>NW_024412400.1:230136-234744 GCF_014898765.1 Herpailurus yagouaroundi
GTGTGTGTGTGTGTGTGTGTGTGTTGAGGGTCTGATGAATGGGGGTGCTCTTACCTGTCGTGTTGATGCTGAAGAAAGGCGGACAAATTTTGGTTCGAAATGTAGTCCTTACTGTAGGTCGAAATGATGGGAATGTTTTGAAGATAAACCCTCAGTATGTACTTAGAAAGGAAACTGACAACAGCATCACAAATACTAAGTCTGCCACTTGAAGTTTTCTGAGGCTCCTCGTGTCCAGGAAGTATCAGTGCAAGGGCATTCTGTGATGTCGGAGAGTTGCTTGGGAGTAGAAATACATAACGTATAGTAACCGTAACTTACCTTATTTGTCAGTCTTCAGGATTTTTGTATCAGAAACGCTCTGAAAGAACTCCCCAGGTGAATCATGAGATGCTCTACAAAATTGGATTTTTGAGCTTAAACTTCTGCCTGATCTTAAACCTCTTACCCTCCTTCCTTGTTTTATTACAGTGTGTCGGACCAGACATGCCTATCTAACATGCCATGTGTTTTCTTCATTTTCTGTCTTCCTGTAAGCTCTGCAAGGCGGTGGTGTTTTTTGTTTGTTTGTTTTGGTTTCTTGTGGTGTTTTGTTTTTGGTATCCTTATTCGTTATGTAGTCCTTAGTGCCTGGGGCATAGCTGGTGCCCAGTAAATACTGTTAATAAAAGAATGACTCTAAATTGGAGATAAGAATAACAATATTTAATATCTTTGATTGCCACGGTTTTCTTTTTTTTTTTTTTTTTTTAAATCTAAGACAGAAATACATCAGAAAACAGTGATAACAGTTCTTCCATTCCGAGACCTTTTTCTTGAGGCGCCTGGGTGGCCTAAATGGTTAAGCGTCCAACTTTGGCTCAGGTCACGATCACAAGGTCCGTGAGTTCGAGCCCCGTGTCAGGCTCTGTGCTGACATCTCAGAGCCTGGAGCCTGCTTCCGATTCTGTGTCTCCCTCTCTCTCTCTGCCCCCCTCTCAAAAATAAGTATATATTAAAACAAAACAAAACAAAACAAAACAAAAAAAAAAAACCACCCTTTTTCTTTTGAATAGTTGTGGACTTAGAGAGGGTTGCAGAAACCATACCGAGTTCCCTTATATTCTTTGGTCAGTTTGCCTAGAGTTAATATCTTGCATGACCATAGTACAAGTCCTCAAACTTCAGAAATTTACAGTGTACAATGCTATTCATTAACCTGCTGACTTTAATTACAGAGTCCAGCAGTTTCTCACTAGTGACCTTTTTCTGTTCCAGGATCCGATCTAGAATCCCTCATTCCACCATTCCATGTAGTTGCCCTGTCTTCTTGTGACAGTCTCTCCATCTTTCCTTGTTTTTCATGACGTTGACACTTTTCAAGTATGTTGTATGGGTATTTTTAGAATGGCTCTCACTTTGGTTTTGGCAGATGTTTTTTCCTGCTTCAATTGAGGATGATGTTGCTATGTGTTATTACTGTCAATACTGATTTTGACCTAGTGGTGTCTTCCATGTGTCACCATTGTAAAGATACTGGCTTTCCCATTGTAACTAGTGATTATTTGGGGGAAGATACTTTGAGAACTTGCATGGCAATATCCTGCTTTTCTTTACTGTTCACCCACTAATTAGCCTTCTTGGTGGATCTTATCACTGTAATGGTCTAGTGGTGACTTTGATTTCTGTTATTCCTTCTCCAGATAATAATTGGAATATTTCCTGAAGAAGAGTTGTGCCTTCTTTCCCTTTGTTTTATTTCTTCAATTATTTGTATCTGTGTGATGTTGGATACATATCCTTTGGGCTATGATGCGGTGCTAATGGTACTTATTTCGTTGCTTAGATTATTCCAGCTTTGGCCCTTGGGGGCTCTTTGCAGTGGCTCCTGCTTCCCCTTAAAGTGTCCACATCCTTTTTGGTGTCTTTCCCTGACTTTCTGGCCCCATACATTAATTGTGTTTGTTGTATCTTCCCTTCCCCAGCCCCCGAGACCACCACTTCTCCAAAGATCCCTAGTTCCTTTCTCCATGTTCACGGTTTATTGGAGAATGATACTGAGAAACCAAATTTTGGGCGCTAGGTTTGAGCTCACTTCTTAACTGATGTACGGGTTCAAGTATACTGTAACACTCTAGTTATGTACTGGAAGCAGTCTTTCTTGTTTCCTTATCAGCGTATAAAATAAAGCATATGTACCCTCACACTGGTAGGAAAAACACGGGAATAAGAGACTGCTAAATGAGGATTAAAAAACATTTTTGTTAACATTTATTTATTTTTGAGAGAGAGAGACAGAGTGTGAACTGAGAAGGGGCAGAGGGAGAGAGAGGGAGACAAAGAATCTGAAGCAGGCTCCAGGCTCTGAGCTGTCAGCACAGAGCCTGACGCGGGGCTGAAACGCACGAACTGTGAGATCATGACCCGAGCCGAAGTCCGGCACTTAACCAACCGACTGAGCCACCCACGTGCCCCATAAATGAGGCTTTTAAAAGAAAACGAAATACGTCATGTATGAGCTGAAGAAGCAAAATGACAAAAAAGGAAACTGTCCCTGAAAAATGCCCAGATAATTGTTTGGGATTTCCCCTGTTTTTACAAAGCCATTTTCATTGCAGGATTGAGACTGGGCCTAAGGTATGAAGCTCTGGGAGAAGAGGCCCGATCAGCTCAGGTTGCCTCCTAGGCCTGGGATGGGTGAAGTTTTATTTCTGTTCTCAAAAGCTGGTTGGGACATGGAGAAACCCTGAGGCATTAGGAAGCCTGAATTTAACTGGGCAGCTTCAGCTCACTGGCCCCCATGTCTTTACTTGCCCTGGGCCTTTCCAGAGTCGGACAGGCCCTGGAGGTCTTTAGCTTTCTCCATGTTCATGGTTGCAGAGGCTAGGCCAACCCTTTCTCCCCGATTGAAGGCCTGGAACCCCTCGCCAGGTTCCTAGGCTTTCGCCCTCTTTTTCCTGTCAGTTAGTCTTCTCATCACCTGTGTCCAGATACTTCGCTGGCCTCTTTGGACATTTCTGTAGCAGCTGCTTTAGAACAGGCCTGCTTGGAGGCTTATTTTTGGTGCTAATTGTGCTGTGGATCTCCATTTCCTGAGGTAGGTCTTGCCATTTCTATTTCCTGCTGGGTGCCTTCCTTCAGAACATTTGTCTCTGGGCTCAAGTTCATTCTCTTTAGCCTCACTGCCAGATTTCTGGTCACTGTGAGCAGCTTTCTAGTCCTTTCCTACTTGGGTTTCTTGGTCTTCTCCAGTCTATTCTGCAGGTTTGTTGGGCAAAGTCTCTGTCCCTCTTCCTCTGACTTTCAGCTGCCTTCTGAGCAGTTGTTTCTGCTGCTGGGGCTCAGCACGGCTGGAGCCTGTCCCTCTTGCTCGGCTCAGCCTTCTTTTGTTGTTGCTGGTCTTCAGGTCTGTCTGTAGGCCTTCAGCCACTTACTTTATAATTTCCCTCCTTTTCCTTTGCTTTTGTTTCTCCAGTACTTCTTCCTTTTCTCCACTGTTTTTCCACATCAAAGCTTCACTTCTCTGCCAGAACTTTAGCTGACTCCTCAGCATGCATGATCCCTAATGTAGTTCTTGACTGGACTGACTCTTCATGCCCTGAAACAGGAGTGTAGTTTTGTGTGTGTGTGTTAGGTGGATGGCAGCCTGCTTTCTGGCATGAGCTCTTTCCGTCTGTGGTTAGTCACTCTTTTTTTTTCTGTCTTGACAGCATTGGCGGAGTCTGGGAGATAGCGAATAGGTATTGGCTTATAAGCAAGTAGGAGATGGCTTCGGAGTGAAGGGAGTGATTTCTTTAAATGTATTTAATGGTTGCAGGAGATGGAGGATGGTTTCAGGGGACGATGAACATCATTTGTGACTTGGTGCACTCAGTTATGGGACCCTTTACAAGAGGTACCAAGGCCGGCTGTTTATCTCACCCTTTTTGTGGACCCTTTGTTTTGTCTCTTTGTTTTAACATTCTTGATCTTTGTTTTTTCTTTTGCATGTTGTGTTTAGGGGTAGCGTTTTGCTATTTTCATTCTCTTCTTATTTGCCGGGTCATGTTTTAGGTTGGTCTCTTAATATTTAGGAGATCTAAGGTCACGTTGGTTGGTTTTTCCATTTGTGGTTTTTGAGTACAGCCACCATTTGCTCTCAGTACCCCTTCAAGGCTTGCTGCCTCTCCCCCTCAGTTCTTGTCCCTGTGTCCTGGGAGCTGCTTGATACTCATTTAGTGTGTTTGGCAAAGAGAATTATTGATTACTTTGATGATTGTAAAAGTGACATGTAAAAATTCACAGAACACTGGTTAATAGGAAGGGAAAGGCTTTATCCCACGTTCTGGAGAAGATAATGGGTGAGAACACTGTGGCAGCAAGGCTAAGAAAGTTTTTGTGCATATTCCAGCTGTACTTTATTTTTATTTTAAGTCTTAACTAGTTAATAACTTTAATTTTTAAACCTTGTCCCATACTTATTATTTTAGGAAAATGGGACAAGACAAAATATATAATGAGTAAAGTAACAGGGAGGCAGATTTCAGACACACCAGTTTAAGCACTTCTAACATTTTGGCATTTTTGCAGTCATCATTTCTTCCTTCCTTCCTTCCTTCCTTCCTTCCTTCCTTCCTTCCTTCCTTCCTT
>NW_024412400.1:234754-368877 GCF_014898765.1 Herpailurus yagouaroundi
CTTCCTTCCTTCCTTCCTTCCTTCCTTCCTTCCTTCCTTCCTTCCTTTCTTTTCTTTCTTTTCTTTCTTTCTTTCTTTCATGTTCATTTATTTTTGAGAGAGAGAAAGAGCACAAGTGGAGGAGGGGCAGACAGAGAGGGAGACACAGAATCTGAAGCAGGCTCCAGGCTCCGAGCTGACAGCAGAGTCTGATGAGGGGCTTGAACCCATGAACCATGAGATTGTGACCTGAACTGAAGTCAGATACCAACTGAGCAACCCAGGCACCCCTGTAATCGTCATTTTCTACATGCATTCTTAAAAGAAAGAAAAGAGAGAGGCGTAGTACACAAATGTTATGTTGAAAAATGAAATAACTACAAATAAACTAAAGCTTCCTTTAACTACTATTCTCAAACTCTCCGCTCCTGTATTCAGTAAGAGTTTTTGTGAATTGCCTAAGCCATCTTAAATTCCTTTGAGTACTTATGTACATCACACGTACTTACACTTAGACGTATATATGGTTTTAGACTTTTTCTACAATTATATCTAAGATTTTTTTTTTTTTTATATCTTAACATGTTTTGTTATTGATGGGCAAGGCGGTCAAGAGCAGCTTCTCCTCTCTTGCGTAACAGCATTTAGAGTAGCCTTGAGCTGGGGACATTTCCTTGCAAAGAGATAAAGAGCACTCTGGGCTTATTGCCTTCTGAAGGACTATTTTTCTCTGTTCTTGCTTAATGTATACCCCTTTGTTCTGCCTGTTGCATGTGTCAGTGACCCTCAGGCCTACCCCTGCTTTCTTTATTTCAGACCCCACCGGCAAGGGGTTGAGGGTTCTACTGCAGCATTAGGTGTAGTGCTTGTCTCCACACTGTCCTAAACACGTTGCCTGCGAAAGTGATCTGCTGCGCATGGGGAAAGCAATGGATTGCAAGAGGTTGAATCTTGTGCATTCTTTCTCTTTTCTCTTCTTGTGAGTAAGTTTTGTACTACTTGAGTCAGGTGTGTATTTTGTTTCTTCTTAGCAATAGAATCGTGCTCTGGCCTCTTGTGTGAGTAGCATTTACTTGCCTGTTAACCTTGGCCACACAGTCTGAGCACCCAGCAGACAGTGAAACAGTAATGTTAAGAGTCCAGTACAGTCTTTTAAACTGTTGTACTAGATATTTCATCCTAGGAAGTGCTACGCTTTTATTTATTTCTATTGATGAACAAGTCATTTATTTCCAATATTGTGTTACTGCAAAGAGTACTCTAGTGAACACCTGTGCGAATGTCTGTATATCTACCTCTGCAAGTGTTTTTCCAGGGAGATTCCTAGAAGTGAAATTCCTGTAGCCGAAGTAATGGGACTTCATAGTTTTGCTATAGACTTTCACACTACTTTTCCTGGTGGCTATATGCATTTACGCTTCTATCACTGTTTTGTTTTTTGTTTTGTTATTTCTTTTTTTGTTATTCAAGAGGTTTTCAAATATTGTAGTCGTATATCACACTTTTCCTTTTATTTTCTTAAGAAATCCTTGCTTACTCTGAGGTTCTTACTCTTGTTTTTGAAGTTAAGTCTTTGGAATTCATTTTGTGTGTAATTGTACTTTTATTTTTATTCCCTAGCCAGTCGTCCCTATGCAAGTCATTGATGTCTGTCCTTTTCCACTGTCTTGTAATGCCACTACTGTCATATACCAGATCAGTGTGTGCATATAAGTCTTTGGGTTCTGTGCTATTCCTTTTATTTGCAGTTTGTGTATTCCTTCAATAATACTCACTTTTAATTGTTATATTTTTATAATAAGCTGAATTGTATGGTAGGACAAATCTTCCCACCTTTAAAATAAAAGGTTGTCTTCACTATTGTTGACCTTTACTAATTTTTGTAATTTGTAGATGTTTATCAACTGTGAAGAAAGTTTATATTGGGTTTGTTATGATTTTATAGACTTTTCAATTAATTTAAGGAGAATTGATGTCTTGGAAATACTAGATTTCATATGCTTAAGACTTTTTCAGATATATTTTGTCTTTTGGTAGTTTACTATTTCCCCCATTAAAGTTGTGTACATTTTTTTAAGAGCTTTATTTCTGGGTATTTTATGTTTTAGTTGTTGTTGGTATTTTGTTCTGTTTCTAAATAGTTGTTGTTGTTATGTTAGAAAAGTATTGATTATACATTGATATTCAGCTTTTTAAAAATATTTAAAAAAATGTTTTAAAAACATTTATTCATTTTTTAAGAGACAGAGACACAGAGTATGAGCGGGGGTGGGGCAGAGAGAGGGAGACAGAATCTGAAGCAGGCTCCAGCCTCTGAGCTGTCAGCACAGAGCCGGCCGTGGGGCTTGGACTCATGAACCACGAGATCATGACCTGAGCCGAAGTTGGACACTCAACTGACTGAGCCACCCAGGTGCCCCCATGTTTGTTTATTTTTGAGAGAGAGAGAGAGCACGCGCGTGAGCGAGCGAGCAAGCTGAGAAGGGGCAGAGGGAGAGGGAGACAGAGGATCTGGAGCAGACAGCTCCACGCTGTCGGTGCAGAGCTTGATGCGGGACTTGAACTCATGAATCGTGAGATCATGACCTGAGCCTAAGTCGGACACTTAACCAACTGAGCCACCCAGGTGCCCCGACATTCAGCTTCTTAATTACCTATCATATTTTAAGTTTTTCAGTTGATTCTCTTAGACCTTTTAGGTGGATGTTTATATCACTCACGAGTCATAGTGGCTTTTAAAAATTTTAATTTACTTTTTTAATTTTTATTTTTCTTAAATTTTTTTTATTAACATTTATTTATTTTTTGAGAGTCAGAGAGAGGCTGAACACAAGCAGGCGAGGTGAAGAGAGGTAGACACAGAATCAGAAGCAGGCTCCACACTCTGAGCTGTCAGCACGGAGCCCAATCCGGGGCTCGAACCCACAAACCGTGAGATCATGACCTGAGGTGAAGTCAGTCGCCCAACCGACTGAGCCACCCAGGCGCCCCTAATTTTATTTTTAAGTGATTTCTTTACCCAATGCAGGGCTCAAACTCATAACCGAGCGTGGAGTGTCTACCAACTGAGCCAGCTAGGCGCCACATCTTTGATCCTCCTTTTCTAACAGTTTCTGCGTATTTCTTCCTCTTCACCTCCTCCTCCCTTCCCCCTCCTCCCCATCTTCCCCCTCTTCTCTTTCCTCCCCTTCCTCCACCTCCGCCCCCTTCTACTCTTCCTATTTCCTTTCCTCCACCACCGCAGCCGCCCGCCAATTTGGTTGCCTTTTATTTCGTTTTGTTGTCTGATTACTGAGGCTGAGACTGCCAACACTATGTTAAACACTCCTCATCCTCCCTTTCCTCCTCCCCTTCCTCCTCCCCTTCCTTCTCCTCTGCCGCTGCCAATTCGGGCGCCTTTTATTTTGTTTTGTTGTCTGATTGCTGAGGTTGAGACTTCCAACACTGTTAAACAACCGTGGTGAGAGTGGACATCGCTGTTGTGTTCCTGATCTCAGGGGGAGTGTTCTCAGTTTTTTCCCATTGAGGATGATATTAGCTGTGGGCCTTTCATATATGGCTTTTATGATGTTAAGATATGTTTCTTCTATCCCAACTTCCTTGAGGGTTTTTATTAAAAGATGCTGTATTTTGTCAGCTGCTTTTTCTGCCTCTATTGACAGGATCATATGTTCTTACCCTTTCTATTAATGTGATATATCATGTTGGTTGATTTGCAAATATTGAACCAGTCCTAGAGCCCAGGAATGAATCCCACTTGATCATGGTGAATTATTCTTTTAATATACTGTTGAATTTGATTTGCTAGTATCTTGCTGAGATTTTTTGCATCCACATTCATTAGGGATATTGGCCTGTAATTCTCCTTTTTTGTCTCTGTCTCTGTCTGGTTTGGGAATCACCATAATGCTGGCTTTAAAGAATGAGTATGGAAGCTTTCCTTCCATTTTAATTTTTTTGGAACAGATTGAGAAAAATAGTTATTTACTCTTCTTTAAAAGTCTGGTAGAATCGATCTGGACCAGGACTCTTATTTGTTGGGAGATTTTGATAACTGATTCCATATCTTCACTGGTTATGGGTCTGTTTAAATTTTCTGTTGCGTCCCATTAGGGTTTTGGTAGTATGTGGGTGTCTAGGAATTTGTCCATTTCTTCTAGATTGTCCAGTTTGTTAGCATATAATTTTTCATAGTATTCCCTAATAATTATTTGTATTTCTGTGGTGCTGATTATGATTTCTCCTCTTTCATTTGTGATTTTATCTATCTGGGTCCTCTTCTTTTTGAGAAGTCTGGCTAGGGAGTTATCAATTTTGCTTATTCTTTCAAAAAACCAGCTCTTAGTTTCATTGATCTGTTCTTTTGTTTTTTTTCAATTCTATACCATTGATTTCTGCTCTGATCTTTATTAATTCCCTTCTTCTGCTGGCTTTGGGCTTTATTTGCTGTTCCTTTTCTGGCTCCTTTAGGAGTAAGATTATGTTGTGTAGTTGGTACCTTTCTTGTTTCTTGGGATAGGCCTGAATTGCAATGTATTTTCCTCTTAGGACTGGTTTTGCTGCATCCCAAAGGGTTTGGACTGTTGTGTTTTTATTTTCATTTGCTTCCATGTATTTTTTAATTTCTTCTTTAATTTCCTGGTTGACCCATTCATTCTTTAGTAGAATGTTCTTTAACTTCCATGTATTGGGGACTTTCTAAATTTTTTCTTGTGGTTGATTTCAAGTTTCATAGCATTGTGATCTGAAAATATGCATGGTATGATCTCAATCCTTTTATTTTTGTTGAGGGCTATTTTGTTACCACTATGTGATCTGTTTAGGAGAATGTTCCATGTGCATTCGAGAAGAATGTGTGTTCTGATGCTTTTGGATGAAAAGTTCTGAATATATCTGTTAAGTCCATCTGGTCCAACATGTCATTCAGAACCATTGTTTCCTTATTGATTTTCTGCCTAGATGATCTGTCCATTGTTGTAAGTGGAATATTAAAGTCCCCTACAATCACGGTATTATTATCTATACATTTCTTTATGTTTGTGACTAGTTGATATGTATATATGAGTGCTCCAGGTTGGGGACAATAAACATTTACAGTTGTTAGCTCTTGATGGGTAGACCCCTTAATTATGATATAATGCCCTTCTTCATCTCTTGTTATACGCTTTAGTTTAAAATCTAATTTGTCTGTTATAAGTATGGCTACTCCAGCTTTCTTTTGACATCCATTAGCATGGTAGATGGCTCTCCATCCCCTCACTTTCAATCTGCAGGTGTCCTCAGGTCTAAAATGAGCCTCTTGTAGGCAGCATATAGGTGGATCTTGTTTTTTTATCCATTCTGATACCCTATATCTTTTGATTGGGGCATTTAGTCCATTTACATTCAGAGTGATTATTGAAAGATACGGATTTAGTGCCACTGTGTTATCTGTAGGTTTCATGCTTGTGGTGATGTCTCTGGTCCTTGTAGTATTTCCTGCTTTCTACTCAGAGTCTCCCTTAGGATCTCCTGCAGGGCTAGTTTAGTGGTCATGAACTCCTTCAGTTTTTATTTGTCTGGGAAAGCCTTTATCTCTCCTTCTATTCTGAATGACGCCCTTGCTGGATAACGGATTCTTGGCTGCATATTTTTCCTATTCAGTACATTGAATATTTCCTGCCACTCCCTCTGGCCTGCCAAGTTTCAGTGGACAGGTCTGCTACTACCGTTATGGGTCTATTGTGTAGGGTAAGCCCGTATGTCCTTAGCTGCTTTCAGAATTCTCTCTTTATCTTTGTATTTTGCCAGTTTCACTATGATATATCATGGTGTTGACCTGTTTCTGTTGATTTTGAAAGGCGTTCTCTGTGTCTCTTGGACTTGGATGTCTGTTTCCTTCCCCAGATTAGGGAAGTTCTCAGCTATAATTTGTTCAAATAAGCCTTATGCCCCTTTTTCTCTTCTGGGACTCCTATGATATGGATGTTATTTCATTGCATTGGATCACTACCTGGCTTTCTTTTTACTTCCATTTGAGTGATGAATGCTTCTCCATCCCTTGACTTTCAATATACATGTGTCTTCTTGTCTGAAGTGAGTCTTCTTGTAGGCAGCATATAAACCCAGGTCTTCGGTTTTTGTCTTCTCTGTCACCCAGTGTCTTTTGATTGGAGCGTTTAGTCCATTTACGTTCAAAGTAGTTATTGATGGATATGTATGTATTGCCATTTTGTTACTTGTTTTATGGTTGTTTTTTGCAGTTCTTCCCTGTCCCTTTCTTCTCTTGCTCTCTTCTCTCTTGGGTCTGCTGGCTTTCTTTAGTGATATTCTTGGATTCCCCTTTCTTTGTTATTTGCATATCCATTATCAGTTTTTGATTTGTGGTCACCATTAGGTGTATATATATATATATAGCATTTTATGTATATAGTGCTGTATGTTAAGTTGGTGGTTGCTTAAAGCACTAACCATTCTAAAAGCACTAAATTTTTATTCCTCTCCAACCCATGTTTTAAGTATATGGTGCCATACTTCACATCATTTTATTTTGTGAATCCCTTGCCTGAATTTTATAGGTACACTTAATTTACTGCATTTTTGCTTCCTATTCTTTTTACTCCTGCTTATGGTCTTTCCTTTCCTCTCAAAGAGTGCCTTTTAATATTTCTTGTAAAGCTGATTTAGTTGATGAATTCATTTGTTGGTCTGGAAACTTTTTCTCTCTCCTTCTCTTCTGAATGATAGCTTTGCTGGATAGAGTATTCTTGACTGCATAGTGTTTCCTTTCAGCACTTTGACCATATCATGTCACTCCCTTCTGAAAAATCCACTGATAGCCTTACAGAGTTTCCCTTGTATGTAACTGTCTTCTTTTCTCTTGCTGCTTTTAAAATTCTTTCTTTATCATTAGTTTTTGCCATTTTAATTATTAGGTGTCTTGATGTGGACCTCTGTGGGTTGATTTTGGGGGGGATTCTCTGTACCTTCTGGATCTGGATTTTTTTGTTTGTTTCCTTCTCCAGATTTGGGGAGTTTTCAGCTATTATTTCTTCAAATACATTTTCTGTCCCCTTTTCTCTCTCTTCTTCTGGGATCCCTATCATACAAATGTTATGCTTGATGGTGTTGTTGAATTCCCTAATCTACTTTAATTTTTAATTATTCTTTTTTCTCTCTCCTGTTCAACTTGGTTACTTTCCATTACTCTATCCTCAGGATTACTGATCTATTTTTCTACTCCCTCTAGTCTGCTCTTTATTTTCTGTAGTATATTTTTAATTCCAGTTATTGAGTTTTTCATCTCTGGTTCATTTTTATATTTTTTATCTCTTTGTTGAGGGTCTTACTGAGGTCCTCCACTCTTAAGTCCAGTGGGTATCTTTATGACCATCACTTTTAGTTTTCTATCAGGCATATTACTTATCTCCATTTTGTTTAGGTCTTTTGCTGATTTTTTGTTCTGTACTTTCATTTGGGACATATTCCTATTTCCTCATTTTGTCTAGGTCTCTGTGTCTGTTTCTGTATATTAGTAAAGTCACCTATGTATCTTCCTGTTGGAAGTAGTGGCCTTATACAGAAGAGGTCCTATAGTACCCTGCAGCACAGTGTACCTTATTCACCAGAGCCTGGCATTGTAAATATATCTCTTATGTGTGTTAGATGTTCCCTACTGTTGTCGCTGAGCCATGTTTGCCTTCTGCATCTGCATCTGCAATGGCTCTCTTTGCCTGTTGTGGGCACGGTTTGTATCCTGTGTTGTTAGTGGGCCAGTCAAGGGCCATCTTGGGCTTGAATTACGTTAGACCATGTGTTTTCCAGAGCTGTGGTAGCACCAAACTGCAGGGTACTCTCCCTGTGTTGTTCCCTGGGAAGCTTTCATCAGTAGGTGAGGCCTGCTGCCAGACCGGAGGTCTGCCCCCGGCCCACTGCTGGGGCCCCGGAGACTAATGTGTGTGGTTGTCTTCCCCTTTCTGCTGGGCAGGAGTCAATTTGGATTGGTGCTGGCCCCCCTTGGGGGTGCTTGCACATTGCAGGGCTCGTGGTACCACGATTTGGATGTAATGGTGCTGAGGGCTTGTTGGAGGGGGTCGGTTACAGGAGATGGTGGCACTGTTAACAAGCTAGGTGGAGAGTGTTCACACTGTGCTGGTTCCCGCAGGTGTCCCTGTATGTATGTTGTGGGGAGTGAGAGGGAAACGGCTCCTACCAGCTCTTTTGTTCTTGGAGAAGCCTCCTAAAGATACCTGCTCCTCCAGCACATGCTTTTGAGATTAGTAAATAAATCTCTTGTATACCCGAGGTGTTTTGCAAACTGCTGCTTCTCTGCCGAATCTCAGTGGGGCTGTTTGTTGTGCTTTCCTTTTAAGGGCAGAGACTTAGTTTCCCATTGCCCTTCCCAGAGCTGATCCTGCTAATTTTTAAAGTTCCAGGTGTTAAGTACCACTGGTTGTAAGAACTTGAGAAATTAAGCCCCTCTGGTTTTCACGGTCAAATATTGTGGAGACTTATCTTCCCAGTACAGGTCCTCTGTACCTGGGGTGCCTGGTTTGGGGTTTGTTCGTGTCATTTGTCCACCCCACATGCTCCCTCCTGTCCATGTCTTTGCCCTTTCTACCCTCTTCGTTGTGGCCTCTTCTATACATTTAGCTGTGGAGAATCTGTGCTTCTAGTCTTCAGTTGTTTTCTGGGTTATTTACACTGATATGGGTGTTATCAGGTGTATCTGTGGGATGAGGTGAGGCTAGGTGAGCCCATGATCCTCGTATTTCCAGCCATTTTCCCTGAAAGCTTCCCCCCACCCCCCTTTTTTAAAATTAATTAATTAATTAATTAATTAATTAATTTACCTAAGTGCCTAAGAAATCTCCTGGACGGTGTTAAAGAGAAGAGTTGAGAGTGGACATCCTTGTCTTATTCTCGCTTTTTGGGGGGAAACATTTGGTTTTTAACTACTAAGTTTGATGTTAACTGTGGGTTTTCGTAGAGGTGTTTTGCCAGAAGTAGAAGTTCCGTTCTATTTTTAGTGATTGCTTTTGTTATGAAAAGTTTGGGTTTTGTAAAAATTTTTTTGCTATTTACATCATTATGTGATTTTTGTTTTGTGTTTATTGATATGTTAAACAATCTTGCATTCCTAGGATCAATCTCACATGGTCATGGTATATAATTCTTTTCGTATGTTAGTGGATTTGATTTTGCTAGTATATTGTCCAGAATGTTTGCATTTATATACATAAGAGATACTTGTCTGTCTGGTTTTGGTATCAAGGTAATACTGGCCTCCTAGAATGAACTGGGACGTGTTCTTCTCTTCTGTGTCTTTGAAGAGCTTATGAAGAATCAGTATTATTTTTTTCTTTAAATATTTGGGAGAATTCAGCAATAAAGCCATTTGGGTCTTTGCTTTTCTTTATGGGTAGTTTTGACTACTAATTTAATCTCTTTACTTGTTACAGGTCTATTCAGATTTTGTGTTTCTTCTTGAACCAATTTTAGTAGTTTGTGTTTTATAACTACTGTAACTACTTGTCAATTTCATGTAATGCATTTAATTTATTGGCAAAAATTTTCTTTTAAAAATTCCAGTAGTCAGTAGTATGTTTCTTCTCTCATTTCTCATTTCCGTATTTGGATCTTTTTTTTTTCCTTCATCAGTGTGGTTAAAGATTTATCAATTTTGTTATCTTTTCAGTGAACCAATCTTTTTTTGAATATAATTTATTGTCAGGTTGGCTTACAAACAACACCCAGTGCTCATCCCAACAAGTGCCCTCCTCAATGCCCATCACCCATTTTCCCCTCTCCCACACCCCCCTTTTCCACCCTGTTTGTTTTCTGTATTTAAGAGTCTCTAGTGGTTTGCCTCCCTCCCTCTCTATAACTATTTTTTTTTTCCCTTTCCCTTCCCTCATGGCCTTCTGTTAAGTTTCTCAAGACCCACAAAGGAGTGTAAATGTATGATACCTGTCCTCTGACTTATTTCACTCAGCATAATACCTTCCAGTTCCATCCATGTTGTTGCAAATGGCATGATTTTGTTCTTTTCATTGACAAGTAGTATTCCATTATATATATAAACCATATCTTCTTTATCCATTTGTCAGTTGATGGACATTCAGGCCCTTTCCATAATTTGGCTATTGTTGAGAGCACTGCTATAAACATTGGAGTACACATGCCCCTATGCATCAGCAGTCCTGTATCCCTTGGATAAATTTCTAGTAGTGAGATTGCTAGGATATCAATAGGGTAGTTCTATTTTTAATTTTTTGAGGATCCTCCACACTGTTTTCAAGAGTGGCTGCATTAGTTTGCATTCCCACTAGTAAGGTATGAGTGATCTGGTTTCTTTGTATCCTTGACGGCATTTGGTGTTGTCATTGTTTTTTTATTTTAGCCATTCTGATAGATGTATAGTAATTATCTTATTGTGGTTTTAATTTGCATTTCCCTGATGACTAATTATGTTGAACATTTTTTCATGTGCTTATTCTCTGTATATCCTCTTTGGTGAAATGTATCTTCATGTTTTTCACTCATTTTCTTATGGGATTGTTTGCTGTTGAGTTTTGAGAATTTTTTCTTTAATGTTTATTTTTGAGAGAGAGAGAGACAGAGTGTGAGTGGGGCAGGGTAGAGAGAGGGAAACACAGAATCTGAAGTAGACTCCAGGCTCTGAGCTGTCAGCACAGAGCCTGATGCAGGGCTTGAATTCACGAACCGTGAGATGGTAACCTGAGCCAAAGTCAGACACTTAACCAACTGAGCCACCCAGGAGCCCCAAGAATTCTTTATATAGTAAAATATCAGTCCTTTGTCAGATATGTGGCTTCTAAATATTATCTTCCAGTTTGTAGCTTGTCTTCTCATCCTTTCGACAAAGGGTCTTCCAAAAGCAGAAGTTTTAAATTTATCAGTTTTCCCTGAGCTTATCAGTTTTCCCTTTTATGGATCATGCTTTTGGTGTCAATTCTAATAAGTCTTTGCCTAGCTTTAGCTCCTGAAGATTTTCTCCTATGCTTTTTTCTAAAAGTTGTATAGTTTTATGTTTTATATTTAAGGCCGTGATTCATTTTGAATTGATTTTTGTATAAGATGTTAGGTTTAAATTGACTCATTATTTTGCCTATGAATGTCCAATTTCTCCAGCAGTATTTGTTGGAGCTTATCCTTCCTTCTTTGAATTATTTTTTTTATTAATGTTTATTTATTTTTGACAGAGAGAGAGAAAGCGAGCATGAGCGTGGGAGGGGCAGAGAGAGAGGGAGACACAGAATTCGAAGCAGGCTCCAGGCTCCGAGCTGTCAGCACAGAGCCTGACGTGGGGCTCGAACTCACAGACGCGAAATCATGACCTGAGCTGAAGTCAGACGCGCAACCAACTGAGCCACCCAGGCGCCCCTATCCTTCCTTCTTTGAATTGCTTTTGTACCTTTCTAAAAAATCAGTTGAGCACATTCTGCAGAGTAGACTCCTATGCAGTGATGTGGCCTGCAGCATAAGCTCTTTCCCCAGTGTGAAGAGGCAAACATTCATTGAGGGCCCAAAATGTTAAATCCCACAACCACACACATATTATACAGTGAGGCCACAGAGATTTTAAGAGGTAAAGAGATAAAGTGCACCTACTGTCTTACAGGTAGTGGGGAGATAGATTTGAACCTAGGTAGGTCTTAGTACATGTTCTCTACTCTGTACACTAAGCTCTGCTGTCTCCAGTAAGTGGCCCTTATGACGAATTACAAAGGCAAATAAGTTCAGTAGAGAACTGGATTAGTGTTTCCAAATTACAGTTCTTAATTCATTGGTGGGGTCATAGTTATTTAGGGGATTCCTAATCAGCATTTGTTTTGTTTTTGAGTTGCTTATTTGAGACATTTTAAAATGTTATATTACAGTATTAGTAAGGTCACATTTGATATTACAAATCAGTTGGGTATACTTGTGTTAGTCTATTTCAAGTTTTTCTTTTCCACTGATTTATGTGTCATTTCCTCCACCACTACCACAGTCTTTTTTTTTTTTAAGTTTTTATTTACATACCAGTTAGTTAACATACAGTGCTGTATTAGTTTCAGGTATACAATATAGTGATTCAACACTTCATACAACATCCTGTGCTCATCACAAGTGCATTCCTTAACCCCCATCAACTGTTTTACCCATACCCCACCCACCTCCCCCCTGGTAACCATCAGTTCTCTATAGTTAAGAGTCTGTTTCTTGTTTCTTTTTTCCCCTTTGCTCTTTTGTTCTTCTCTGGCTGACTTATTTCACTTAGCATAATATTCTCGAGCCCCATCCATGTTGTTGCAGATGGCCAGATCTTGTTCTTTTTTATGGCTGGATAATATTCCATACACCACATCTCCTTTACATCTTTGATCAGTTTGTACATCTTTTCATCAGTTGATAGACACTTGGGCTGTTTCCATAATTTGGCTATTGTAGACAATTCTGCTATAAACATCAGGGTGCATGTATCCCTTTGAGTTAGTATTTTTGTGTTCTTTGGGTAAATACCTATTAGGGCAATTGTTGGATTCACAGTCTTAATTATTGTAGCTCTAAGTTTTGAAATCAAATAGACTATTTCCCCACACTTTATTCTAATTTTGAAAAATGGTTTAGCTATTGTAATTCCTTTGCCTTTCCACATAAGTTTTAGGATAATCTTGTCTATACACACACACACACACACACACACACACACACACACAAAACGTTGCTGAGATATTGATAGGAATAGCATTAAACCTGTAGATCCTTTGGGGGAAAATTGACATCTTTACTCTGTCAAGTTTTCCAGTACATGATATGGTATGTCTGTCCATTTATTTAGATCTTCTTTGGCTTCTTTCATCTGCCATTTGTAATTTTTGGCATAGAAGCCCTGTACATGCTTTCCTGTATTCTGGGATATTATCTTAGTTTACCCCAAAATGTGACAATCTAGCCCTGTGGTCTGCTTGATATGGGCAGGCACGAGTATGCAAATGGTCATGTGCCCTCTTTTTGTACATCCAAAGATGATCCTGGCTACCAGGATCTAACTGCACCATCATTCTCATTCTCCTGAACAGTAATATTTGTTATTTTAGTCTCTTACCAGTGATGTCTGATGCCCCAGCAAATGACGTTGCCCACCACTGTGCTGAAAAACTACTCCTGAAGTCCCAGCAGCGACACAGCTAACATAGACTTGGTTTGCACTCTGCTGGGTAGACCCTGAACAGGAGTGATGCCTCCAGGCAGGTGGTATGCTGTCCACCCAGCTCAGGCCCGGGCTTCAAGGGAACAAGGGCGGCTTCAGATGGTAAAGAAGGAAGAAGAGGATGAAGGCTACACTTCAGCGCAGGCTGCCAGGCCACAGACACTCAACCGTTCTGGCCAGGAGCTGTTCCGCCAACTCTTCAGACAGCTTCGCTACCATGAATCTTCTGGGCCCCTAGAGACTTTGAGCCGGCTCCGGGAGCTCTGCCGCTGGTGGCTGAGGCCTGACATTCTCTCCAAGGCCCAGATCCTGGAACTGCTGGTGCTGGAGCAATTCCTTAGCATCTTGCCTGGGGAGCTCCGGACCTGGGTACAGCTGCATCACCCTGAGAGTGGTGGGGAGGCCGTGGCCCTGCTGGAAGAGCTGCAGAGGGATGTCGATGGGACACCGTGGAGGCTGAGGGTGAGCAAGTGTGTAGTACTCAGTGAACTCTGCCTGTCAGTGAGCCCGCTTGTCTAGAGGGACTGGGTTGGGCCTCTGAACGCTTAGCACTGAGGAATGCAGGGAAAGTCTTCCCTTCTCATTCCCACGGCACCTGAGCAGCAGAGAACTGGGCTCTGATCCAAGGACCTTTTAGCAGCAGCCCTTCTCGCCCTCCCAGAGGACAGTTAGCTCCAGGAAGAGGGTCAACAAGTATCCATAGATAACAGTAATGAGTTTTTGGACACAGTAACTTAGATTATGGGAGTCTATCTCCACAGACCCAATTTGACTGGATACTGAGCGGTTAAGCGGGGGTGATGTCTCTTGCTTGTTAGAGTCAGGACTCTTGGCTTCTGTGTGCCCGTTAAGACCTATAAATGCAGTGCACTCATAACATGTTCCTTCTTTCTTAGTAAGCTTTTGAGGATTTATTCTCTGCAGGGGTCAAGGGTGAGAAGAGTACTGAGGGTCAGCCCAGGGCCAGGAAATTGGAAGATTTATTCCACAGCCTCATTGTTCTTGCTCACATTCTTTCAGAGCCTCACATTATTGAAAAGGATATGCAAACAAATTTGTTCAGTGTCTATTTGAGTGCCTACCATGTCCCCAGTTCCAGCCTTAGACCTGGGAAACAGAGCTCTAGGCCTGGCAATAGAGCAGCCAGTCAGTTAAAGTGAGCTCTGTGTGCCCCTTGTGCTACACACAAGCAAGCCTCTCAGTACTTCCTGTAGCTTGAGGGTTTTTTTTTAAAGAGGATTTATCATTTTTATAGGCTTTAAAATTTTTTTTCAATAAAAATATGTGTAAGTCTACATATATGATGCATGCATAAATGAAAGTTACCTTTAAGATTTTTTAAAATGTTTATTCATTTATTTTGAGAGGTGGGGGAGGGACAGAGAGAGGGAGAGAAAGAGAATCCCAAGCTGACAGTGCAGAACCTGACGTGGAGCTCAATCCCACAAACCGTCATCATGACCTGGGTGGAAATCAAGCACCGGACACTTAACTGACTGAGCTACCTAGGTGCCCCACCTTTAAGATATTTGAAACGTATTTGGCATACTCTTCCCCCAAATATAATATGAAAATTAAGTCAGTTGAGTAACACATCTGACTGAACATCTACCAGTAAATGGTAATAAATCAATTCAAGGTATGACTTAGAAAGCTCTTTGCGTAACATTTGTTACTATTTTTAAAAATCTAAAAGAGCATTTATCATTTTTGCTGAAACACCAAGATGTTCAAAAGGATTGAAAAATAATTTATTAAAGCAAATAAGGTTCATAGTAGGTACATAATTGTAGCTTGGTTACATTTAACTCATTTAGAATTCGAAAATCCATGAAAACATTGCCAAATGTACAGACAGGGTCTACCTGGTTGAAAGTAGTTAGAAATTAGAAAACAAAACAGGCTGGGAGAACACCTTCTAAATTCTGAAAAGTGAGCAGAAAAACTCAAGATGCACATAAAATTACAGAATCACCCTATGGTTCATAAGAATTGAGCAACTAGGGCCCGGTAATGTTCGTCCTTAAACTCATTGGGCTGTGTGCTTCCATCGTTAAGTATTGTTTCTTTATTCTCTTTTTGGTAGGGTTTGGGAGGACCAGGTTCATCATCTTTAAGATGTTTAACAGCCTCAGGCTCAGATTCGTCCATAGCAGTGTAGTCCGTGTCTTGGCCAGAGAACCAGAAAAAACTTACAGTTCATTAGCCATAAGCTTTCTATCCTCATTTCTCCATCAGGGATAGCCTTGCCTAAGAGACTGGAGCCATTTGAAGTCCCAGGGCAAATTGGCTCTTTCCAAGTGTTTGCTTGGATGGGCACTGTCATTTTTTGGATCTGAGACGACTTCTTTTATGGTCCCATGGCTGACCCTCACAAGTAACATTGCCTCACTGGTAGTGTTACTTACTATCTCAATCAGATTAATGTCTGGGAGCTGTCCTTTGAAGTCACTTTGCTTATCACTGCCTAGAACAGTCCCTGATACTTGGGAGATGTTATCTGTCTGCATCTCTCTTGTGAACCATTATCAATTTAACTCAGGGATAAATCTCTTCTCTCTCATTTCTAAGTTCCAGACCAGGGGTGGGGTTGAGGATTAGTGGGGAGGAGTCACTGCAGCACCTGAGGCCTGACAGCATTGCCTTGCTGGGTGTTTCCTATGTTGTAGCTGGAATCTGACTCCACCTGTCTCCCTCATGGTCCACATTAGAGGCCAGGGAGGCTGAGGGGTGAGGAGGTCCCCCTTGGGCTTTCTCCTCCTCCTTTTCCCTCTACTTATAGATAAGAAAGGGCCTGGCCTGCCCTTCCCTGGGTCCCTGCCCCTAAACATTGGCCATGTGGCCTCTTCTCTGAGTTTGCTTTCTGATTCCCATGGGGATTCTCTCACAACATTTTCTTCTCGCCAGGACCCAGCCCTTGCCCAGAGCCCAGACGTGCGTTGGATGGGTACAGGAACCCTGCGAGCCTCACAGATATGGCCCCCTGCTTCACCTCTCAGGAGCAGCTCTACTCTTGGGGACCACCTGGAGCCTCCCTATGAAATAGGAGTGTGTGACTTCCTGGCTGGGCAATCCGGTACTCGCCATCTGGCTCTAAGACCCCAGCCATATGCCACACGTCCCAGATTAGTATTGTCATTTCACCATCTGTCCTCACATGAGAATCCCTGTCTATCTTGGCCCTTAGCCTTGTGTCCTTTTTGCCTTCTGTGACCCATGTCCACCTAGACTTTCCTCCTCCCATTGTACCCCCCACTGCTCACCCCCCATCCCTCAGTGGACATTGGGGAAATGTGAAATGGATGTTTAACAATAGTCCATACCTGCTCATGGGCCCAGGAGTCCTCTATGTGGGGGAAGAGTAGGCCTACTCAGTGGGGTGCCAAGAGCTGGGTTACCTTCTCTCATGGCTCTTTCTTCTCCTTCAGAGCCTCCTGTTGCCCAGGCTCCTGCTCTTTCCCAAAGAGAGGGGTGCCCAGGAGACCTGTTGACAGCCCAGCCTCAGGTGAGCCACAGGACCTTGGGTCCTTCGTGACATCCCAGCATTGCTGCCTAATGGAGCTGCTGAGGCTCCCCCTCATCTTGAGTCTCTGTGTCCAGTGACCTCACATCCAGAGACCTATGTCCGAGAGACCAGATTATCCCCCTTGAGCCCAGAGCTCTTCTGCTGTGTGATGCTCTTCTTTTTCACCCTTACCAGATCCATCTTGTTCTCACTCAGAGCCTACCCCTTTACAAAAGCCGGGAACTGTAGACTGGCTCTTGGACATAGGACTATGTTTTTCAGGAGGCTGTGACTTTCAAGGACGTGGAAGTGATCTTCTCCCAGGATGAGTGGGGATGGCTGGACCCTGCTCAGAGGAACTTATATAGGGATGTGATGCTGGAGAATTATGGGAACATGGTTTCTCTGGGTAAGACATTAATTTCCCCATACTTCTACCCACTTTTACTTCTGCCTTCTTAGTTTTTGTTACGGTGCCTAGACGGGGGCCTGACCTGGACTTAGATCTTGGCTCTCTGTCACCTCAGGCTCTTCTCTTGAAGCATGGTGATAATGATGATTGTCATGCAGGATTATTATTAAGATTAAAAGTCATATATGTCCAGTTCCTAGTTAGACATCCAAAAAAATGTTGGTTGATTTAACTGAGTTGTCACGTGGCTCCCACCTCCAGAGAATCCTAATGATTCTTTTGGCTGTGACTTCTTTCAGCCTCTTTTTTTTTTTTTTTTAATTTTTTTTTTCCAACATTTTTTATTTATTTTTGGGACAGAGAGAGACAGAGCATGAACGGGGGAGGGGCAGAGAGAGAGGGAGACACAGAATCGGAAACAGGCTCCAGGCTCTGAGCCATCAGCCCAGAGCCTGACGCGGGGCTCGAACTCACAGACCGCAAGATCGTGACCTGGCTGAAGTCGGACGCTTAACCGACTGCGCCACCCAGGCGCCCCATCTTTCAGCCTCTTTTATCTCTGTTCAGAGCTGTTGGAAATGGCTGCCTGGGCCTCCTGTCCTAGCTTCTTCCACCAGCCTCCCTGGCCTTTCCCTCGTCCTTGCCAGGACCTGAGGCCTGAGAGGGTCCTGGAGAATAATTCTGTATGATTTATCCACCCTTCCATCTCATCTCATTCCCTTCTCTTCTGCAGTGGGGCCATTCACCAAACCTGTTCTGATTTCCTGGTTGGAGGCAAGGGAGCCATGGGGCCTGAATGTCCAAGGAGCTCAGCCCAAGGGGAATCCAGGTGTTGCCCCTGCAGGTGAGTTCCAGAGACCCTCCAGATCCTGCTTCTCTCACATCTACTCTTTTTTTTTTTTCTTTCTTTCTTTCTTTCTTTCTTTCTTTCTTTCTTTCTTTCTTTCTCATTTATCTCGGGTGGGGGAGGGGCAGAGAGAGTGAGAGAGAGAGAATCCCCGACACAGGGCTTGAACTCACAAATTATGAGATCATGACCTGAGCTGAAATCAAGTCAGATGTTTAACTTACTGAGCCACGTGGGCACCCCAACTCTTCTCTTTCTTAAAGTCTTTTATACCAAGTAAGTTACAGGGAATTTTGATGTTTGCTAGAAGGAAGATCCTTAACAGTGATGCTAAGGAATGCTGGGTTTTTGGCCTTCCCCCTCTCCAGACTGGCCTATTAGACATTTGTTTCTGGCCCTGCTCCTTCCCCAGAAACCCTTTCAGTAAGTGTTCTTGCCCACTGGAGGGCTTCACTGTTGCAGTCTTTTCCAGTCAGTGATGGTCCTCCTCCTCCCTCTGCTGCACTCCTGCTGGCCCGTAGGCCCGTGCCTGTCCCTTTGTGCTATGAAGAGCCCTGATTCCACTCCAGCTTCTCTTCTTTGCCCCTGCGATAGGCTTGACATTCAGTTCTTCCATCCAGTCCTCCATGGATCCCTCCCCTGGGCTCTTGTGGACCTTCTTACCCTCTTATGCCAGGACTCCTCTCCCCTCTTTTGCTGTTTAACACTCACTTTTCAACTCTGTTTTTCAACTAGATGTGATTCCTGCATATGTCTAGCTTCTGTGCCCACCTTGCTTCTCCTCCTCCCTTCCCTGTCATCTGGAATACTCTTCCAAGTTTTGCCTTCCCTGATTCTTTGGTAAAGGTATTGGTAGTCAGGCAAAAGCCTCACCACCCAAGATTGTGGCATTTTTTTTTTTGTCCTTCGGTGCTTTCTGCAGTTCCAAGTATGGGGAAAAAGTACACTGTCGTTTGTTTTATTTTGTGTCAGGAGGTGAGCTCCAGATTAAAACAAACAAGTTCGTCTTAAAACATGAACCTTTGGAAGAAGCAGAAACCTTTGCTGTGCCATCAGAATGTTGTGTGATGAGTGTTTCTGAGGGAATCAGGCTCAGAGAACCTCTTGAAAAGAAGAGCAGGCTAAAGCAACAATGTGGAAGCCCCATACAATCAAGAGTTAAGAAGGAAGAGACCAAGTTCAGTCACAGGACAGCAAAAGAATCTGAAGAGTCAGGAAGAAGTGCTAGTCTTAATTTAAAACATGCTACGTATTTGAGAGTTCCCAGAAGAAAGCGATCCCTGAAACATGGCTGTGGCAGACACTTCAGAGGGAGTTCATACCACTACGATTACAAGGAATATGGGAAAGGGCTCAGGCGCATCGTTGGCGGGTTTAGCCTCCATCAGAGAATTCATGCTGGACTAAAAGGGAATGCAAAGGATGTACATGGGAAAGATTTTCGCCTTAGCCCACATCACCAGCGTGGGCAGAATCTTCACATGGTGGAGACCTCGTATAAGTGCAGTGACTGTGGGAGGGCCTTCAGTCATAGCTCTCATCTCGCGTGTCATCAGAGACTTCACACTCAAGAGAAACCATTTAAATGCAGGGTGTGTGGGAAAGCCTTCAGGTGGAGCTCAAACTGTGTGCGACACGAGAAGATTCACACTGGAGTGAAACCTTATAAATGCAGTTTATGCGACAAGGCTTTCAGACGCCTGTCTGCCTACCGCCTACACCAGGAAACCCATGCGAAGCAGAAATCTCTTGAGTCTAATCAGTGTGAGCAAGCTCTCACCTGTGGCTCAGGATTTGCTAATCATTTGAGAGACCAGAGTAGGGGGAAGCTTTTTGACTGCAGTCAGTGTAGGAAATCATTCCACTGTAAATCGTATGTTGTTGAGCATCAAAGGGTCCACACTCAGGAGAAGCCTTATAAATGTACCAAATGTAGGAAAACCTTCAGGTGGAGATCAAATTTCACTCGTCATATGAGAATGCACCAGGAAGAAAAGTTCTATGATCAAGACAAATGTAAGGACTTCAGACTGGCCTCCAGCTGCGGTCAGCTCCAGGGTGCCCCTGCTCGGGAGAAAGCCTTTCCATGTCAGCAGTGTGGGAAAACGTTCACTCGGAAGAAATCTCTCATTGATCATCAGAGAATTCACACAGGTGAGAAGCCCTACAGATGCAGTGAGTGTGAAAAAGAGTTTACCCATCGGTCAGCCTTTATTGCTCATAAGAAGCAGCATGCCATTCGAAGAAGACCCGAGGATGGGCCGTCTTCAAGTCAGGACACAGTGCTCCAGGTTCCTCCAAGCAGTACAGAGGAAGCCTACAAATGTGGCCAGTGTGGCAAAGCCTTCCGCAATCACTCGTTCCTCCTCATTCATCAGAGAATTCACACCAGAGAAAAGCCTTACAAGTGCAGGGAATGTGGGAAAGCTTTCAGATGGAGTTCTAACCTCTCCCGACATCAGAGGATTCACTCTTTGGAAAAACAGTACGAGTGCCACGAAAGTGAAAACACTCCAAATCTGCAGCCGCAGATCCTCACTGGTGAGAAACCTTTTTGGTGCCAAGAATGTGGGAAAACTTTTACACGCAAAAGAAGTCTTGTAGATCATAAGGGAATACATAGTGGAGAGAAGCGCTATAAGTGTAATCTGTGTGGGAAATCTTACGATAGAAAACATCGCCTTGTTAATCATCAGAGAATCCACACTAAAGAGAGACCTTTTAAATGTCAGTGGTGTGGGAAAGATTTCATTGGAAGACATACTCTCCGCATTCATCAAAGAAAACACACCAGAGTGGCACAGTCTGAATGCAGCCTGGCTGCATTATCTTCCTGCCAGGACACAGGGGTGAGTTTACAGGAATTAAAACCAAGTGGGGAGAAGCCACTTGAAGATTCTGAGGAAGCTTGTGACCAGAGCTCCAGGCTCACCGGACTCCAGAACATACCCATTGGGAAAAAGTGCCACAAATGTAGCACCTGTGGGAAAACTTTTAACAAAAGCTCACAGCTCATTAGCCACAAGAGATTTCATACCCGAGAGAGGCCCTTCAAATGCAGAGAGTGTGGGAATACCTTCAGGTGGTCTTCAAATTTGGCTCGGCATATGAAAAACCATATTAGAGATTAGCTTGGGTTTTGACAGTGGGGGGAGAGGGGTTCCTAGCTGCCCTGCCAGAGAACCCTTAATTGTGGGCAGTGTGGAAAAAGCCTTCACAAAGGGTCCAGCCCTTTCTGTTTTTGAAGCTGGTGGCAGAGAATCCTGAGGTCAAAAACTCAGGGCATTTCCTTTCCTACCTGCTGGGGAAGAGCAGCAACCTGTTTTTGGGGGCCCTTCTGGAGGCTTGGGCCCCAGGAGTGGCCTTTGCACAGTGGCCTGGAGCTCCCCCAGACTTAGGTATAAGTCTAAAGGCAGATACCATTGCCCTGTGTTGTTTGATGAAATGTCTGTGGTGTGATGGGCTGCGGCTGCTGGGAAGGGGCCAGTTGGATACTGTGGTGGTGTGTATTCTATTTGATCTCACAAGTTGCAGCAGCAGCAGCAACAGCAAGAACTCCTAGTCTCCCCAGTTGCCTCCTGGGAGTTCTGGCTGCAGCTTTGGCCTTCACGCCTGGCTTTGGAGATCTGCCACGGGCATACAGTTGTCTCAGTGGCACGTGGAAGAGAGCAGGGTTGGACTTAATCACCTGGAGAATGGGGCTCTCCCAGTGCCCCATTGCTGTCTCCACCCACAGTCCGCAGGGTCAGCAACGGGCCATGTGTTCCAACAGAAATGTGCTGAGCACCTTCCATATGCCAGGCACTGTTGTGTGTGCTAGAGACCCAGCAGTGACTGGAATAGACAAAAAATCTGCTGTCTTGGATCTTTACAGACAGTGAACGAATGAGATACATAGTGCTTCGGATGGCGATATGTGTTGTGGACAGAATGAATCAGAGAAGAGTGAGAGGCAGTGCTGGATTAGGAGGTGGGTTGCGATTTTAAGTAGGCTAGTTAGAGAGGGCTTCAACTGAAGAGGTGAAACTTGGTCCAGGCACAGGAGGTGGGGTCTTGTCTGGTATCTTGGAGAATAGTAGGGAGGCCCTTGGGCTAGAGTTGAGGGAACCAGCAGAAGAAGGGGCCCCAGAGAGCTGGTGGGCCAAGTGGCGTGAGCACCATCGAGTCCCCCCAGGGGCCGGAGCTGCTTCACAGGGAGGTATGGAGGTGGGGAGCTTTGGGACAGTTTTGAGTTTAGGAGTAATGTACTCTGTGAATTAACATTTACAAGGGTTAACCGCAGACCCGGGGACTCATGCAGTTAGTTATCCCTGCTGCCAGTTTCCATGAATGGGACTATCTCCTTTCCCCTCAAAATGTCTGAATTTTCTACAAGACTTACAGCTCTCAGCAACAATTGTAAATGTTTAATTATTGCACTTGCATCTGTACGGGACACTACGGGACCCTCTAACCTTCATGTAGCCTTCTTCTCATGTCAGATCCGGTGCTGGCATCGGGTTCAACCCAAAGGTACCAGTTCACATGACTGATGCCCCCTGGAGGAAAGGTGGCCTGGTGGGGGGAGGCACCCCCATCTCATTTGCCAACTTGACTTGAAGCACATAGCAAGAATCAGCTGGTGGTGTAAGGGTAAAGGACTGATTTTTCTAAAATGTATGTAGGTAGCCATTACTTCTGATTATTGAAGAGCTCACATTATGAATATAAGAATAAAATATCTCACTTGATAGTAGAGCACCATCCCAGACTATGTTTTACTGCTGTGAGTCAGGGTACACCTGGTGGACAGCCATCTCTTATAGTAAGAAGAAACGAACCTAAAAAATGTACTTTCGGTACAGTACAAGTACTCTTATCCTTTCTGGACTGTCGTAGGTGGGTGAAAATGAAGGCTTTGATGCTTTGTGGTGATGTCACATGGAATAGGCAGGGGTGGGGAAGAGGGAAATAACTGTGGCAGATCCATGTTTGTGTTCTGGTCCCCATTCAGCTTTGTATTCAGGAAGGTTCGGTCATCCTGGCTCTCCCATTCCTTTCCTACAGCAGCAGCTGCCTCTGGCCTGGAATTGGGTGTCCCATCACTGGTGAAGTAGCAAAAACTGGCTCTGGAAGTGGCTAGGCAGGGACCAGAGACCCAGGTACTGAGGGCCCAGGGTCATGGGAAGGGCCTTGGAGTTATCAGATCTGAGTTCAGGCTCAGTGTGACTTTTCTTGGCAAAATGATCCTGGACAAGTCACTGAACATCTTCATCTATTTTCGGGTGTGTAAAATTAGAGTAATCAAGCTCCCTGATCCTAGGAGTGGCAAAAGAGGACTTGGTATACGGGGCTCTGGGTTAGGTAGCTGATATCTTGAACCAGAGCCCTCCGAGAACTGTAGCTCCATATCAGTTTCAGCTTCAAATCAGTTGGTGCTACAACCAAGGAAATACCCTTTTCTGTTCGTGTTTTCACCACCCTCCCCCAATTCCTTGTGCCACTGTCACCTCATAGAGTTCATGCCCCAATAGGGGTTTTCTACTGCCATTTTTATAAAGTAAGACATACTTACTTTTAAACATTCACACCACAATTTGAAATGTTCAAAGAAGTAAAAATCAACAGAAATCCCTGTATGCTGAGGTAAGACTTTAATATCTTGGGGTTGTGCTGATGGAGTCTGTTTAATAACCTGAGTTTTTAAATAATATTATATGAGTAATACATGATTATTCTAGAATTATTAGTAAATACAGATGAAGTAAAAGGAAAAGGAGAAAAGTCTTACTACTTAGAGCTAACTGCTAAACATTTTGGTGTAATCAGTGTTGGATTTAACTTCATTGCCTGCCCCTGAACACCCTTGGACTGGCCTGCTTTGTGCTGACTCCCTTCTCCACGAGTGTAGACCCTACCCATGCTCTCCCAGGTCCTCACCCTTCAAGGCCCGGCCATCCCTACCCCTCATCCACCTAAGGCCTCTCCCCTGGTCCCACCTCTCCTTGTGCCTGTATCTTACTCTGCAAGTATTGTCCAAGTTTCCAGGAGTTACGCCTGCCACTGCAGCCAGACAGGGTGCTCTGGAGGCCAGAGCTGGGTGCTTATTTGTTTGCCATGCCGAAGAGACTTTGCACAAAATTACCTCTATTAAGGAATATGGAACTGAGTTTAGTTCAGCTAAGTCAGAATTGGAGTGTTTTGAAGGGACCGCAAGCACAGTGTTGATTGGAGGTCCCCCACCGGCACACTAGTTAGCAGCTCAGCGGTGCAGTTCCAGTTGACATTGTCTGACTGCCCCAGCCACCAGTTCTCAAGTCGTACCCCATCTCGCCCTAGAGAACATGCAGTCTTCTTTGAACCCTTCCTTGCTTTCTCTTACTGCCTAGGAAGAAGTGGAGTTGGGGCTGGGGAGAGCCAGAGGGCTGGGAGCCCCCAGAAAAGAGTAGGTATTAGAAAGTCTGAATTGGTTGTTCAGTGTGGTTAATCCCAGCCTCACTGACCATCAGCCCACACAGAGGCATGTACAGAGAAGAAAGCACAGGAAGTGTCAGTTAATATGTACCATCTCACACGCCTCAAGATGACAGGTTTCTGTAAGCCCTTGCATGGGCATGTGTGTGGGACAGCAGGATCTGACTGTGGTGGGAGTGCAAATTGTAATAGCTCCTGTACCAGGCAGCTTGCAAAACCTTGTAAAGTTGTGTGTGTCACCAGCAGCTTCACTCCTGGACAAATCCTAGAAGAACTTCACATGGGGAGGGACATCTGTGTAAAACTGTTTATTGCAGTACTGTTTAGGTAGCAAGAGTGGGAAAAACCGAAATTTCCTTCAACAGAAAAGCAAAATAAAATAAAAGGGGTGGTTCTTGCTACTTTGGGAAGTGAATGTGAAAGAGCTAGTTACATCTTTCAACATAGATAAATCAAAAATGCTGAGAAAGTTGCAGAAGCTATGTACAGTATACCCCATTTATGTCAAATTAAATGTGTATCTGTGGGCACATTATTTAAACTTGTGTTTCACTTTTTTAATGAAATGGGATAGTAGTTGCCAACCTCACAAGGTAATTTGGGGAGGGGGGATGATTAATGAAATAATGCATGTAAAGTGTTTTGGTTAGTGGCTGGCATGTAAGCATTGTTGGCATATGGTAAACAATGTTATTGTTTTGCACAATAATATATTCCTGTGGATTCAAATTATATGATGAGTATAAAATCATGCATTAAAATGTTGTGTGAAAATCGTGTTCTGCCTTTCCAGGGTGGGATTTGCAGATAGAATCAGGGAGGGTACATGGAAGTTTCAGTTGTGTTTTTATTTCATTTTAAATATTGATGTAGATGGGTCAACACGTTGATTAACAGGATAGCGTGGCGTTTTTTTTTTTAAATGTTTGCTTAAAATACTTAAAAATAAAAGTGTTTTTAAGCATGGGCTCTGTTATCTCATGACTTTATAGAAATCCTGGCCCTACCGTTTATGAAATGTTACTTAGAGTGAGCCATTTAATCTCTCAAGGGCTCCAGTTTCCTCACCCACAAAAATCTGTAGTAACACAAATGGCTACTAGTAAAGGAATGGTTGAACAGTTCTGGTCCCACCTGTGATGGAATACTACACATCAGTTAAAAAGAATGAGGATGTTCTCCATGTATTGACACATCTCCAAGACAGGCAGTTTATAGGAAATTATAAGGTCTATTTTCTTTAACCTTTTTGGCCTAAGTCTAGCAAGTGAGGTCAAAAGCTTTAGACTCAAGAGTTTAAGAAATGAAAAAAAGAAAAGTTTAAGAAATGGGATCCTGTGGATGGAGATGCTTAGCCATTCCACTTTATTAGGTAAATGAAAAAAGGGGAGTAAATGTTTATGCCCAACTGCCACGCATGTTACGTTAATCCTAATAACCCTGTTAAGAATAGCAAAGAGACTTGTATCACCCAGGTTATAGTCAGGAGTCAAAAACCATACCAATTATTTTAAGAAAAAGAACTTAGAGGGGCGCCTGGGTGGCGCAGTTGGTTAAGCGTCTGACTTCAGCCAGGTCAAGATTTCGCGGTCCGTGAGTTCGAGCCCCGCGTCGGGCTCTGGGCTGATGGCTCAGAGCCTGGAGCCTGTTTCCGATTCTGTGTCTCCCTCTCTGCCCCTCCCCCGTTCATGCTCTGTCTCTCTCTGTCCCAAAAATAAATAAATGTTGAAAAAAAATTAAAAAAAAACAACTTAGAATTGTGTTCAGTAGGTATATCTAAGTAAAAAGCCAAAAAAAAAAAAAAAAAAAAAAAACAAAAACAAACAAACAAAAAAAACCTAATGTTCATGGAGGTAGTGACTTGAAACCTGGTACCACCCCAGGACGGGGGTGGGGGGTGCTGTAATGGAGTCTGACCCCATTTTTGATGTTTGACAACTGACAGCTTTCAAGCCCTCCCCATTTTGCCTTACATCTGGGCCAACTGGTAAGGAAACCAGGCACTGTCTTAACACTTGAGGTGAACTTTATGCAAACCATTGCCCTGGAAACCCACACCCCTAACCACAATAAAAATCAGAGTCACTTGCCCTTCCTTGCAATCCAGGCCAACTGACTGGCTGGGGTGCCTGTCTTGCTCTTCCCAGAGAGCCACATTATGTGAAGAATAAACTTTTTCATAACATCCTGATGTGTGTGGTGTCCTTTGTCTCAACATCTGAATCTGTTTGGGGGCACAGTATTTATCCCACCTACACAGGGCAAGCTACAAAGCAGGAACAGAATTATAAAAAAGGTAGGACATTGGAAGAGAGCAACTGTGGGGCTGAATTCAGATGTATGCAGAGATCACTGCTGGGCTGGTGTTGGTCTGAATCAAAAGGAGGGCCTTATGATGACAGAACTGCAAGCTGGACCCAATTGCTGCTACCAGAGGGAATTGCCACTGCTGGAGTGAAGGAGCATTGGAAACAGGAAACAGTGCCTACGTAGACATGAAAACCAGGAAAGGATTCCTCTCTTCCTCCTTGTATTGTTAAGGTTCTCCAGAGGAACAGAACCAATATATGTGTGTATACACATAGAAATAGATTTATTATATGGAATTGTCTCGTGATTCCAGAGGCTGGCAAGTCAAAAATCTGCAGGATTGGCCAGAAGACTAGAATTTTCCTGTTCCAGTTGAAGGCTGGCTATTGTAGAACTAGAAAGATCCAGTGTTGTAGATGAAGTCCAAAGGCAGCCTCCCAGAGAATTCTTTCTTGTCCCCGGGAGGCTTTTTGTTCTATGCAGGCCTTCAACTGATTCATGATGAGGCCCACCCACATTATGGACAGTAATCTGCTTTACTCAAAGTCCATTAATTTAAGCATTAATCTTATCTAACAGCACCGTCACAGGAACACTCAGAATAATGTTTGTTCAAATTAGGCAACTTGTCACACGTAACCAAGTTTACCCACAAAATCAATCACAATACTTCCAACACTGCAGCTTTCCTTTTACATTCCTCAATTCTAGAGCCTAGCAGAGAAATAGCTGGCAAAATGGAGATGTGGATTACAGAGTTCCCACCCCATCATTTCAAAGCATCTATAGAAGAGTGGGTTTTGAAGCAGAGACCAGTTAACTGGCACAGCTTTCCTAAATAATTTTATCTTAAAAATTCCTAGGATGTTGACTTAAAACTTTTGAGACCAAGAATATTATTTTTTTTTAAAGTTTTATTTATTTTGAGAGAGCTAGAGTGTACAGGAGGGACAGGGAGAGAGGGAGAAAGAATCCCAAATAGGCTCCACAATGCAGGGCTCAACTCACGAACCTGGAGATCATGAGCTGAAAAAGAGTCAGATGCTTAACTGACGTGAGCCACCTAGGCGCCCCTCAAAATGGAGAACATATTTAAAGATATTTCTGCTTAAAAACATTTAATTTACAACAAAAATGAATACATTTAATAAGTTTAATAAATTTAACAGTAAATTTATGACTTTAACAAAACACAGACTTCTTATTTGCCTCCAATGGAGCAGTAACTTAGGTGATAACCCCCCAACAGAGCTTAGGGGAGAGCATATAGCAACTCCTATAGCCCTGAATTCTAAATGAATGAATCAATTAAGAAGGCAAGGTTGCCTCCATTTATATCTCATAGTTGAGCCATCTGTCTTTGTTCCCCAACTGATGTGTAGCCACATTACTTCAAGCTTCTTGTAATGAAATCAATTTAAGCTAGGTAAGGCAAAGAGAGTGTATGCATCCTCTGATTAAGTCATAGGATGTTTAAGTGTTTTCAACAGATGGTTGCTATTGGTGTGAACCCAAGAATTGGGTCAATATATTGGATACAGGTAGAGAAAATTGGCCTAACTATGGATGTTTTACCATCATGACTTGGGGTTTTAATGAGAGCAGAAAGCAAGCTGTCCTTGGATACATCATTGAGGTTTACTTAAAATGGCCATGGCAGGTTCTCCCTTGGTGAGAAGTCTAAAGAGTCCATATGTACATAAACCAATACTAAATAATTGAAGTCAGCAACCCAAAGGAAATGTACTTTTATATTCATACAAACATTTCCATATACTAGTTATACACATATACTGGTTATACTAGTTCTATATTCATATATAAACAACAAAGTTTTGGGGGATATCCACAAATATTTCTTCCTTTTGATCTATTTATAATCAAAACAATTACTCTTTATACATATAGAGTTCTATCATCAGATCTTCAGCTGAGAAGCTCATTCTACCAAGGTGCATTCTAATGTGAACATAAGCAGAACTTTTATATGTTAAAAAAAAAAAAGAGAAACAAGTAGCATTTGCACATAAGAAGGTAGTCTGGTTGGAGTCCTTGAGAACAAGCATGGTGACTGCATTGTCATTGGAAGGAGCTATGTTAGGTAAGACTACTGTAATTCTAATTATATGAGGTGACTTGTAGAAGAATGTTCCAACTGATAAACCATGGTCATGGTCCTGGAGTAATCCAATGTCCAATAAGAATTGGTGTTTTCCTGTCCTCAAATGTTTCATTCACACATTGAATGTTTCATTCAACCCTAGAATGACTTTCCACCTGTAATTGGCCACATTAGTTGGAGCTGGTAATCTTTTAAAACTGAAATGGAAGAACAACCTATTAAAGTTTTACTTGATCTGAATATGTGGAAAATCTCCAGGTCTAGGGAATATAGGTCTGATATGAATCACCAAAACAGAGTTACAACTCATCACTCAAATCCCAGACTTAAGCTAGTTCACAGACCCAGAGCAGCTTGAATAAAGGGTAGGTAGGCCCCTTTGAAGCAGGACCCTATGTGTGTGTGTGTGTGTGTGTGTGTGTGTTTTAGAGAGAGAATTTATATATAAATATAAATATAAATATAAATATAATATATAAAATATATAAAATATATAAATATAAATATAATATATAAATTATATATATGTATATATATATAATTTTTTTTAGAGAGAGAGAGAGATCATGAGCAGGATAGAGGGGCAGAGAGAGAGAGAGAGAATACCAAGCAGGCTCCCTGATGTGGGGCTTGGTCCCACGACCCTGGGATCATGACCTGAGCTGAAATCAAGACTCAGATGCTCAACTGACTGAGCCACCCAGGTGCCCAGAACAATTTATATTTTGAATTTTCCTCATCTTCTTCCAAGGCACCCAAGGACATTTACCAGTGCATCAGGAAGGGCATATAAACAGACTTTTCTGGGATTGCCCAAGCCTCATTCTGAACTGACACTAATTACAAGAGACACAACTTGCTTCAACTTGATCTTGATCCATATTCTTGGGCATTGAAAAATTCAATAATTGAAACTGCTTTCTACTATGTGGTGGTCTGAGTCAAGTTGAGAATAGATTACTTTCCTATCCTCTCTGTTTTTTAACAGAGTTGGGAAGAACATGAAAACTGTAGGTGAGTTCATTATTTTGAATTCTTTGAGTTTCCTGAGTTTGATCAAAATTAACTGCAAAGCAGAGTTCAATCCAAATAGTTTTGAACAAAGGATTATTATTTTTTTTCAATGAGAAGAGGTCTTAAGGTTTTACATTACTTGACCTAGAGAGCTACCTCTAGTTTTGGAGGACCCACTCAAAATCAGAAAGTTTAAAAGAGAGCTCTGAGTAATAACTCTAGAAGTGGAATGTAAGTGAAAATATAACTCTAGAAGTACAGTGTTCTATATTGGGTGAGAAAGAGTGCAGGAGGGGCAGAGAGAGAGAATCCCAAGCAGGCTCCCCATTATCGGCACAGAGCCTGATGTGGGTCTCGAACTCAGGAACCGTGAGGTCATGACCTGAGCCAAAATGCTTTGGCTGAGCCAAAAGAGTTGCACATTTAACCGACTGAGCTACCCAGGCACCCCAAAAGTATTTTTTATCACAAAATGTAACAAAGTATTTGAAACAAAAATGTACAACTCAAGTTTCATGAAGTGAGCTCCCCTAGAATCACCAGTCAGATTCAGAAGTAGGACTCTGCAGGAAAATTTTAAGTCCCCTCCTGCCCTTCCTGATCACTTTCCTCCCCTTACCAATGTAAACTGTAATCTGATGTATAATAATTTACTTGCACTTATTAACCACCTAAGAAAACTTCCCTAAACATATTTCTGCCTGATTTCTGTTTTGTTTTCTACTTTAAATAGATAGAATCATATAGTATGTATTCTTTGTGTCTGGTTCCTTTTCATCTAAGTGGTTTGTGGGATTCATCCCTGTCGTGTACCTCTGATTGGTTCATTTTCACAGAGAAGTATAGGTAGCACAGGTGATCACAGATCTAAGAAGGTTAGCTTTTCAAAATCCTGACAAGAAGACTGGAAAATAAAGTGCCATAGAAATGGAAATATTCTCCATCATTCACCACCCTAAGCTTCCTGGGAATCTAAGCATCATAGTTGTTTTCATCTTTCCATCTGAGATACAAGGGCAAGTTTGGGATGTGGAAATTTTGTTAGAGAAAGGAAATAGGATAGACAACTCAGTGGAGTCTTAGGAGCCACTCCCAGAATCCATGTTAAATTAGGCTCATATTTGTGAGGACTGATGGGAACACAGGGAAATGCCCAGGGAGAGAGCATGGGGATGGATCAAGAGCTCAAGGAACACGTTCTGGATCCTGATCTTAGGCCAAACCTGAGGAGAGAGGGTTGGAAAGTCAAGGATCATCTGCTCAATTTCCTCCTCACTATAGCAAATGCATCTGCCTCAGGTCAAGGGCTGGCTTCCTGGGTGTGCTACTTGGGCATTTGCACATAGGCCTCATACTTAGAAGAGCCTCAGCTTTAATGCCCTGATGTCACTGTCTTAAAATTTGGAATGATTTTGAACATTTTGCAATTGATGTGGCAAATTATATAGCTGGTCCTGATTAGATCTCAAAGCAGCTCCAAACCAAAGCTGCTCAAAGCCCCACTGAGAGAGTGAGTAGATCGTGTGAGATGAGAATTATCTGAGACTTAAGGGCACCCCCCCGCTTGGAAAACATTTGGGCAGTTCCACAAAATATTAAACCGAGTTACCATATGACCCAGCAAATGTCATGTAAAATTTCCTCTTGTGGCTCCTTTAAACATACAGAAAATAAATATTGGAAACATTACAAAGAATGAAATTTTGGAAAACATTGTTTACCTTAGCCAAGTTTATTTTCCACACTCTTGTCATTTTATGTGTCTGGTCAGCATGTTAGAGTAGTTGCTGCTTCCGACATAGCAGATCTGATTACCCTAATATCATCAATATGTGGGCCACTATGGTGTCCTGTTGGTAGAAATGTGATCAAAGTAACTGTGAACTAGATTGTAACTAGGGTTGTAGGGTTGGTATAGCCCTGAGGTAGGATAGTGAAGGTATATCCAGCTGAAAGCAAACAATTTTTGATGGTCTTTATTAACAGGCATAGAGAAAAAAAAAGCATTCACCAGATTAGATTAGTAGCTGCAAATCAGGTGCCAGATATGTTGATTTGCTCAGTACCAAAACCACATGTGGAAACAACAGGTGCACTTGGAGTCACTACCTGATTAATTTATGATAATCCAATGTCATTCTCCAACATCCATGGAGGCAGGCTGAATGGGGAGTTCATATCTTTGATGGTGGCACTTACCTTGTCAATTTTTCCAGGAGTGCAATATTGCTTTGGTCCACCATTTTCCTGAGTAGAGGCAGTTCTAGTGGCTTCCACTTGGCCTCTCCTATAAAGCCTTCACTCTATGGGTCAGGGAATCAGTGGGATTCTGCCAGCTGTTGAGTATGTATTGTCTAATTCTGTGTTCTAGACTGGGAAAATAATTGCAGGATGAATATAGGAGGCCTACGGTGGAGCTGAGCAAAAACTCCATCAATCACTGACCTCCAAATGCTCATACTCTGACCAGGGGACCACAGTGGCATTTTGAGTCTCCTGTAATTAGTGTCAGTTCAGAATCAGGCTTGGGCAATCCCAGAAAAGTCTATTTATATGCTCTTCCTGATGCAAAGTCACTCTGGTAAATGTCCTTGGGTGTCTTGGGAGAAGATGAGGAAGATTCAAAATATAAATTGTTCTGGAGCACCTGGGTGGCTCAGTCAGTTGAGCATCTGACTCTTGATTTCAGCTCAGGTCATGATCCCAGGGTCGTGGGACCGAGGCCCACATCAGGGAGCCTGCTTGGGATTCTCTCTCTCTCTCTGTCTCTTTCTTTGCCCCTCTCTCCTGCTCATGCTCTCTCTAGAAAAAAGTATATATATATATATATATATATATATATATATATATATATACCACTCTAAAAAATACACACACACACACACACACACGTATATATAGTGTCCTGCTTCATAGGGGCCTACCTACCCTTTATTCAAGCAGGTCTGGGTCTGTGAACTAGCTTAAGTCTGGGAATTGAGTGATGAGTTGTAACTCTGGTGACTCATGTCATACCTATATTCCCTAGATCTGGAGCTTTTCCACATACTCAGATCAAATAAAACTTTAATAGACTGTCCATCCATTTCACTTCTAGGGACACCAGGATCAATTAGCTAATATCAAAGAATTCTGTGGGTCAGGCTATTCAGATTACAACTTTGACTCCACTGTTTATTAATAGTAACTACATCTACCTTATCGTTGCTGACTGTTACCACATGGTCTTTGCCTCCCCTCAGGATTCCATTATCCCCATTGCATTTACGAATCCCACTTTAATGGAAGTAATTCCCACTGTTTGTAGATTCTCTTGGATTTTCTATGTAGATAATCTTATCAACTGTGACTAATGGCAGTTTTATTTCTTTCTTCTCAATCTTTGTACTTTTATTTTATTTTTTACACCTGTTAATTAACTGGTTAGTTTTACAATATTGAATCCTTATCTGATTCTGGCCTTAAAGGGTATTATTCTAAGATTTCACAATTAAGTATGATATTTACTGTATGATTAACATACTAGCATTATTGGCTTAAGTAAGCTCTCCTATAGTTTTAGTTTGTCAGTATTTTTAAAATTTGTGAATGGATGTTTTATTTTGTCACAGATTTATTTTGCTCTTGTTGAGATGTGGTGACTTAAATGGATTTTCTAATATTTTTTTTTTTTATAAATTTTTTTTTCTTTTTTCCAACGTTTATTTATTTTTGGGACAGAGAGAGACAGAGCATGAACGGGGGAGGGGCAGAGAGAGAGGGAGACACAGAATCGGAAACAGGCTCCAGGCTCCGAGCCATCAGCCCAGAGCCCGACGCGGGGCTCGAACTCACGGATCGCGAGATCGTGACCTGGCTGAAGTCGGACGCTTAACCGACTGCGCCACCCAGGCGCCCCATGGATTTTCTAATATTAAGCCATTTGTGAATTCCAAAGGTAAATCCAAAGATGTATTTTTTAAAACATGTATACATCGTTGGATTTGATTTGCTAATATTTATAATTTCGCATCTATGTTAATGAATGAGATTGGCCTGTAATTTTCTATTTTCCTTATCCAAATTTGGTGTCAAGTTTATGCTAGCCCTATAATTGAAAATATCTCCTGTTTCCAACTCCCTGGAAGATTTTATATACAATTAGTGTGGCAGAGACCACTAGATGTCCCCAAAGAGAATGAAAAAATGATTTTCTGGCTTTCAAGGTCAGAGTTGAATCAGAATTAGGAATTGTGGTGGTCACGTGATTAATAACCTTACTAATTGTTTTATGCCTCATCTATCAGTTAATGAGTAATACATATTTTTTAAACATCTCAGTGTGATGGTAGGATTATCATCTTCTCCATGTAAGTAGATCTATCTTTGTTTTGTCATGTACATTCAAGACAACAGTAATAACAGAATACACCTTAAGGATTGTAAAACATTGCTGGAAAACTGAATCTTTTATCGTTGTGTGAGATGAGCCTCTATATCCCTGGTAATACTTTTTGCCTTAAAGCAGGCACAGTTGACAAACTATGGTCCATTGGCATGAGAAAAAGAGAGATAAAAAAAATCCAGGAGTATGAGAGGAAAATTAGAGAACTAAGTGATGCACTAAAGAGAATTAATCTATGCATAATTGGTATTCCAGAAGAGGAAGAGAGGCAGAAAGGTGCTGAGGGTGTATTTGAACAAATCATAGCTGAGAACGTCCCTGAGCTGGGGAAGGCAAAAGGCATTGAAATCCAAGAGGCACAGAGAACTCCCTTCAGACTTGAATTGATCTTCTGCACAACATAGCATAGTGAAACTGGCAAAATCCAAGGATAAAGAGAAAATTTTGAAAGCAGCTAGGGATAAACACGCTCTAACATACAAAGGGAGACCGATAAGACTAGTGGCAGATCTATCTACTGAAACTTGGCAGGCCAGACAGGAATGGCAGAAAATCTTCAATGTGATGAACAGAAAAAATATGCAGCCAAGAATTCTTTATCCAGCAAGTCTGTCATTCAGAATAGAAGGAAAGATAGAGGCTTTCCCAAACAAACAAAAACTGAAGGAATTCACCACCACTAAACCATCCCTACAAGTGATCCTAAGGGGGATTCTGTGAGTGAAATGTTGCAAGGACAACAAAGTACCAGAGACATCACTATAAGCATAAAACCTACACACATCACAATGACTCTAAACCCATATCTTTCAATAATAACACTGAATGTAAATGGACTAAATGCTTCAACCAAAAGACATAGGGTATCAGAATGGATAAAAAAATAAGACCCATCTATTTGCTGTCTACAAGAGACTCATTTTAGACCTGAGGACACCTTCAGATTGAGAGTGAGGGGATGGAGAACTATTTATCATGCCACTGGAAGTCAAAAGAAAGCTGGAGTAGCCATATTTATATCAGACAAACTAGACTTTAAATTAAAGGCTGTAACAAGAGATGAAGAAGGGCATTATATAATAATTACAGGGTCTATCCATCAGGAAGAGCTAACAATTATAAATGTCTATGCGCCGAATACCGGAGCCCCCAAATATATAAAACAATTACTCACAAACATAAGCAGCCTTATTGATAAGAATGTGGTAATTGCAGGGGACTTTAACACTCCACATACAGACATGGACAGATCATCTAGACACACGGTCAATAAAGAAACAAGGGCCCTGAATGATACATTGGATCAGATGGACTTGACAGATATATTTAGAACTCTGCATCCCAAAGCAACAGAATATACTTTCTTCTCGAGTGCACATGGAACATTCTCCAACATAGATCACATACTGGGTCACAAAACAGCCCTTCATAAATATAAAAGAGTTGAGATCATACCATGCATACTTTCAGACCACAGTGCTATGAAGCTTGAAGTCAACCACAGGAAAAAGTCTAGAAAACCTCCAAAAGCTTGGATGTTAAAGAGCACCCTACTAAAGAATGAATGGGTCAACCAGACAATTAGAGAAGAAATTAAAAAATATATGGAAACAAATGAAAATGAAAATACAACAATCCAGATGCTTTGGGATGCAGCGAAGGCAGTCCTGAGAGGAAAATACATTGCAATCCAGGCCTATCTCAAGAAACAAGAAAAATCCCAAATACAAAATCTAACAGCTCACCTAAAGGAAATAGAAGCAGAACAGCAAAGACACCCCAAACCCAGCAGCAGAAGAGAAAGAATAAAGATCAGAGCAGAAATAAACAATATAGAATCTAAAAAAAAAAAAAACCTGTAGAGCAGATCAATGAAACCAAGAGTTGGTTTTTTGAAAAAAAAAAACAAAAAACAAAAAACAAAACAAAACAAAACAAAACAAAACAAAAAAAACTGATAAACCTCTAGCCAGGCTTCTCAAAAAGAAAAGGGAGATGACCCAAATAGATAAAATCATGAATGAAAATGGAATTATTACAACCAATCCCTCAGAAACACAAGCAATTATCAGGGAATACTATGAAAAATTATATGCCAACAAACTGGACAACCTGGAAGAAATGGACAAATTCCTAAACACTCACACACTTCTAAAACTCAAACAGAAGAAATAGAAAACTTGAACAGACCCATAACCAGCAAAGAAATTGAATCAGTTATCAAAAATCTCCCAACAAATAAGAGTCCAGGACCCAGATGGCATCCCAGGGGAATTCTACCAGACATTTAAAGCAGAGAAAATACTTACCCTTCTCAAACTGTTCCAAAAAATAGAAAGGGAAGGAAAACTTCCAGACTCATTCTATGAAGCCAGCATTACTTTGATTCCTAAACCAGAGACCCAGTAAAAAAAAGAGAACTACAGGCCAATATCCCTGATGAATATGGCTGCAAAAATTCTCAACAAGATACTAGCAAATCGAATTCAACAGCATATAAAAAGAATTATTCACCATGATCTAGTGGGATTCATTCCTGGGCTGCAGGGCTGGTTCAACATTCGCAAATCAATCAATGTGATGCATCACATTAATAAAAGAAAAGATAAGAACCATATGATCCTGTCAATCCAAAGATGCAGAAAAAGCATTTGACAAAATTCAGCCTCCTTTCTTAATAAAAACCCTTGAGAAAGTTGGGATAGAAGGAACATACTTAAACATCATAAAAGCCATTTATGAAAAGCCCACAGCTAACATCATCCTCAATGAGGAAAAACTGAGAGCTTTCCCCCTGAGATCAGGAACACGACAGGAATGTCCACTCTCACCGCTGTTGTTTAACACAGTGTTGGAAGTTCTAGCATCAGCAATCAGACAACAAAAGGAAATCAAAAGCATCAAAATTGGCAAAGATGAAGTCAAGCTTTCACTTTTTGCAGATGACATGATACTCTACATGGAAAACCCGATAGACTCCACCAGAAGTCTGCTAGAACTGATACATGAATTCAGCAAAGTTGCAGGATACAAAATCAATGTACAGAAATCAGTTGCATTCTTATACACTAATAATGAAGCAACAGAAAGACAAATAAAGACACTGATCCTATTCACAAGTGCACCAAGAATCATAAAATACCTACGAATAAACCTGACCAAAGATGTAAAAGATCTGTATGCTGAAAACTATAGAAAGCTTATGAAGGACATTGAAGAAGATACAATGAAATGGAAAAACATTCCATGCTCATGGATTGGAAGAATAAATATCGTTAAAATGTCAATACTACCCAAAGCAATCTACACATTCAAAGCAATCCCAATCAAAATTGCACCAGCATTCTTCTCGAAGCTAGAACAAGCAATCCTAAAATTTATATGGAACCACAAAAGGCCCCAAATAGCCAAAGTAATATCAAAGAAGAAGACCAAAGCAGGAAGCATCACAATCCCAGACTTTAGCCTCTACTACAAAGCTGTAATCATCAAGACAGCATGGTATTGGCTGACACATAGACCAATGGAAAAAAATAGAGACTCCAGAATTGGACCCACAAAAGTATGGCCAGCTAATCTTTGACAAAGCAGGGAAGAATATCCAATGGAAAAAAGACAGTCTCTTTAACAAATGGTGCTGGGAGAACTGGACAGCAACATGCAGAAGAATGAAACTAGACCACTTTCTTACACCATTCACCAAAAAAATAAATAAATAAATAAATAAAAACCACCTCAAAATTGATGAAGGATCTGAAAGTGAGACAGGAAACCATTAAAACCCTAGAGGAGAAGGCAGGAAAAATCCTCTCTGACCTGAGTCCCAGCAGTTTCCTACTTGACACATCTCCAAAGGCAAGGGAATTAAAAACAAAAATGAACTATTGGGACCTCATCAAGATAAAAAGCTTCTGCACTGCAAAGGAAACAATCAACAAAATTAAAAGGATACTGAAGGAAAGAGAAAAGATATTTGCAAATGACATATCAGACAAAAGGCTAGTATCCAAAATCTATAAGGAGCTCACCAGACTCCACACCCGAAAAACAAATAATCCAGTGAAGAAATGGGCAGAAAACATGAATAGACACTTTTCTAAAGAAGACATCCAGATGGCCAACAGGCACATGAAAAGATGCTCAACATCTCTCCTCATCAGGGAAATACAAATCAAAACCACACTGAGATATCACCTCACGCGAATCAGAGTGGCTAAAATGAAGAAATCAAGAGACTATAGATGCTGGTGAGGATGTGGAGAAACGGGAACCCTCTTACACTGTTGGTGGGAATGCAAACTGGTGCAGCTGCTCTGGAAAACAGTGTGGAGGTTCCTCAAAAAATTAAAAATAGATCTACCCTTTGACCCAGCAATAGCACTGCTAAGAATTTAACCAAGGGATACAGTAGTGCTGATGCATAAGGGCACTTGTACCCCAATGTTTATAGCAGCACTTTCAACAATAGTCAAATTATCGAAAGACCCTAAATGTCCATCCACTGATGAATGGACAAAGAAATTGTGGTTTATATATACAATGGAATACTAAGTGGCAATGAGAAAGAGTGAAATATGGCCTTTTATAGCAACGTGGACGGAACTGGAGAGTGTTATGCTAAGTGAAATAAGTCATACTGAGAAAGACAGATACCATATGTTTTCACTCTTATGTGGATCCTGAGAAACTTAACAGAAGACCATGGGTGGGGAGGGAAGGGGGAAAAAAAGAGAGGGAGGGAGGCAAACCATAAGAGACTCTTAAAAACTGAGGGTTGCTGGGGGTGGGAGGGAGGGAAAGTTGGTGATGGGCAATGAGGAGGGCACCTGTTAGGATGAGCACTGGGTGTTGTATGGAAACCAATTTGACAAAAAATTTCTTATTTATTTTATTAAAAAAATTTTTAATGTTTATTTTTGAGAGAGAGAGCATGCGAGTAGAGGAAGGGAGGAGAGAGAGGGAGACACAGAATGCAAAGCAGGCTCCAGTCTCTGAGCTGTCAGCCCAGAGCCCGATGAGGGGCTTGAACTCACATACTGTGAGATCATGACCTGAGCTGAAGTTAGACGCTTAGCCGACTGAGCCACCCAGGTGCCCCGATAAATTTCATATTAAAAAAAAAAAACCAACTGGGGACCCTTTCCTAGGAAGTCGGCCTTAAGAAAGGACTACATGTGTTGGAAAGTTGCTTATATCATGATGGACTTCTATCTTACCATTTTTCATCGTTGTCCTCTACTAACTACTTAAACTACAGAATTGGGAAATTTCACCTTGCAAAAATTTTCCAGTGTTTTCCATGGATTATAAATGGCAGGTTATTCATGGCCTTCTCAGCAAGGCAAGCCAAGGTGCAGCATGGCCTTCTCAGCAAGGCAGGCCAAGGTGCATCTGGCCTTTATGGTGTGGCCTTCTCAGCAAGGAAAATTCAGTCCATATGCCAGCACCCATTGTAGTCTAGGAAGCAATGGGGAAGTGGTAGGGGGGAGGGCAGGGGGGAGGGCTGGCCTCCCTCCTACAGGGTCTTTAGGGTAGGTGGTGATCATAGCAATTTTGAGAGATGCTTCAGGTCCCTTTGACACCAGGAACCTCTGACATATCCTGTGTGTGTGGAATGCCACCTGGGAGTCAGGGGGAATTTTCTTGGTAATGGACCTTCTCTCTTCTTCAATTCCCAAGGACTCTCCTTTGGGATGCCTTTTAACCCACTGGAAACAACTCAGATTGCAAAATTTAAGAAATAAGTGCTCTCCTAAAGCACTGCATGGCCTCAGTAGGATCTATCAGTTAGATCTCTCCTGCAAGAAACAGGGAGAATGTTAGAGATACCCTATGTCCAGGACTTTTTGTCTCTAAATCAGGACCTCAACCTAAGGGCCTCTTGCAGACTGTGTTTGCTCAAATGTGTTTGGCTAGTAAACTTCCTCCTGATATATTGGATGATAATGGTCTAAATAAGTCTCCCTGAAATAAATCCAGGTTGCTGGAGGAAACACAGGCCATCTCTAATGAAGGGGATGCAGACTCTCTTGCACTGTTCCTCTTAGTAGACCCAGGTTACTCTAGCTATATGTGGGGGCTTCTCCCTCATTCTTTTCCCAGGGTAATGTCTATAATTGGAACCAATGGTCTCTGGTAAGTCTATCTCAGGACAGGGACTTTAAGGAATATTCCCAAGCAGCTGCCAAAACCCTCTTTGTTTCAGAAAAGTTCCCTGTCTTCTCTGGCCTGACATGGACTGCATATTTCCACTTTGGTGGAAAAAACATGGTGTCTGCTCATCTGTCCAAGCTGACAAGGTTTAGAACCAGGAACCCTCTTTCTCTGCCTTCTGGCGGTGCTTTGCCTCTTTGGTCTTCCCCTGTTTCTGCACCACCTTGGGTGCAGCCTGTATCACTGGCTCTTATGCCATCCTCTTTGCCTCTGGCACCATTGGCTCCTCCTTCTATCTTCACTGTCAAGGATTAAAAGGCAAAACCCCCTTGGGCCACCCACTTCAGATTTCCCCACAAGTGTCCCAGGTAAGAATTGACAATGGGGAACACATTGATTGACTTTTAAGTGGATGCAAGTGGCAAATATTCTGTGTTTAAGCTAATTTAGGTTTGTGGGTTTAATTAATATAGACATGCCTTTAGAGTTTTTTTTTTTTTTTAACATTTATTTATTTTTGAGACAGAGAGAGACAGAGCATGAACGGGGGAAGGTCAGAGAGAGGGAGACACAGAATCTGAAACAGGCTCCAGGCTCCGAGCCGTCAGCACAGAGCTCAACGCGGGGCTCGAACTCACTGACAGCGAGATCATGACCTGAGCCGAAGTCGGCCGCTCAACCGACTGAGCCACCCAGGCGCCCCTAGAGTTTTTAGCATTAAATATGAAACTTTTATACTATCTAGGTTTGCTGAAGGTCAAATAAGCTCATATTATCTCTGCAATTTGTCAACAAAAAGATGACTTAAAATGATGGTTAATTCTGTCTCAAAGTTTTCATGGGTAATTGTTAAGATAGCTTTCATTCTTTGGTAATGAAACTTTAAAGCTTTGCTTGCATGATAAATGGGATTGAATCCACTGGACATCTAGATCTTTTCCAAATAGAATGTAGTAGTGAAGAATTGAATTACTGAAAGTAGGTTTATGTCTTTTGGCTTCTTATTGAAGAGAAACTAAGGATATTTAAATGTGTTGGAAAACATGCTTTGTGCTTAAATGTGTCCATAAATTTGCCATCTAAAGAATTCTGGTGTGACAGACCACAATTGGTTACTACTTAGTTTTCACTGGAGACTAAGATTTCTAAGAGTTAAAAATTCTGCTAACTGTAATTAAGACTGATGGAGACTGTGATTAAGACTGCTGTCTAATAATAAGTCTTAAATTATATTTGGGTAAGTGCTATAACTATTCTAGAGATTATATGAAATTCCTGAAGCTTTTTTTTTTTAATTTTTTTAACGTTTATTTATTTTTGAGACAGAGAGAGACAGAGCATGAACAGGGGAGGGTCAGAGAGAGAGGGAGACACAGAATCTGAAACAGGCTCCAGGCTCTGAGCTGTCAGCACAGAGCCCAAGGCGGGGCTCAAACTCACGGACCGCGAGATCATGACCTGAGCCGAAGTCGGCCGCTTAACCGACTGAGCCACCCAGGTGCCCCATGAAGCTTTAATATATATTGGTACAAGGCCATCACTTGGTATTCTGATTATTGAAGTGTTATATGTCACATAAATAACCGGATTTCTTGTCAGTTATACTCTCATCAGATCTTTATGTCCATTTTTTACTCTTTTTGTCATTTATAGTTTTTGTGACTCTTGTTAAAATATTTCTGGTTCTCTAATGTGTGCTTTTCCAGATTAGGGAAATTTCTCTTAAGATATTTATGATTTACAGAAAGGTGATAGAATATTCCTCTGTGAAAAAACTGAAGCATTTAACTTTCTCCTTGAACCCTCTGAAATTCAGAAAACTCTCATTGAGTATTCTTTTTTTTTCATGGCAACTACAGATATTTGCATAAGTTCAATAAGCATCTGTTCTTGTAAGAGGACACCATTGGAAATACTGGTTATTTTACCAAGGCATCGACTGAAATGTCATTATCTGAGAGACATACATAGACTCAAATGGCTATACAACGTTAAGGAACTAAGGTTGACTTTATGAAGCATGAGCCATTAAAGCCCCTTGGAAATGTTGGCCTGATACCTTGCTTACAGAGTTCCCAGCAGCCTTACTAGGTGAGTAAAAATTGTCACTTCCTGGCAAGTGCCAAACCTCAGGATATTTTGGGGACCTTGAGAAGAGGAATTCACCCAAATCTACAGGTATTTCAGGCATGTGTTATGGCAAGTACTTGGCTTGGCTTCTGGCCTGGAGAGACTACTAAAAGTTCAATCCAGAGATTCCTTATGAAAAAGTCCCAGCAAAGCAAAAATTTTAAAGATCTATATGATCAATCACTATTCTTACTGAGCTTATGTAAATAATTAGGCCAAGTTTGTTAAAATTGGATTTGTTTTACAAATGGCTTAGTTTTGATTTGGCTATGGCTCTCCAAATTAAGGTTTCTAATATTCTTCCAAAAAGCCTTTTCTTACTTGTAGAGTTAACAATAGATGGAGACTATAATGCTCTGCTAAATTATTACATGAGACCAGGTTAATTCATAAATCTCTAAATGAATATGAGAAGGAAACCTGGTAAAAAGCAGACAAAAAGGGCCAGCCAAGGTGTCCGAGGCTGGATACTCCCTTTACATGCTTTTGGCTTCTGCAATCTTGCTTGCCTCTTGTATCAGCCAGCAGCCAGGAAACAAAAGCTTCTCTGTACTAGTCCCACCCAGCCTGGAAGCACTTATGTATAAAAGACCAGTAAAACGCAAGCCGGATGCTCAGCTTTTGGAATAACTCAGCTGGGGGCGGCACTGGTGCGAAATAAAGTCTTTTCTGATTCCCTGAGTGCGTGTCCCTTCCTGGGCACTGAGTATTCCTGTAACAAACATGCGAACTGTATCCTCCCTAAATCTGATCTGACAGTTACTAGCAACCCCATGTAAACTCAGGAGACCAGGTTTATTTAAAGGTTTGGAAGTCTAATACAGTGGGGTATTTAACTGCAAAATGTCAGGGTCCCTACTGGGTCATATTATGTACTCCTATTGCAGTAAATTAGAAGGACATTCCTCATGGACTCATATATCAAGAATTAAACATTTCCTTCTTCCCAGGAATCTAGTATGCCCGATGACATGCCTTCTTATTCCTATGAACCTGTGGAACACCTCAAATTCCTCTTCCAACGACAATGAAGGACTTGAGGAAAATTTTGGTCAACTATCAAAGGTCTTTTATTCAGGCTTCTTTTTCTCACGATAATATTAAACTTATTTTGTTGTCTTTTCCAGTGTCTTTCTGCCTGGCCTTTCTTCACTGCCATAACTTGTAGCTGATAGATGATCCTTTCTACTCAAGAAGGTTCATATATATTGGATTGACTGTTTCCGCCTTTGGTAACTCCTACATATATATATATATATACCCCAACTGACCAATGTTGACCCATAGGTAGGGACATCTCTATGCCCCTATTCAGCAGGAAGAGGTTACAGAAGGTAAGACCTTCCACTCTCAGCAACCTTAAAGATTTAAGGGTCAAAATTGTTCAGGGGTGAATGATGTGGGAAACAAAGGCAGAAAGAAATGGTAGATAAAATTAAATTTCCTTATAACCTGCAGCCCATTGACAAATACTTGAGTCTGGCAGAGTATGACATTCTTCCAGGAACTCCCAACTGTCTTAATGTTAATGCTTTGCTAGAGAGAAAAACAACCTTGGCTTCACAATAAGCTAGGCCTACAGGATCCTGCGAATCTTCGTTAGCATATTAAAATCTCACTGGAAACTTCCTCTTGCCTTACCTTCCTCAACTCCCAAGTATGTAATCAGCCACTCTTCACAAACCCCAGGGCAGCTCTTTCTGCCCATGGATCCTGTCCCCATGCTTTAATAAAATCACATTTTTTGCACCAAAGATGTCTCAAGAATTCTTTCTTAGATGTTGGATCCAGATCCCCCTCACCACCACTCCATAACCTCATCAATTTCTACAACCTTATTGTGCTTTTGAGTTTTAATTTGTCCTGCTTTATAGATCTTCTTCTACTTTTGTTTTGGATTTATTGAAGCCTTTAAATTCATTTTTTTTCTCTATACTATGGTAGAAGTTATATGCTATTTCTGTTATCTGAAAATATCATGCATTTTATACCATATACATACTTACATTGTACCTCTATTCATATATGATATTGTTATTACTACCTCAATTTTTTGAAACACTGTCTCTACTCATTTTCCATCTTTAATTTTTTCTTTTTTGAAAAGAAATTATCCAATTAAAAACTGTAAATGAGCAACTATTACACAAAATTTTATAGAGCAAAAATTATTAGATGCTAAGACAGAATTGCTTAAATCTCTCCTACTTCCTTTTTTCATTTAATATTGACAATATGTTATAGACTTCCTTCAAGGTCAGTATATATAGACACTTTCCATGTTAATGTCTGTTTTAATTTTGTTTGGTTTTTATCCCACAAACTACACATTTTTATTATTGTTTTATACACTGTTTACTACTGAGGTAGACATCTTTAAATATAATTAATTTCTGTCCATTTTTTAACCTTCTGTAAATGGAGTCAAAAAGTATTTTGTCTTGCATCTTTTGCTCAAAATTATGTTTGTCATTTTATGCATGTCACTACATGCCACTGTGCTTTAGTTTGTTTTATGGTATTCTGCATGATAACACAACTGATATCCAGACACCAGGCTCTTTCCAGTTTTTGTCCTAGCTCACTGGGAATATCTATGTCCAACACTATGAAATAACGTCAAATCATAACAGTTCTTCTTGTTAATGCTTGATTTTGCCAGATTTCTTCACATTTGCCAATATGATAGATTTGTTATAAAAAGCAGCACACTTAATCTCATCTTTACTCACAACACCAATGTTATCTTCTGCAAAGGCTGCCTGCTTCTTCATAGCCATAGCTCAAAACTGTCTTGGTTGAGTGTACAGAGTGGTTATTTTTTTCAAACTTGCAAGGAACCAAATTATTCAACTGTCCATGTTATGGCAGGCCACAGTTGGAGTTACCTTCATTAATAATACAGGGTCCTTAACAACTCTCCTTGCATACTGGATAACTCCAGCCAGAGACCATCTTTCTTACAAGGCTTTGCTAAAAGCAGCTGGAAAAAAGCCAAGAAATCCACCATTCTGGATTCTTGTTACCATTTTCCTAATGCCACCCGTGTGGTCAAACTGTGCTCTAACCCCCAAATTAAAGCAGACTGCAACCTGGCTGAACATTTTACTTGAAGCACCAGCTTCCCAATCTGCCTAGCTAAAAGCCAGGGTTTCTATTATTAGGGAAAAGTGGAGAATGGACATTGATGTCTTTGTTATAGTTTCCTCTGGCATCATTTCCCCCCTGAATAATATGCTTTAGACCAGTGTTTCTCCTCAAGGGGACATTTCTCAATGTCTAGAGACAACTGGGAAGAGGGTGACATCTAGTGGATGGAGGGCAGGGTCCTGCTAATTATTCTACCATGCACAACACACTGCCCCCCCTCCCCTCACCCTCTACACCCCCAAGGAATACTCTGGCCCAATATGTCAGGAGTGCTGAAGTTAAAAAACACCATTTGAGACATTTCTTTAGGTCTGATTGTAGTAATTCACCTTGAAAATCTTTATATTTCCCTAATTCTTGATTAGCTGAGCATACAAATCCCAGCTGGTGGCTGGTTTTTCCCCATATGTTAAAGATATTCCACTAAACTCCATCATTATTGATGGCATCAGTTATTTAATTTCTTTAGCCACTTTCAAGGTTATCTTTAGTGTTCCATGGTTTTGCTACTATGTAACTTATCTTGGGATTTAGTGGGGTCCCTGAGAATTTCTGTCTTTCATCAACTTGGAGGAAGTCTCAGCTTTCTATCTTTGATGTAGCCTCCCCACCTCTTCCTGTTCTGTTCTAGAGGTTTCTCTCTCTCTGCTCTGTATGTTGTCATTTAAATTTTCTTTCTCCTCCTCTCTACTACTCAAGAAATATGGCACTTAGGTCTTGTTCAAATTTAGCCCTGCTTCCATCTGTGTCTGATTTTGTTTAATCTGTCCATTAACTTCTTACTCCTAATGATATATATATTTTTTCATTTTTAAAATTGAAAAAGCACATTAGCACAAAGAATGAAACACTGGTATTGTTTTAAAATGAATTTATTTGTGTCTCATGTCCATAAAATACAACCAGACCAACACTGAACCATCCTACACACCTAGAAAACTGGAAGATTAACACAACAATCTGCACAACCTGAACCACAGAATTCAGCAGGCATGCGGTGTGGAGAGCTGAACTTTGGGAGCAAGAAGTCCCAAAAGGTAGGGAACTGCTTTTGCGGGCAGAGGGAGGATGAAGACTGGGGAGGAGGGAAGAATCACCCTTCCCCAAAAGCAGCTGGAGAGAAAGTGGAAAACTGGAAATAGCCACAGAGATGAAACTAAAAAGGGAGAAAGGAGAAAGGAGAGGGTTTGAATTCCATTAAGACTGTAAACAAGGGGAGCACAAAGGCCGCAACTCTGCAGCTCGATACTTGGCGGTGCTTTGATGGGAAGGGCGAATCGCCAGGAACAGAGTGGGGTCTGGGAGGTTCTAGGGCCACAAGGGGAAAAGTGGTTCCACTGCTGGAAGGACATTTGGTAGAGACTGTTGAAGCCACCTGGTCCCAGCAGACCCCGGAAGGCGGCCACGTTAGCTGGTGCCGGGTCAAGGTTGTTAAGGGTGAAGCTGGTGCCAGATGTGGGTTGTGATTTTCCATAATCCCTGAGACACTGCTGCTACACTGTCTCGCAAACATCTGGGATGGGCTGGCACCTGGCTGCAGTCTCAGGGCATCGGCAAGGCATCGGCAACAACAGCGTCCAGCAGGAGTTCCTGGGTGCAGCTGACATTCGGCCATTGCTCATTCAGCCATTCCTCGGTGAGACCCTCCCACAGAGGGGTGGAACGGGTCAAAGCCAAAGTACTTTGGAAGTAGGGGGCCGGGGAAAACAGCCGCATCTGAGACAAAACTCGGGGGAGAGGTGCTGCCTGGGGCCTGGTCACGGAGAGTGAAGAAGCGGGGAGTGGATGAGAGCTTAAGACAGAGGACGGATGTGCACTTGCTGATCCAGGAGAACAGACTGGGGAGCTGGGTGGCGCCATTTTCATTGCTGCCACGCATGCGCATACGCACCTATGAGTCCCACAACAATCCATCCCAGTAGGCTAGCAGCGCCACGTAGTGGAGAGCAGAGCTGTTACCCAACTGGACCTACTTCACTGTTCAAGAACACAAGTCTCACCGCGGACTTAATTTATGGACGATAAAGAGCTAGACTGACTTCTAGGGGAAAATGAAGCAATTTCAGTCCTACTTCAATCTGTTAGCAGATTCATCTATTCGATTTTCTTTCTTTTTTCTTTTTCCTTTTTCTCTTTTACAATTCTTTTCTTTTTCTTGTATACATAAAGAGAAAACATTCATTTTTATTTTCAATTTTTATTAAAAATATCTTTCTTTAATTTTTATTACTGTACTTTTTACTTTTGTATAAATTTTTTCAAATTCTACTTTACTTCCATCATTTTATTTTAGCCTACTTCAGTGTACTCACCTTTTCAAATTCTCAATTTCCTTTTTTTCTTTTTCTTTTTTCCTCTTTTTCATTTCTTTTCCTTTTCTTGAATACAGAAAGAGAAAAACTTTATTTTTACTTTCAATTTCTATTAAAAATGTTTATTTAATTTTTATTACTATATTTTTTGTTGTTTGGTAAGTTTTTTCAAATTCTATTTTACTTCCATCATTTTATTTTAGTCTACTAGAGTGTATTCACTTTTCAAATTTTCAAATGATTTTTTTCTTTTCTTTTTTATCTCTTTTTCTCTTGTTCATTTATTTCCTTTTTTCTTAAATACAGAAAATGAAAAAAATTGATATTTATTTTTAATTTTTATTAAAAATATTTTCTTTAATTTTTTCTACTACATTCTTTACTTTTGTGTATATTTTTCAAATTCTATTTTACCCCCATCATCTCATTTTAGTCTACTTCAGTGTATTCATTTTTCCAAATTCTCAAACGACTTCCTCCTCCCATTTTTTTCTCTAATCTGTCAAACCACGTTCAACACCCAGACCAAAACACACCTAGGATCTAGCATCATCTATTAGCTTTGTGTGTGTGTGTGTGTGTGTGTGTGTGTGTTTAATTTTTAATTTCAATATTTTTTTAATTTTAATTTTTTATTTCAATTTTTCTACCTCATTAATTCCTTTTCTCCCTTCAAAATGACAAAACTAAGGAATTCACCCCAAAAGAAAGAGCATGAAGAAATGACAGCCAGGGATTTAACCAACACAGATACAAGCAAGATATCTGAACCAGAATTTAGAATCACAATAATAAGAATACTAGTTGGAGTCGAAAATAGATTAGAATCCCTTTCTGCAGAGATAAAAGAAGTAAAAAATAGCCAGAATGAAATTAAAAATGCTATAACTGAGCTGCAATCACAGATGGATGCAGCGGTGGCAAGAATGGACAATGCAGAACAGAGAATCAGCAATATAGAGAACAAACTTATAAAGAATAACGAAGCAGAAAAAAAAGGGGGAGACTAAGGCAAAAGAGCACGATTTAAGAATTAGAGAAATCAGTGACTCATTAAAAAGGAACATCAGAATCACAGGGGTCCCAGAAGAGGAAGAGAGAAAAATAGGGGTAGAATAGTTATGTGAGCAAATCATAGTGGAAAACTTTCCTAACCTGGGGAAAGACATCAAAATCCAGGAAGCACAGAGGACCCCCATTAGATTCAACAAAAACCGACCATCAACAAGACATATCATAGTCAAATTCACAAAATACTCAGGCAAGGAGAGAATCATGAAAGCAACAAGGGAAAAAAAGTCCCTAACCTACAAGGGAAGACATATCAGGTTTGCAGCAGACCTATCCACAGAAACTTGGCAGGCCAGAAGGGAGTGGTGGGATATATTCAGTGTGCTGAATCAGAAAAATGTGCAGCCAAGAATTCTTTATCCAGCTAGACTGTCATTCAAAATAGAAGGAGAGATAAAAAGTTTCCCAAACAAAAATTAAAGGAGTCACAAACCACTATACCAGCCCTGCAAGAAATTTTAAGGGGTACTTTCTGAGGGAAGAAAAGATGAAAAAAAAAATATGTAAATAAAAAATATATATGTATATATATACACATATATACATATATGTATGTATATATGCACATATGTATGTACATACACATATACACATATATGTATATATTTACGTATATATGTACACACATATATGTATGTACATATGTATGTACATATGTATGTGTGTACATATACATGTATGTATACATATGTATATATGTACACACATATACGTATATATATGTGTGTATATGTATATATGTATTTATATATATGTAAATAAAAAAATATATATGTAAATAAATAACAAAAGCACCAAAAGATTAGAAAGGACCAGAGAACAGCACCAGAAACTCCAACTCTACAAGACAAGCATCATAATGGCAATAAATTCATATCTTTCAATACTCACTCTAAACGTTAATGGACTCAATGCTCCAATCAAAGACATAGGGTAACAGAATGGATAAGAAAACAAGATCCACCTACATGCTGTTTACAAGAGACCCACTTTAGACCTAAAGACTTCTTCAGATTGAAAATAAGGGGATGGAGAACCATCTATCATGCTAATGGTCAACAAAAGAAAGCCAGAGTAGCCATACTTATATCAGACAATCTAGACTTTAAAATAAATACTGTATCAAGGGATGCAGAAGGACATTATATCATAATCAAGGGGTCTATAGACCAAGAAGACCTAACAATTGTAAACATTTATGTGCCAAATGTGGAAACACCCAAATATACAAATCAATTAATCACAAACATAAAGAAACTCATTGACAGTAATACCATAATAGTAGGAGACTTCAACACCACACTCACAGCAATGGACAGATCATTTAACAAAAAAATCAACAAGAAAACAATGGCTATGAATGACACACTGGACCAGATGGACTTAACAGATATATTCAGATCATTTCATCTTAAAGCACCAGAATATACATTCTTCTCCAGTGTACATGGAACGTTCTCCAGAATAGACCATATACTGGGACACAAATCAGCCCCAAGTAAGTATAAAAAGATCAAGATCATACCATGCATATTTTCAGACCACAACGCTATGAAACTTGAAATCAACTACAAGAAAAAATTTGGAAAGGTAACAAATACTTGGAGACTGAAGAACATCCTACTAAAGAATGAATGGGCTAACCAAGCAGTTAAAGAGGAAATTAAAAAGTATACGGAAGCCAATGAAAATGATAACAGCACAGCCCAAAACCTCTGGGATGCAGCAGAGATGGTCATAAAAGGGAAATATATAGCATTCCAGGCCTTCCTAAAGAAGGAAAAAAGGTCTCAGATACACAACCTAACCTTATGCCTTAAGGGGCTGGAAAAAGAACAGCAAATAAAACCCAAAACCAGTGGAAGACAGGAAATAATAAAGATTAGAGCAGAAATTAATGCTATTGAAACAACAACAAAAAAAAACCAGTAGAACAGATCAATGAAACCAGAAGTTGGTTCTTTGAAAGAATTAACAAAATTGATAAACCACTAGCCAGTTTTATCAAGAAGAAAAAGGAAAGAACCCAAATAAATACAATCAAGAATGAAAGAGGAGAGATCACAACCAACACAACAGAAATAAAAACAATAATAAGAGAATATTATGAGCCATTATATGCCAATAAAATGGGCAATCTGGAAGAAATGGACAAATTCCTAGAAGCATATACACTACCAAAACTGAGACAGGAAGAAATAGAAAATTTGAACAGACCCGTAACCAGCAAGGAAATTGAATTAGTAATCAAAAATCTGCCAAAAAAACAAGAGTCCAAGACAAGATGGCTTTCCTGGGGAATTCCACCAAACATTTAAGGAAGAGTAAACACCTATTCTCTTGAAGGTTTTCCAAAAAATAGAAATAGAAGGAAAACTTCCAAACTCTTTCTATGAAGCCAGCATTACCTTGATTCCAAAACCAGACAGAGACCCCACTAAAAAGGAGAATGATAGACCAATTTCCCTGATGAACATGGATGCAAAAACCCTCAACAGGATATTAGCCAACCGGATCCAACAATACATTAAAAAAAGTATTCACCACGACCAAGTGGGATTTATACCTGGGATGCAGGACTGGTTCAATATCTGCAAAACAACGTGATTCATCACATCAATAAAAGAAAGGACAAGAACCATATGATCCTCTCAATAGATGCAGAGAAAGCATTTGACAAAATACAGCATCCTTTCTTTATAAAAACCCTCAAGAAAGTAGGGATAGAAGGATCATACCTCAAGATCATAAAAGCCATATATAAATGACCCAATGCTAATATCCTCAATGGGGAAAAACTGAGAGCTTTCCCCCTAAGATCAGGAATGAGACAGGTATGTCCACTCTCACCACTTTATTCAACATAGTATTGGAAGTCTTAGCCTCTGCAATCAGACAACACAAAGAAATAAAAGGCATCCAAATCGGCCAGGAGGAGGTCAAACTTTCACTCTTCACAGACGACATGATACTCTGTATGGAAAACCCAAAAGATGTCACCAAAAAACTGCTAGAACTAATTCATGAATTCAGCCAAGTCGCAGGATATAAAATCAATGCACAGAAATCAGTTGCATTCCTATACACCAACAATGAAGCAACAGAAAGAGAAATCAAGGAATTGGTCCCATTTACAATTGCACAAAAAACATAAAATACCTAGGAATAAATCTAACCAAAGAGGTGAAAAATCTATACACTGAAAACTATAGAAAGCTTATGAAAGAAACTGAAGAAGACACAAAAAATGGAAAAAGATTCCATGCTTCTGGATAGGAAGAACAAATATTGTTAAAATGTCGATACTACCCAAAGCAATCTACATATTCAATGCAATCCCTATCAAAGTAACACCAGCATTCTTCACAGAGCTAGAACAAATAATCCTAAAATTTGTATGGAACCAGAAAAGACCCCGAAGAGCCAAAGCAATCTTGAAAAGAAAACCAAAGCAGGAGGCATCACAATCCCGGACTTCAAGCTATACTACAAAGCTGAAATCATCAAGACAGTATGGTAGTGGCACAAGAGCAGACGTTCAGATCAATGGAACAGAATAGAGAAGCAGGAAATGGACCCACAAATGTATGGCCAACTAATCTTTGACAAAGCAGGAAAGAATATCCAATGGAATAAAGACAGTCTCTTCAGCAAGTGGTGATGGGAAAACTGGACAGCGACATGCAGAAGAATGAACCTGGACCACTTTCTTACACCATACACAAAAATAAACTCAAAATGCATGCAAGACTCAATGTCTTGCAATGTAAGACAGGAATCCACCAAAATCCTCAAGGAGAAAGCAGGCAAAAACCTTTTTGATCTTGGCCGCAGCAACTTCTTACTCAACACGTCTCTGGAAGCAAGGGAAACAAAAGCAAAAATGAACTACTGGGACCTCATCAAAATAAAAAGTTTTTGCACAGTGAAGGAAACAATCAACAAAACTAAAAGGCAACTGAAAGAATGGGAGAAGATATTTGCAAATGACATATCAGATAAAGGGTTAGTATCCAAAATCTATATAGGACTTATCAAACTCAACACCCAAAAAACAAATAATCCAGTGAAGAAATGGGCAAAAGACATGAATAGACACTTCTCCAAAGAAGACACCCAGATGGCCAACTTATACATGAAAAAATGCTCAACATCACTCATCATCAGGGAAATATAAATCAAAACAACAATGAGATACCACCTTACACCTGTCAGAATGGCTAACATTAACAATTCAGGCAACAACAGATGTTGGCAAGGATATGGAGAAAGAGGATCTCTTTTGCATTGTTGGTGGCAATGCAAGCTGGTGCAGCCACTCTGGAAAACAGTATGGAGGTTCCTCAAAAAACTAAAAATAGAACGACCCAATGAGCCAGTAATTGCACTACTAGGCATTTATCCAAGGGATACAACTGTGCTGTTTTGAAGGGACACATGCACTCCCATGTTTATAGCCGCACTATCAACAATAGCCAAAGTATGGAAAGAGCCCAAATGTCCATCTATGGATGAATGAATAAAGAAGATGTGGTATATACATACAATGGAGTATTACTCAGCAATCAAAAAGAATGAAATCTTGCCATTTGCAACTACGTGGATGGAACTGGAGGGTATTATGCTAAGTGAAATTAGCCAGAGAAAGACAAAAATCATATGACTTCACTCATATGAGGACTTTAAGAGACAAAACCGATGAACATAAGGGAAGGGAAACAAAAATAATATAAAAATAAGGAGGGGGACAAAACAGAAGAGAGAGATTCATAAATATTGAAAACAAACTGAGGGTTGCTGGAGGGGTTGTGGGAGGGGGGATGGGCTAAATGGGTAAGGGGCACTAAGGAATCTACTCCTGAAATCATTGCAGTATATGCTAACTAATTTGGATGTAAATTTTAAAAAATAAAAAAATTAAAACAAAAGAATTTATGTACAATAATTACACATACATATATGGAAAATAGTAAATATTCGAGAAAGACTTCAACATTAGACTCTGAGACATTTTAAAAGACAAACCAAGTCATGATTTGAGTCAGACTGAAAGCCTCTGAGGACCCTGTGTAGGTCCTGTGAGTAATGCAAACAGCCTGGAAGACCATTTTCTGGAGGCTGAAGGACGTTACCTTTGTGGACAAATCATCAAAGTAGGAAAGCCCTTGTTCTAGGAGAGTGCCCTGGGGGGAGGGAAATGATGCCAGTGGCCAGCACAGTGGGGGAGCCTGAGAATGGAGAGAGCAGAGTGCCTGGTTCTGCTAATGAAGGAGGGCTCTTGATAGCAGTGAGCACCTGCCCAGTGCCTGGTGGAGACCAACCAGGGCTTCTTAGGCTATTTTCTCTCAGGGAGGCAGACACTGGACTCAGTGTCTGTGTAGAGACAAAAGGTGAGCCTCTGAGATAGGAAGGAGCCACATTCTCAGCCCACATCCAGATAGAGGTCTACATTTCATGCTCAGCAGAGAAGCAGGAGATGGTGTGGGAGGATTTATCTTCTATGTAAGGTAGGTAATTTGTGCAGTGACTTCATTTACCCATATAAATGTAGGTAAAAGCTTATTCCTTGACCCCAACTGACTTATCATCTAAAGGAGAGGAGAGAAAGCCTAGGTGAGTTCTCCATCAGTGGTCAATGGTGGGGAATTCTCTTCGCACACATTGGTTCCAAGAAACCTCATGCTCCATGAGCTTCAGTGAACTAGCCTATGCTCCATAGGGGTACAAGCTTTCTCAGAGACTTTAAAAACTTTTCCAGGAATATGAGAGATCTCATAAGCTGCCCCAATTTAATTTTTAGGTTTGATTAGAACTTCAGTAAGAAACACACTGCATTTCTCCAAGTCATCCATTCTTGCTCTAAATAACCAACACGCATTTGCCAAGGGCCATTTCCTGTGAATTTGTGGGTTCTATTTCTTTTATAAGGTATGAAGTGATGATCTTTTCCAGTGACATCTGACAGCCCTTATCTTCTAAGTCAAAATAGTTTTTGTGGTCTGAGCACTGTTTTGGAAATTGATGCTGGGTGGGGAATGTGGGTTAGCTGTGGGAAGTGTTTGGGTCCGTGACTGGAACGCTGTGACAGTTCTAAGGCCATGGTCAGTGGGTTTGGGAGAAGGATGGCTGCAAAGGGAAGCACAAAGAGGAGGAGTGGCAGAAGACCTGCAGTACTCTTTCAACTCCACAGCCCCCTCCTTTTATTCTCTGGCACCAGCACTTGGCCTTTATGACATCAAGGCTCCCAGCCAATCATACAGAATTATAGAGCTTTGCTTTCACAATGGGTTGTCCAAGGCAATTCATGGATGAAAGCACCTTTACTACCAGTATAAATACATACTTCTTTGCTTGCGCTAGTTAGCATGCTTGGGCGAGGGCAATTATTTTAGTCATATGAACTTTAATTTCTGGGCAATTAAATTAAATTTAATTTTTGTGAGTTCTATATTTTAAAGATGAATTTGCTTCTATGATGTCATTTAAAAACATGAATAAAATAAGGTCAGATGTATCTAAGGGAATTGATATTAAGAATATGCTAAAAGTACTGAGAATTAACCAAATAATTTGGTAACAAAGAGGAACCTCTAGTACTTTAAACAATAAAAAAATTCCACCAAACAACTATTAGAACTAATAAATGGGGGCGCCTGGGTGGCTCAGTCGGTTAAGCACCCTACTTCAGCCCAAGTCATGATCTCACAGTTTGTGAGTGTGAGCCCCACGTTGGGCTCTGTGTTGACAGCTCAGAGCCTGAAGCCTGCTTCAGATTCTGTGTCTCCCTCTCTCTCTGCCTCTACCCCGCTCTCTCTCTTTCTCAAAAATAGTTAAACATTAAAAAAATTAAAGAACTAATAAATGAATTCAGTAATGGCGCAGAATACAAAACTAATGTACAGAAATTATTGTGTTTCTATATGCTAAGAATGAAATAGCAGAAAGAGAAATTAAGAAAATGATGCCATTTACAATCACATCAAAAAGAATAAAATACCCAGGAATAAATTTAGCCAGAGAGATGAAAGACCTATACACTGAAAATGATGACATTGGTTGAAAGAATTGAAAACAACACAAACAAATGGAAAGATATTGTTACCATGGATTGGAAGAATATTGTTAAAATGTTTATACCACCCAAGCAGATTTAATGATATTCCTATCAAAATACCAATAGTACTTTTCACAGAACTAGAACAAATAATCCTAAAATTTGTATGGAAACACAAAGGACCCCAAACATTAGCCAAAGCAATCTTGAGAAAGAACAAAACTGAAGGTATCATAATCCCAGATTTCAAGGTATACCACAAAGATATAGTGATCAAAACTGTATGGTACCACCATAAAACAAGACACATAGATCAATGGAGTAGAATATAAAGCCCAGAAATAAACCTACAATTACATGGTCAATTAATCTATGTCAAAGAAGGCAAGAATATTCAGTGGAGAAAAGACGGTCCCTTCAATAAATGGTGTTTGGAAAACTGGACAGCTACATGTAAAAGAATGAAATTGGACCACTTTCTTACACCATAGGCAAAAATAAACTCAACATGGATCGAAGACCTGAATGTAAGATCTGAAACCATAAAACTTCTAAAAGAAAACATAGGCAGTAAATTTTTGGACATTGGCCTTAGCAACAGTTTTCTGGATATGTCTCCTTGGGGCAGGGAAACAAAAGTAAACAAACAAACAAACAAACAAACAAAAACAAAAACAAACTATTGGACTATACCAAAATAAAAAGCTTTTGCACAACAAAGAAAGCCATCAACAAAATGAAAAGACAACCTATTGAATGGGAAAAGATATTTGTAAATGATATATCTGATAAGGGGTCAATATCCAACATATATAAAGAACTTACACAATTCAACACCAAAACAAAAAAACAAACAAGAAACCAAAAACAACTTGATTAAAAACTGGGCAGAGGACCTGAATGGTCAATAATATTGTAATAACGTTGTATGGTAACAGATGGTGACTACTTATCATAGTGAGTACTGAGTAATGTATAGAATTGTTGATTCACTATGTTGTATACCTGAAATTAAAGTAATATTGTCAACTTGTATGTCAATAAAGCAAACAAGAACCTTAGTCCTTTTACATGAGAGACTGTATTAGGGTTCTTCAGAGAAATAGAATCAATAGGATGTATATATAATACATGTGTGTGTTTATATCTATGAGAGTTATTATAAGGACTTGGCTTACACGGTTATGAAGACTGAGAAATACAGTACTGGGAGGGCTGATGGTATAGCCGGCATCCAGGTCAGAGGCCAAAGGCAGGAGGAGACCAACGTCCCAGCTTGAGGACAATCAGGTAGAACTTTTATTCTATTCAGGCCTTCAACTGATTGGATGAAGCCCACTCACATTGGGGATAGCAGTCTGCTTCACTCAGTCTAGGGATTCAAATGTTAATCTCATCCAGAAACACCTTCACAACGCATCCAGAAATAATATTTAGCTAAGTATCAGGGGCCTAGTCAAGTTGACACATTAGCCATCAGAGACCCAAGTGTTAATTTTACTCTTTTGGTACATTATTTATGTAACAAATTATAATAAAGGAGCAATCAACTTACTTTTATTTGTATGCATTTAAGTATACACAGATGTATAAATATATACACAGGTAATAGTTAAAGTTTCTAACTATGGCTTAAAATATAATTAACTTAATTGTATATTAATGAAACATATATATATATATATCATACTAAAATTATCAGTTGAATGAAATGTAACAACCATTTGAAATAATAGAATATCACATCTGTATACCTGTATCTTTCTGTTATTACGTATCCTGTGCAATTAACAACCAATTGTTAATTAGAGTAACCAATCTTTTTTTTTTTTTTAATGAGAAATGTGGGGGAAAAAAGAAACTTGGGGATGAAGAGTTAAAAATCACACAGCTATATATTTCTGAGTATTTATCTTACATTATTTTAAAATCAGAGAAGGTAGGGTCGCCTGGGTGGCTCAGTCGGTTAGGCATCCGACTTTGGCTCAGGTCATAATCTCACGGTCCGTGAGTTTGAGTCCCGCGTCAGGCTCTGTGCTGACAGCTCAGAGCCTGGAGCCTGTTTCAGATTCTGTGTCTCCCTCTCTCTCTGACCCTCCCCCCATTCATGCTGTCTCTCCCTGTCTCAAAAATAAATAAACGTTAAAAAATAAATAAATAAATAAAAAATAAAATCAGAGAAGGCAAAACCAAACATATATGCAAATATGCAAATAATCATGTTCAATAATCAATGTGTTTCTAAATCTTTTTTTCTTTCAGAAAATATATAGGAAGGAAAAAGTAAGATAAAAACAGAGAGGGAGGCAAACCATAAGAAACTCTTAAATGCAGAGAACAAATTGAGGGTTGCTGAAGGTGGGGGTAAGTGGGGAGATGGGTTAAATGGGTGACAGGCTTTAAGGAGGGCACTTTTTGGGATGAGCACTGGGTGTCATATGTAAGAGATGAATCACTGGGTTCTACTCTTGAAGCCAAGACTACATTGTATGTTAACTAACTTGAATATATATATATAAAAGAAAATATACAATTCTTTAAAGATTACTTATTAATTGATTTGCTTGAAGTTTTTAAAACTAGTTAAAAATGTGGAGATGACAATTTAACACATCAAAACTTTGTGAAATGTAGTATTGTAAGTAATTTATAAAAATGATGCATTTAAAAAGACATTCATTGGGGCTCCTGGGTGGCTCGGTTGAATATCAGACTGTTGATTTCAGATCAGGTCATGACCTCAACGTTTTGTGGGATTGAGTCTTGCATCAGGCTCTATGCTGACAGCCTGGAGCCAGCTTGGGATTTTCTCTCTCTCTGTCCCTCTCAAAATAAGTAAATTAATTTAAAAAATTAAAAAAAAACCTTCATGGAAGATTGAGGGAAGATGGCAGTGTGGGAGGACGCTGCGCTCACCGCGTCCTGCTGATCACTTAGATTCCACCTATACCTACCTAAATAACCCAGAAAACCACCAGAGGACTAGCAGAATGGACTCTCTGGAGCCAAGTGTAGACGAGAGGCCCACAGAAGAGGGTAGGAAGGCCAGAGAGGCGGTTGCGCGCTACACGGACTGGCGGGAGGGAGCCAGGGTGGAGGGGCGGCCCGCCAGCCAAGCAGAGCCCCCCAGTCTGGCTTGCAAAAGTGGAGGTGCCAGACAGAGTGTGTTCCGACAGCAAGCAGGACTTGACATCTGGAAAGTTATAAGCTAACAGCTCTGCTTGGAGAGTGGGAGAGCTGGAGGACAGTGGGAGGGCTGGAGGACAACGGGAGGGAGAGTTGTTGAGCCCCAGACGACAGAGCTCAGCTTGGCGGGGAACAAAGGCGCTCACCAGCGCCATCTCCCTTGCCCATCCCCCAGCCAAAATCCCAAAGGGAACCGGTTCCTGCCAGGGAACTTGCTTGCACTGCGCAAACACCCAACGCTGTGCTTCTGCAGATCCCTCCCTCCAGCGGGTCTGACTCCCACCCGGTGCTGCAGGGCCCCTCCCTACAGGATCTCCGAAGGATAAGCAAGCTGAGCCTGTCCCTCCTGCCCCTGTGCACCTTGCGGATCGCCCCAGCTAATACGCCAGATCCCCAGCACCACAAGCCTGGCAGTGTGCAAGCAGCCCAGATGGGCCATGCCACCCCACAGTGAATCCCGCCCCTAGGAGAGGGGAAGAGAAGGCACACACCAGTCTGACTGTGGCCCCAGCAGTGGGCTGGGGGCAGACATCAGGGCTGACTGCGGCCCTGCCCACCAACGCAAGTTATTCAAGACAGTACAGGGGAAGTGCCCTGCAGTTCCGCACCACTCCAGAAACTATCCAAAATGACGAATCGGAAGAATTCCCCTCAAAAGAATCTCCAGGAAATAACAACAGCTAATGAACTGATCAAAAAGGTTTTAAACAATATAACAGAAAGTGAATTTAGAATAATAGTCATAAAATTAATCATTGGGCTTGAAAACAGTATACAGGACAGCAGAGAATCTCTTGCTACAGAGATCAAGGGACTAAGGAACAGTCAGGAGGAGCTAAAAAATGCTATAAGTGAGCTGCAAAATAAAATGGAAACAACCACGGCTTGGACTGAAGAGGCAGAAGAGAGAATAGGTGAACTAGAAGATAAAATTATGGAAAAAGAGGAAGCTAAGAAAAAGACAGATAAAAAAATCCAGGAGTATGAGGGGAAAATTAGAGAAGTGATGCACTAAAGAGAAATAATCTATGCAAAATTGGTATTCCAGAGGAGGAAGAGAGAGAGAAAGGTGCTGAAGGTGTACTTGAAGGAATCATAGCTGAGAACCTCCCTGATCTGGGGAAGGAAAAAGACATTGAAAAAATAAACAAAATTGATAAACCTCTAGCCAGGCTTCTCAAAAAGAAAAGGGAGATGACCCAAATAGATAAAATCATGAATGAAAATGGAATTATTAAAACCAGTCCCTCAGAGATACAAGCAATTATAAGGGAATACTATGAAAAATTATATGCCAACAAACTGGACAACTTGGAAGAAATGGACAAATTCCTAAACACCCACACGCTTCCAAAACTCAATCAGGAGGAAATAGAAAGCTTGAACAGACCCATAACCAGAGAAGAAATTGAATCAGTCATCAAAAATCTCCCAACAAATAAGAGTCCAGGACCAGATGGCTTCCCAGGGGAGTTCTACCAGACGTTTAAAGCAGAGATAATACCTATCCTTCTCAAGCTATTCCAAAAAAATAGAAAGGGAAGGAAAACTTCCAGACTCATTCTATGAAGCCAGTATTACTTTGATTCCTAAACCAGACAGAGACCCAGTAAAAAAAAGAGAATTACAGGCCAATATCCCTGATGAATATAGATGCAAAAATTCTCAATAAGATACTAGCAAATCGAATTCAACAGCATATAAAAAGAACTATTCACCATGATCAAGTGGGATTCATTCCTGGGCTGCAGGGCTGGTTCAACATTCGCAAATCAATCAATGTGATACATCACATTAGTAAAAGAAAAGATAAGAATCATATGATCCTGTCAATCAATGCAGAAAAGGCCTTTGACAAAATTCAGCAACCTTTCTTAATGAAAACCCTCGAGAAAGTCGGGATAGAAGGAACATACTTAAAATCATGAAAGCCATTTATGAAAAGCCCACACACAGCTAACATCATCCTCAATGGGGAAAAACAGAGCTTTTTCCCTGAGATCAGAAACACGACAGCGATGTCTACTCTCACCGCTGTTGTTTAACACAGTGTTGGAAGTGCTAGCATCAGCAATCGGACAACAAAAGGAAATCAAAGGCATCAAAATTGGTAAAGATGAAGTCCAGCTTTCACTTTTTGCAGATGACATGATACTCTGCATGCAAAGCCCGATAGACTCCACCAAAAGTCTGCTAGAACTGATACATGAATTCAGCAAAGTCTCAGGATACAAAATCAATGTACAGAAATCAGTTGCATTCTTAAACACTAATAATGAAGCAACAGAAAGACAAATAAAGAAACTGATCCCATTCACAAGTGCACCAAGAAGCATAAAATACCGAGGGATAAATCTAACCAAAGATGTAAAAGATCTGTATGCTGAAAACTATAGAAAGCTTATGAAGGTAATTGAAGAAGATATAAAGAAACAGGAAAACATTCCATGCTCATGGATTGGAAGAATAAATATTGTCAAAATGTCAATACTACCCAAAGCTATCTACACATTCAAAGCAATCCCAATCAAAATTGCACCAGCATTCTTCTTGAAGCTAGAACAAGCAATCCTAAAATTTATATGGAACCGCAAAAGGCCCCGAATAGCCAAAGTAATTTTGAAGAAGAAGACCAAAGCAGGAGGCATCACAATCCCAGACTTTAGCCTCTACTACAAAGCTGTAATCATCAAGGCAGCATGGTATTGGCACAAAAACAGACACATAGACCAATGGAATAGAATAGAAACCCCAGAACTAGACCCACAGACGTATGGCCAACTAATCTTTGACAAGGCAGGAAAGAACATCCAATGGAAAAAAGACAGTCTCTTTATAAATTTTTTTTATAACATTTATTTATTTTTGAGACAGAGAGAGACAGAGCATGAACGGGGGAGGGTCAGAGAGAGGGAGACACAGAATCTGAAACAGGCTCCAGGCTCTGAGCTGTCAGCACAGAGCCCGATGCAGGGCTCGAACTCACAGCCCTCACGGACCACGAGATCATGACCTTAGCTGAAGTCGGCCGCTTAACCGACTAAGCCACCCAGTCGCCCCTAAAAAAGACAGTCTCTTTAACAAATGGTGCTGGGAGAACTGGACAGCAACATGCAGAAGATTGAAACTAAACCACTTTCTCACACCATTCACAAAAATAAACTCAAAATGGATAAAGGACCTGGATGTGAGACAGGAAACCATCAAAACCCTAGAGGAGAAAGCAGGAAAAGACCTCTCTGACCTCAGTCATAGCAATTTCTTACTTGACACATCCCCAAAGGCAAGGGAATTAAAAGCAAAAATGAACTATTGGGACCTCATGAAGATAAAAAGCTTCTGCACAGTAAAGGAAACAACCAACAATACTAAAAGGCAACCAATGGAATGGGAAAAGATATTTGCAAATGACATATCGGACAAAGGGCTAGTATCCAAAATCTATAAAGAGCTCACCAAACTCCACACCTGAAAAACAAATAACCCAGTGAAGAAATGGGCAGAAAACATGAATAGACACTTCTCTAAAGAAGACATCCGGATGGCCAACAGGCACATGAAAAGATGCTCAATGTCGTTCCTCATCAGGGAAATACAAATCAAAACCACACTCATATCACCTCATGCCAGTCAGAGTGGCCAAAATGAACAAATCAGGAGACTATAGATGCTGGCAAGGATGTGGAGAAACGGGAACCCTCTTACACTGTTGGTGGGAATGCAAATTGGTGCAGCCGCTCTGGAAAACAGTGTGGAGGTTCCTCAGAAAATTAAAAATAGACCTACCCCTATGACCCAGCAGTAGCACTGCTAGGAATTTACCCAAGGGATACAGGAGTACTGATGCATAGGGGCACTTGTACCCCAATGTTTATAGCAGCACTCTCAACAATAGCCAAATTATGGAGAGAGCCTAAATGTCCATCCACTGATGAGTGGATAAAGAAATTGTGGTTTATATACACAATGGAGTACCACGGGGCAATGAGAAAGAACGAAATATGGCCCTTTGTAGCAACGTGGATGGAACTGGAGAGTGTGATGCTAAGTAAAATAAGTCATACAGAGAAAGACAGATACCATATGGTTTCACTCTTATGTGGATCCTGAGTAACTTAACAGAAACCATTGGGGGAGGGGAAGGGAAAAAAAAGAAAAAAAAAGAGGTTAGAGTGGGAGAGAGATCCAAAGCATAAGAGACTCTTAAAAACTGAGAAGAAACTGAGGGTTGATGGGGGGTGGGAGGGAGGAGAGGGTGGGTGATGGGTATTGAGGAGGGCACTTTTGGGAGGAGCACTGGGTGTTGTATGGAAACCAATTTGACAATAAATTTCATATATTGAAAAAAATATTCATTATTTTTATTACTTTATTTGTTCAATACTTTAGGCATATGCTTTTTAAGCTCAAACTAGTTATGGAAAGAATGGAAACATATTTAACTCATAAAACCAATCTTGGAATTTTCAGAAGTTTGAATTGTGAGAAATGTAATCTTGGTCTTAGATAAACCAAAATATTTTACTAGCTTTTTTTTATGATGGTAAATTAGTAAAGACTGAATCATACTGAAGTTTTTCTTTTATTTTGAAAATTATGCCTTTTGTTATTATCTTATAGGCAATTATAAAAGCTATTAGGTAAATATACTTAAAAAAAAAAACAGATTACTGGTTTATTATAAAAGGGTAGAACTCAGGAAGTGCCAGATGGAATAGAGGCGTGGGGCAGGGTGTGAAGAAAGGGTGCAACCCTTTCCAGCACCTTCACGTATTCATCAACCCGAAGCTCCTAAATAAACTTTCTAAAGTCCATAAAAAGAAACACAGTTTAATAATGTTTCTCTTTTTTCTTATGTAGACAATTTTGGCTTTATCTGAACTAAACATTCCTGAAGAATTTGTAAAACAAATGAATGTGTTTTGGATGAATAAAGGAAATCTGTCATGTTTCCAAGAAAGGGGAGAATGGAAAGGGAAGTAAGGTAGAAAACATAAGAAGGAACTGGTTTTAGACAACTAATCATTTTTCTCTGTAAGCAGAGGAGATAGCTGAGGCATGCACACACACCAAAGAGAGTGTTGTATATTAGATCTTGACATTGACATCACTTGGGTCCTTGACGGTTCTGTTGAGTCACAAGATTTTTAATACCAGCACTTATTAAAAATTTTTTTTAACATTTACTTATTTTTGAGAGAGAGAGAGTGAGGTAGGGGCAGAGAGAATGGGAGAATCAGAAGCAGGCTGCAGGTTCTGAGCTGTCAGCACAGAGCCCGACACAGGGCTCCAGCTCAGGAACCACAAGATCATGATCTGAGCCGAAGTCAGCTGCTTAACCGACTGAGCCACTCAGGCACCCCAACACCAGCACTTATTAATTCACAATGTATGGAAAGCAAGGAAGGATGCCTCCTGCATGAAACAATTGCATGAGACTTCTTTCTTTTTTTGGTATCCACCTCCTTAAAATATATAGCCAAACACTGACATTTATGCAATCAAGTGATTTACCAGTCAACATTAAAAACAAATTTTTTTTTTTTTAAGTTTAGTTATTTTGAGAGAGACTGTGAGCTTGAGCTGGGGAGGGGTAGAGAGACGGAGAGAGAACGAATCCCAAGCAGGCTCCACATTGTTAGCATGGATCCTGATGGGGGTTTGAACTCATGAACTGTGAGATCATGACCTGATCCAAAATCAAAAGTCATATGCTTAATCCTACTGAGCCACCCAGGCGCCCCTCAGCCAACATATCTATGCTAACATATCTCAGCTAACGTATCTATGATTTCTGACTGTAAGCCTTTAACAGACTGGAGAAAAAGCACGGGACATGTCAATACCAGAAGCTAATCCTAAAGGTGCTGATGAGGGAGAAAATTCTCATATATTAGTTTTAGCTACAAACTATTTTAGGAAGGCAATTTTTGAGTTTGAATTGTGTTTAGAATCCTTCTTATACCAATTAAAGAAAGTAGATTATTGGACAGTCAGAATTTTGTTTTCATTTTTTAGAGTAAGTCACCTCTCAAATGAATAGTTGTGTCCATATTAAAATTTCTCAAAAGAGGCCATTTTAATTCCAAATTATTTTTGATGAGATTGAGCCAGTTAGGGAGATATGCATTAGCATTCTAGTGAGAAAACATACAGAAAGCAGGTATCTGGTCTGGAAGAGGCAGAGTTTTAGACGGAGAAGATCCCAGAGAATTGGGGGTATGTCCATAGGTTGGTGCTCATGTAACTTTTTGGCCCTGAGTTTGTCAAAGGCCATACATCACCACACTTTTCTGACTGCATGGAAGGCAAAGCCCTCAGAGTACATTCTCAAGACCTGCATGTCCTGGTGGGAACAGGGGAAACCTTGAGCCCAGGGATGCACACAGCAAGCGTGTGCCTGTCAGCGATGGGCCTGTCAGCGTGGGCCTCCGGTAAGGCCTGTTCCTGGTCCCGGAAGGATTTCTGGAGCACCTCGGAAAGCATCTGTCTTCCTGACAGAATCCTGTCACTGGCTGTCTAGTCCTAGCCCAGGGGCTGATGGTTCCTTTTGACCCTGGCTGTGTAGAGACAGCCCTCTGTCCCCACTATGGCCAACTAAAGATGCATCTGTGTTGCCTCAATTTCTTCCTTTGTAGCTATGTCTAAGAGTCTGTTTGGACAGGGGAAGAAACCTCTAGATACGTTTTTTCTGGGTAAATGAGATGACTGGAGAAATCACCTATCCCCCATGAAGACAGATGTACTTGAAGCTTCTCCAGCTTCTCTGGAGAACTCCCAAGATAGGCCCAGATCTCAGCATGGGAGCGTGCAGGGGCTCCTTCCAGTGACCAGGGTCTGTCCAACACACCTGCACAGAAGGCTGTCCTTTCACCTCCTTCTAAGACTTCGCTGAAAGACACTGGCTCAAGAAATTCCCTCCCATCTGCACCAACCTATGGCCTGGCTAAGGCTGGATCAAGGAGCACCCTCCCCGTCTCCCCACCCCCCACACCCAGCCAATCTCAGCAATTCTTGTCAGCATCTCACCACCAGGAGGCGCTCCACCAACATGAGGCGCCCTTGGACCAGCAGCCTGCCCCCAGTGTCTTCCTTTCTTCCCAGCCCTTCTGTGCCCTGGGCCTTCACCTGCAAGCTGAAAAATGTCCTTAACTGGGAATAACCGGTTTTCCTTTTGAACTTGAGAGTATTTGCATGGTCACGCCTTCCTGAGCTGCCCATGGCCAGAGTGGCCTGTGACCTCTACACCTTCGTGCTCCCCTCTGCCTCCCCTGCAAGCACACAGGACTGTGGGCAGAGTTCTTAGAAGAACAAACCAAGTGCTTTCAAACCTCATTTCAATTTAGATTTTGACACATAGCATTTTCTAGATCTTCTTTTACCTCCCAAACCACCTTGGTATTTTGCTCCTAAGTTTTTTGGGTTCAAGAATTTGGTTCTGATGTTGGTGTCAGAGCAGTACTTTGGTTCCCAGCCAGAGACAGAAGGATGCTTCTTTGGTGGAGATGGGAACAAGCTAGGATGAGTGTGACCCAAAGGCCCTGTGTCCCTGGGCACAGCCCGGGGCCACCTGGACTTGGGGATGGCCCTCAGGGCTGCCCTGGACCTTGAGCACAAAGGGGCTGGGGCCCTGACAGGAGCTTCAAGGCAATCTGAGGCTGAGACAGACTTTGGGCAGGGTGCCCCTTCCAGCTATGTGCCTTCCCTAGTGGACAGGCTCCCTGATGATGCTTTGGTGGGACAGTAGACAGCTGCTCGGCCCTCCAGGAACGGATGACCACTTTCCTACTGATCCGGTCATGCTGGAGTGGGAGGCAGAAGCAGGGGCTCGGAAACACTGTCTCAGCCTGAGGACTCCAGGAAACCCCAGTTCTCGGGCCTGTGGAGCAAAGGCCTGAGGTCCCGCCTGCCTTGATTCTGTGGCCAGTGTGTCCTGTGACCCAGTCAGAATCCTGCCTCCCGTGGCCTCAGTGCAATGTAGGGGTGAGCGAGCCCGTTCTGCACAACACGCCCGTAGCATGTCAGCCCTGCTGCCTGCTGGCCCGTCCGCACCACGGTGCCAGGCCTGACGCCTCGCCATCCAAGGTCTCTGTTTCTGTATCCCCCCTGCCCACCCGCAAGGGCACATCTGATCCTGACTTGTGGGTTGCCTACGTGCAGTACTAGCTCAGCAGTGGGCACACACACGGCCGGGGGTGCTTCTGCCCGCTCAGACCCCTCACAGCCCCTGGGACACCTGGGCTCTAACCCCACCTCTCTTGTCTGCCTTAGGCAGAAAGGCCTTGGGCAAGTCTCCAATTTTGGGTGTCAGTTTCCTCATATGAAACATTCATCAGCTTAGGGGGAAAAATTGCTATAATGCTCCATAATAGGTATGTGCCCTGAGGGAAGGGTTTTGAGGGACCAGCAGCCTGAACTTGCAGGAAGCAGGGGAATGCAGGGAAGGAGAGGGTCCCATGGCACTGACTCAGGTCTGATCTGTCTGGACACTGGCTGCCCCGCATCCTCTTCCTCCTCGTCCTTAGGAGTGAGGGGAACCTAGGCTGGCGGCCAAGACCACCCAACAGAGGGCTCTGCATTCCTGGGGCAGACTCACTGAGGGCGGGAGAAACTTCAAGAACACAACCTGGTGTCTCCTCTTAGAGATGGGGAGACTGAGGCCAGATGAGGCCATGCCCAGAGCCACTCTGTGCAGGGAGCCACTGGGAGCCCTACAAAGGTGCCCTGGGGATTGTGTCAATAATTACAGAACAGGCACCTGTGGTGACCCTGCCAGGTCACAGGGCTCGTGGTTGGGATCGGTGCCAGGTGGCACACGTAACAGGCAGTCTGGAAACAAGGGGGCACTTTGTGGGCAGCTAGCTGCCAGGCCTCACCCAGTGCATCAGCGGTTCCTGAACCCTGGGTCTGGGTGCCAGCCTCCCAGGAGCTTAGGCTCCCAGCTCTGGGGCCTGTGGTGGAAGGCTGCCAGGACCACAGCCCCCTGTAGAAGAGCCCAGAGCCTTGGAGCTACCAACCTCCACAGGACATGGTCTAACTGGCTCACTCTGGGGAAGCACAGGTCCCTCGAGGGAAGTTGGGGTGGGGTGGTGATACTGGATTAGTATAGGGGAGGTAGGAACTCTAGGGTGCTGGGACAGTAGCCTGAGCTGGAGGGGTTCACTTCAGGGGCCTCTGCCTGGGATGTGCAGAGTCCTTGGAGGTTTCAAAGGTGAGCTGACTCCAGATGCAGCCCTGGTCCCTCTTACTTCACTGATCCATTTCTCAATGCCCACCACTCCCTCATGAGCTCAGGGGGGCTGCCTGGAGGCAGAGGTCTTTAAGAAATGAAGGAGGAAGTAGGGCTTGGGGAGATCTGTCCTGAAGACAGATGTGGCTTCCGATGTAAGCCAGGCCATCAGTTTCTTGTAATTTCTTATTATGTTCTAGGAGTTGTGAAACTATTAATAACTGAATAAGGAAAACAATAATCTGATTAATGTATTATTTATTATATTATTGTTAATAATCAGTTCTGAGACAAAGTCCAATTCAAAACATATTACTGAGGATTCTATATTAGTTGATTTTAGAAATGGCATGATCCAAAGCTACTTTTCAATAAATTTTCTTACATAACCTTTAAGGAAGGAATTGTTCACCCCCATCATTTGGCTCTGGAAAATCCTTATAGGCAACATTTTTACATTAGAAAAACAAATTCAGTATACTTGTTACTGAAGGTTCACAGGGATGATATGCACAAACTATAAAAATTACACATCAGTATTTCTTTTGAACACACATTTGAATTTAAACAGTTTAAACAATCGGTGTTTTAGATGAATTTGAAACATACTTCAAGAATGGTTAACAGCTCCTTCCCTTTCTGATGCACTGTGAAAAAAACTTCCTTTCTTATTTCTTCAGCCAGCAGTAGGAGCCACGAAAATGGTGTCCCAAATTAGATTCACTTTATCCTCCTGAGAAACAAGCTGGAGAGGTTTTGGATCTGGCGAAATACATTATCCGAAGGGAAAGGACTGCAGAGAGAGAAGCCCCGCGTCTCCAGAGTGGGCCCGCCATGGCCCTTAAGTCTGGGCCATGCTGCGACCTCGGGAGGCCACACAACCTCGCACACGCACACGGGCGGCTCAGAGGGACTTCATGCCGGATGCGAAACACTGGTAGGAACAGGAAGCCCGGGGTTGAGGAGGTGACAAATCCTGGATGGCCTGAACCATTTTACACTTGATTCTACTTGCTGGAACTCTGTGGGACACCAGCAAGGGTTTTTCCAGATAGTTTGTCCATGAGAAACCAGAGTCCCCTCACTGATTCAAAGACATTCACTGTCTGTTGTGTCATGCTACCAACAGTTGTGATAGTTTAATGGGTAGGAAAACCCACGGGTTTAAACCCAAGTTTTCTGTCACTAACATGTTTCTAACGAACTGGTATCAGACTGCTTATGTCCATGTCAATACCATACATACATCCAGTTGCTTTTTTTCCTTCTACTCTTTCTTTCAGGAAAAATTCGGTTATCTAATTTTTGCCATCCGTCGGTCTTCTGTTTTGGACAGCAACTGTCCCGTACTGGCTGCAAAATACGCATTTGTATTGACCCATGAGATGTAACTACAAAGTTGCATGTTGAATGAGTTCCATCGCTCCGGAGCTACGCTGAATGAGACCTGATTACACTTACGCATGCTCACTCATATAAAAATATATATCCTCAACTTCGTAGAACCCCTCATTTATATACCGCAAAATATGTTCCTTGATGCTGACATCTTTTTACCCAATCTTGCCAATCAGCTAAGAAACGCCATAAGACTGGGAGATAAAACCTTTTAAAGCAAGTTTTGTAGCAGACATTAATTTTTAAAAAAGGTCTACTTTTAGAGCAGCAGTTAGAAATTTTGTCCTTGTAATATGTAAATAATACTGTTATATTAAATTGTGGATTTAAATAAGTTTAACGGTTTCTTGTCTCTTCAAAAAATAATACCGATTTCTGTGTTACTTAACGGCTTCTCCATCCTTCCAGTTCCAAGGAATACAAACGTCTCCATCTTGCATGACAGAATAAAAATGTGAAATGCAGAGATGCATCCCTCGTAGGTAAGGCAGCGACTGTTCTAGAAGTCTCTTACAACAATCCACCATTTGTATACTAGAAACGCTGGGCTCCTTATAAAACTTTCCCAGAGAAAATTTCTTCGTTGAAGCCTCTATCAATTCATTTTCAATAACCTTTAACCTGTCATATTGAAAATAAACGTAATATTGCCACAAGCTATCACCAAATAAAATAATATAAAATGTAGATACAATTTTATATTGTATTATATATTGGGGCTCTAATATTATATATTGGGGCTCTAACTTTCCACTCTCAACATTGAAAATGGTGTTGCCCGCAAGGGGCGAATTACATGCTCAGAACACATGCCAATCGTTGTCGTGCATGTATCTCTAAAAGTATTTGTTAAAGCTTTTTTAGCAGCAATGGGTAAAAATAATTAATACATAGTTTAAAAAGTTCTAATCCTGCATCACTGAGCAGCTGTTAGTGACCAAAGAAGGCAGAAAGCAGAGTGTAAAAGCCATAGTTTTAGGAACCACCTGCTCTCTGACCCTTGGGCAGTAATGACTTCTGGAAATTCCCAAATACCCAAGCTGGCCCCCTGAGGAGGAAGGGCTCACTCCACTCACTTCCAAACCCATCAGCTCCCTTTCTGCTCCCTCCCCTTCACCTGCAAGCAACAATGCCTCTTCCATCAAGGGCTTGCGTAAAGGCCTGCAAAGTAGACGACTCCCGGCAGAACTTGGTGTCTTAAGTACATTATCCCACAGGTGGTCAATGTTTACAGATATGTTTTAATGTTTATTTACTTATTTGAGAGAGAGAGAGAGAGAGAGAGAAAGCATGAGTCAGGGAGGAGCAGAGAGAAAGGGAGATAAGAATCTGAAGCAGGCTCCAAGCTCCAAGCTGTCAGCACAGGACCCCATGCAGGGTTCAAACCCATGAACTGTGAGATCATGACCTGAGCCGAAGTCAGACACTTAACCGACTGAGCCACCCAGGCGCCCCAGTGAACATTCTTTTAAATGGTTGTTTCTTCTATATGTCAGTATCGAAATTATTTAAACATTCTTCTATTATTGTACATTTCCATGGTTTCCAGTTTGTCTAAGTGACATTAAAATTTATAGTATGTGATATAGGGTAGGAGGAAACGTGAGTGAACTTCCACAGAAACACTGAGTGAGGACAGTCTGTCTGGGGACAGCTGGCTTACCGCTAGGCCCAGGTTACCCTGGGTCACGACCGCCCTATGTAAGAGCTGTGCACAGGTTATTCCCAGCCTCCAAACACAGCAGGGGTTCCACAGACAGTGCCTGCACTCTCCCTGGCAGCCAGGAGGTGCAGCCAGGCGGTGTTACGAGGCAGTCTTGAGAAGGCCACGTGGAGTCTACCTGGGACCCAGGTACTAGCTTATTAGCATAGTGGTTTTAAACCACTGGCAGGCTCCTGCAGAGCTATTCCGAGGTTCCCTGTGGGGACGGGGGCCCCTAGTTCCCTTCCTCTTCAGACAGAAAACCAGCGAGTTTTTACCTTTTTTATAATTTGAATTTCCACTCAGAAATCCACTTTATAGAGATATGCAGCTAAAAGGTGAAAACCACGGTCTAGGAGCACACTTCATCTGAGGGAAGCCAGTAGTCTTAACCACCTCCTGGTGATTACAAGGAGGGCAACCTTGATAGGGTGGGGAAACAGAGCAAAGGAGAAGAGAAGGCAGAGTGGAGGGGACCTCTGGGCCCAGAGTCAGAGGTCCGCAGAAGGATGAAAGCAATGATTATGAGGGGAGGTATACTGGGACCAGCAACAAAGTGGCTTCCTCTCCACGGGTGGTGAAGCAGGGACGAAGGCTCCAGGGCCAGGGCCAGAGCAAGGCTCAGGCAACATGCAAGTTACTGGATTCAGTCCGTTATCTTCCCGAAGGCCTCCTGTGCGCCAGGCGCTGATGCTGGCACTGGAGGGAATAAGAGACAAAAGTCCCTGCCCTTGTGGTACTCACATTCTGTCTGGGTGGGCACAGGCACTGAATAAATAAGGAAAAGAGCTTGTCAGAGGCCGATGGTGGTGGGTTCGAGGGAGCAAGGCAGACCAGGGCATGTGGAGGGGGTGCTGCAGGGGAGGGGGCTGGTTCCGCTAACCGCCAGGGAAAACCTCACCCAGAAAGAAGGTAGATGCGAGCTGAGACCCAGAGGGAGGTGAAGGGCAAACCGGGAGGACACTGGGAAGAGGCGCTCCAGGCAGGTGCCAGGGGAGAACAGAAGGGCCACGCGGCTGGGGCAAAGTGAGCGAGGGATGAGTGGAGGGGGTCCTGGCCTGCAGGCCACTGACGAGCCCCGACTGGGCTTCTCTCAGAGTAACTCACTCTGGCTGCTCTGATGAGCCACTGTATTGACCCGACTCACTGGCAGGATGGAACTCCCAAAAGCTAACCCACGTGAACCGCATTTCTTTTTATCTGACTTCCTCAAAATCTAGTAGCAATACACTGAGCCTATTAAGTGGCCGTTGAGAAGACAGAAGCAGCAGCGGCAGTGTAGCCAACAAAATTGTCAGCCCTGACGATGACAGGCTGGCCAGGGCTGCTCCCGAGGGTTCGAGCTGACTCACGACTGAGAAAATCACATCACAAACATGGAGGCTGAGCACCCAGTCAGGAAGTAGGTGTTTGTGCCATCGGATCCCGCCAACGCAGCTGTCACCAACCCCACGAGCCAAACAAAGACGCAGCTCCTTCACTTAGTTTTTATATGCAAACGACCCCGTTATTTCCTGTCAGAGGGATGACTTCCGTGGCCCTCCTCCACTGCCACCCTCGATCTCTTCTGAATGAGCAACTGGTAGGCACGGAGGGGTGAGCGGGTGGCAGGACAGGAAAACCTGGAACCAATGCCCCAACGGTCCACGGCTCAACGGTCACCTCTACCTTCTGGGTGCCAGTCTCTGTCCTCCTTGCTGCCTCCCCGGACACGTGCAGCCACCTTCTCTGGGCCTCCGTGGCCTTCGGGGAGCAGTAGCCCTGGTGCTTCTCACTCAGCCCCACCCTGGCCCAGCTACCCAGCGCTCGCACCTCCCACCAGAAACACATTCCAGGACGGCAGGGACCCGGCCTCCATCTTTCTATCGATGGCACCTTTCAGTCATGGCAAAGGACAACTGAATGAATGAATGAATGAATGAATGACTTCTCAGTATCCAAACCTCCTTTGCCAACATCTTTAGAAAAACAACCCTGTTTTGAGTGTAATATCCTCCTTTCTTCATAGTAGAAACATTATTAAGCAGTATCCACTGGCCACAAAACAGGAAACTGTTGGCTAAGATTCCTTCAAAGATACAAACGACACAGATACAGGACTGCTTATGAACTGCAACAATTTTTTACTTCTAATCTCTTCTCCTTTACTTAAATTCAGATGAAGCTTGCTTTGCACCAGTAGGTCCCAAAGTTTTAAACAGAAAACATGCCTGTCATCTTTCTTTCTGATACTCTTATCTTCGTTCTGCTCTTGAGTTGACTTTTATATTAACAAGTCTTGATCCTCAAATTGAGGCACATGGTGGTAATGTAATTTAGACTCTTATATCAGGAAACACCATATGCATTTCTTGGCAGAATAAGGTGGGGGGTAAGTAAACATGGACTATGCACCAATGAATCAATTTTCTAAGTGTAATACAGTTTTTATGTCCCATATTTATGAATTCTGAATATTCAAATTTTTATTTATTTATTATTATTATTTTTTAATGTTTATGGTTGAGTGAGAGAGAGCACGAGCAGGGAAGGGACAGAGAGAGAGAGAGAGAGGATCCAAAGCAGGCCCTGTGCTGACAACAGAGAACCCAACACAGGGCTCGAACTCATGGACCGTGAGATCATGACCTGAGTCAAAGTCAGACTGAGCCACCCAGGCGCCCCTGAATGTTTAATAGACTGACTGGTAGGAAGTTACAGAGGGTTCATAGCACTCACTCTTCTTTCCTCTTCATGTTGTCTCTTGCCTGTTGGGCTTTGGTTAGAATAAACCACTGGAGCTTTGTTGGATCACAGAGGCTTGGGATGTTAAAGTGCCCGAGTTCATGCAAGCTTGGAGCATATCTGTCACTGTAATGAAATATACATAAAAGGAAAAGTCACTGATCTCTCATCCCCCACTCTGCCCCCAAAGAAAACATGTTATTAGTCTGATTAGTGATAAGGGAATTTTTCAAGAAAACCCATTTTAAAAGTATAGCAAAATTACATTTTAACTTTTGCTGTCCCCAAAGAGACACTTTCAGGATAACCACATTCTTCCTCACTGTATGGCCACCCTCACCTGTAAATGGAGGCAGTAGCCCACTAGACGGTGAGGTGTGCTTTTATTTTTATCTTTATTTTTATTCTTATTATTATTTTTTTCAACGTTTATTTATTTTTGGAACAGAGAGAGACAGAGCATGAACGGGGGAGGGGCAGAGAGAGAGGGAGACACAGAATCGGAAACAGGCTCCAGGCTCTGAGCCATCAGCCCAGAGTCTGACGCGGGGCTCGAACTCACGGACCGTGAGATCATGACCTGGCTGAAGTCGGACGCTTAACCGACTGCGCCACCCAGGCGCCCCGAGGTGTGCTTTTAAACAGCAAGCACAGGCTGTGAAAACAATGTGTGCACAACAAACACAGGCTGATTCAAATTAGTCTAATGCTATAAAGTTTTCCACAGGATTGACTTTGCCTTGAAGTGGCAATGTATTTCAAAAATGTTCTAGAGGTTCAATCCTTCAATCCTCTCATGTTGGCTTTTTTAATGTGTAAAGAGCACTGCTAACAGGAGTGACATTCTTTTCTTTAGTTCCTAAGAATCACACAGTGAAACACAAAACAATTTAATCTACCTACACACACATCTAAGTGAAAGAATAAAAATAATTCTTATTTTAGATATTTACCTGTTAAGGATCATTTTTAAACCACGTAGACTTCGAGGGTGAAAGGGTATTCTATTTTTCAACAGCCGATTATAGAACACATCAAGAAGAGAGTAATACTCTTCAAGTGTCAATACTGGCTGCAACTCTTCGATATAAACCACTTGTATGCCACCTAGAAGATAGCTTATTTGGTCTTCTAACAGCATCAGCCTCCTCCGAAGGTCAAAATAACTTGGTAATCTTTCAAAAAGCTACAGTATTTTAAAAAATGAAAGAAATACTTAGTTTAATAACATAAAACTAAGTAAACATAAAACATAAAACAATGTTAGGATTCCAATTAGTGGTATTGAGAAATTTTAACAACAAAATTGTTTTTCTAGAAGGAAAGCTCAAATAAGTACTATGACTTAATGTAGGGCTGGAAATATTAATATTCAAAACAACCCACTGTAAATCTTAGGAATTTTTAGATAGGACTGAAGAGATTGCAGAAAAAAAAGAAATACGTTCCAAATAAAAATAAGTCCTAAGTACTAACATTTAAATAATCAGGTAAGTGGGGCACCCGGGTGGCTCAGTTGGTTAAGTGTCCGACTTTGACTCAGGTCATGATCTTGCGGCTCCAGACGCGAGTTCGAGCCCCACGTCGAGCTCTGTGCTGACAGCTAAGAGCCTGGAGCCTGCTTTCCGATTCTGTCTGTCTGTCTGTCTGTCTGTCTCTCTCTCTCTCTCTCTGCCCCTCCCCCACTCGTGCTCTGTATGCCTCTCGCAAAACAAACATTTTAAAAAAATTAAAAAAAAATCAGGTAAGAATCTCAAATTAGTTTAGAATGATTATATGGTCTAATAAAGAAGGGTCTGGGAAATAAAGTACATGTAGTTCCCTCCAAGTATATTTCTTGAGATTTACTTTTAATTACAACAAAACTCAATTACATGCAATAAATATCACTGAGCACCTACCATGTACTTAAGCACTAAACTGTGTGTACAGATTATAAAAGGTGGGCCCTGCTTTTCAGCTGGGGTGCAAGGAAACAAAACAAGAACCAGGATTCTTTGTACTAAGTGCCATGTAAACGTGAGTGGACACAGGGGAGAGGTTCAAGCAAAGGTTTCTAAGGAAATCTAATGTGACCAGTCTGAAAACCTGAGAAGACAACCAGGATTTAGCAAGAGTTAGATATGTGTGGAAGTGTTTTGGGGGTAGAAAGAAGAACATGTGTAAAGATGGAAGCATGGCAAGGGCAGCACATCCCAAATTCTGGAGTCTGGTGTGGCTGGAGTGTGGCACGCGTGTGGAAAGGAAAAGGCTGAAGACGCGGGAGCGGCTGGACTGGGGAAGGCCCTGGGATGCTGCACTGAGGACTCAGACTTGACGTAAAGAGCTGGGGATGTACAACTCGCAGAGGAGTCGAAAGGCATCAACAACTCTGCGATGATAAAAGCAATAGCGGTACACAAGTTATTTGTAATGTATTTCCAACACTTTGTGAAAATAATTTCCCTACCCACTTTTTCCATTTTTTGCCTCTTAATGAGTTATCCATGTATGAATGGTAGCTACCTTTAAAAAACTTTTTATTTTCACAGAACATCTTTCATACAGTTTCCCCAACGGTAACATCTAACAAAACTACAGTATACTATCACAACTGAGAAACTGACATTGAAAACAATCCACTGACCTTCTTCAGACTTTATCAGTTTTACTTACACTCGGGTGTGGGTATGGGGGGCGGGGCGGTGTATGTGTGTATATGTAACTGTATCCCATGTGTAGACTGACGTGCCATGACCACAGTCAAGATACAGAACAGTTCCACTCTATGGATCCTGCATGCCTACCCATGCACTAGCCACGGACCACGGCGGGGAGAGTCCCTCACTCTCCAACCCCTGGGAACCACTAATCTGTTCTTTCTACGATTTTATTTTAAGACCATTATGTACATGGAATCACACAGTATGTAGTCTTTTGATACTGACTTTTTTCACTCAGCACAATGTCCTTTTGTGCCAATCCACCCAAGTTGTGGCTGGTATCAGTAGTTCATTCCCTCTTTTTGTTGGGTAATATTCTGTTGTACGCATGTGTCACAATTTAAACATTCACACACTGAAGGACATTAGAGTTTTTCTAGTTGTTGGCTATTATGAACATTTATGTACAGGTTTTATGGGAACATAATTTTTTACTTCTCTAGTACAAATGCCCAAGGGTGCAACTGCTGGGTCATATGGTCACACTTGTTTAGTTGTGTACCATCACACTCTTTCCCAGACTGTCTGTAGCACTCTATACCCCCACCAGTGACCAGTGCCAGAATTTGGTGGTATCATTACTTTTCATCTTAGCCATTCAAAAAAAATTGCCATCTGTAGGTCACCTTCTGTGACAAACCTGTTCATGTCTTTTATTTTTGTTTTTGGATTGTTTGAGGGTTTTTTTGACTGTTAAGTTTCAGAGTTCTTTATACATTAGGTACACAGACTTTGTCAGAGACGTGGTTTGCAAATATTTTCTACCAAATATTTGAATAGCCACTTCACAAAAGCAAGTAAGCGGATGGCAAATAAGCACATGAAAAGATGCTCAACATGATGGGTCATTAGGGAAACACAAATGAAACCCACATGAGATAGAACCATACTCGTGGTAGAACGGCTAAAACTAAAGACAACCATTGCAAATTTTAGCAGTTTCTTAAAAGGTAAAATGCCCTAACATGTGATCCAACTATTCACGGACAAATGTTCCTAGCAGCTTTATTTCCAACAGCCCAAACCAACACAGCTCAATGTCCATCAGTAGGTAAATGGATAAACAGACTGGGGTAGATTTAGATGATCAGATACTAACTACATGGCAATAAAAAGGAATAAATTCTTGATACATGCAACAGCATGGATGAATCTGAAAAAAATTATGTTGACTGAAAGAAAACAGAACCTGCCCCCCCGCCAAAAAAGAGAAGTATATACTTTGTGATTCCACTTATAGAAAACTCTAGTAATATAAACTGATCTACAGTGACAGCATGCCAGAGGTTGTTTGTGGAGAGGGTGGTGGGATGGAGGAGAGGGCTTACAAGTGGACACGAGCACACTTTTGTGGGTGATGGATACGTTCACTATCTTGTTGTGGTAATGGCTATTTATACAGGTTAAATCTCATCAAATTATATACCATCTGTGCAATTTATTGTATGTCAATTATAGCGCAGTAAATCTGTTAACACCAAAACAATAGAATGCAAGCCTTTTAGGCGGTGCCTCAGAAAGACTACAAAATTTCCAAATAAAAACTGACTTAAAAATCAGGCCCCTAAGTATTTTAACTACATGATAGTAAACACCTAATCTGAAAACAGCCGAAACTATGATTCAAGTTGTTTTTTAGTTCATTGACGTAACAACAGTTTGAGACAAGCGTATGTCCATGACAAATCAGAGATTCTTTTGTTTTTAAACTCTTCCTTACTTTTGTCCAGTGATGATGGACATCCATTGTTCCTAGCATCACATGGCCCACTGCACTCATCCCGGAGCGGTCTGTAAATATTATTGTACATCCTGATGATAAAAACACAAACCCTTTGGTCACTGTCCAGAGATGCTTCATTCACCACTGTGCAAATAATTACTTAAACTTAGCATACAAATTCAGGATTAAATTAGGTAGAAGCTTAAAGGCTAATTTTATGTTGCTGTTTTATTCAAAGGAACACATTTAAAAATTCAGCTGTGATATGGTCACATCTGTAAGGATTTTTAACACTTAGTTTTCCTCCACAAGTTACAGATGTGTATAGCAGCTGTGTGATATTTGAAAAGAAAATGGAAATTGTTTACCTTTTGCATTTTTAAGTGTTTCCAAGTTCTGCTGTGCTAGGCGGCCTAAACTGTGAAGCTGGCTACAGCGATGGGCGATGCCCCAGCCCCTCTGCCACCTAGGACACCAGAGCACAAAGGCACATTAGCAGCAGGCATCCCTGAGGGAAGAGCCGTGCATTCACCCCAGCTGCTTAATTCCTGTGAAAGACAGAGAATTAATTCCTGCGAATGCTTTTTTCAAGTAGTCGTGTTTTCCAACTAGCTCATTATTTTATGAAACAACCAAATGGAAAATGAATGGTTGGCCAGAGGGTAAAAATATTACTACTATGTTCAGGTACCCAAAGATTTAAAACAAGCAAATACAGGGGCATCTGAGTGGCTCAGTTGGTTGAATGTCTGACTCTTGATTTTGGCTCAGGTCACAGTCCCAGGGTCATGGGATAGAGCTCCAAGTCTAGGTCTATACTGAGTGTGGAGCCTACTTAAGATTCTCTCTCTCTGCCCCTCCCCATTCACCCTCTCTCTCTCTTTAAAATCAAATAAAACAAACAAACAAACAAACAAACAAATAAAGCAAGCAAATACACTATGCTGTTTCTATTTTAAAATAAGGGAATGAGGGGCCCCTGGGTGGCTCAGTTGGTTAAGCATTGGACTTTTGATTTCAGCACAGGTCATGGGTCATTCTTGCTCTCAAAATAAAGTTAAAAAAAGAAAAAAGAAAAAGAAAAAGAAGAGAATGAAATAGGAAACACTTAAAAAAATCTTTTCCATCTCCACATCACTCAAAGATGATGATTTTGTTTTAGATTTAAGTTTTTTTTTTTTTTAATTTATTTATTTGAGAGAGAGAGAGAGAGAGCAAGAGAGCAGATGGGAGAGATGGAGAGACAGAATCCTAGGCAGGCTCCTTACAGTCAGTGCAGAGCACAATGTGGGGCTCGAACTCATGCTCCATGATATCATGACCTAAGCCAAATTCGGACACTAACTGACTGAGCCACCTGGGGGCCTCTGGATTTAAGTTCTAATTAGGAATTCCAGTTAGGTTTATCAGATTCTTTTTATCTTATTCTGGACTAAGTGATTTTTATGACATGTGATCTACTTATTTTATAAATGAACACTAAATCTTAGTGACAAGATGGAACCTGATGTTCACATGATGTTACAGAGGCACTGGTGTGCAAATGTAATATGTAAATATATTATTATTATATAATAATGTATATTATATGGCACTGATCTTTAGCAGTGTCTGAACACCCACCCACCTGTGAATTCTAATTCCATGGCTTACTAGCTCTGTGACCTTGAACAAGTTGCTTCTGTCCTTACTAAGCTTTCCTTTCCATACATGCAAAGTGGGATCACCTCCTCCAGCACAGCATAAATCACGGGGAGAATATATGTGAAGGAGTAAGACTGTCAAAACACGTGCTCAAAAAACTTAGGTTCCTTCTTCACCCTATCACTGATTCTGATGAAAGTCATTTCTGTTAAGATTAAACCAATTTTCAAAAATTTTCCTTTAGCCCACAGTTGAAGAAGATATCATTTCAAATAAAATTAACACTGTGATAGAGCTACTAAATACAGTTCCTATTAACAAAGGGTCTTTCACACAGGCTGAATAGTTAGAAATATCATTGGTTGCAATGTCTCCATCTTTTGGAGGTTTGGGTAATTTTCTAATAGTGGAAAGCCATCATGCCCATGGTCCTCAAATGTTTCGGTCTCAGAACGCTTTTGCACTCTGAAAAATGGAGAACCCCCAAGAGCTTTTGTTTATGTGGCTTATATTTATTGACATTTACCATGGTAAAAATCAAAGCTGAGAAATTTCTACACCATATTGTAACATAATGCTTGTTTCTTTTTATGTTTAAGAAATCCTTTAAGGGGCGCCTGGGTGGCGCAGTCGGTTAAGCGTCCGACTTCAGCCAGGTCACGATCTCGCGGTCCGTGAGCTCGAGCCCCGCGTCAGGCTCTGGGCTGCTGGCTCGGAGCCTGGAGCCTGTTTCCGATTCTGTGTCTCCCTCTCTCTCTGCCCCTCCCCCGTTCATGCTCTGCCTCTCTCTGTCCCAAAAATAAATAAACGTTGAAAAAAAAAAAAAAGAAAAGAAATCCTTTAAAAAAAATCCTTTTATTTTCCTAATCCCAGTCTCTTTGATAGATCATTTAGAATTTGCACTAGAAAAAGTTACTTTTATGTACAGGAATTTATTTTACAAACTTTTAAAAGGGATCTTGTTATTTGGTTGGAGCTAGAAAAGTCCGTGCTACTAGATTGTGGAATTGGAAGAATGCCCTATAAACAAAGCAGGGCCTAAAAATATTGACCTGATGATCAAAGAGCAGCTATCAGCAAAAAACCCAACACCCCACATACCCCAAGTCCACATGTTTTCCTTGAAATCTGAATTCTCTTATAAAACTATGATTTGAAAAAAAACCCCAAAACCCACTATGATTTGAACATACAAGAACAGAACATATACGTCTTATCAATACCGGGCAGGCACAAAGAAAAGGTGCTATTATGGTACCCAAAGAGTCATTTCAGTTCAAAAGAAGAAAAAGCATCCTGTTAATGAGGGTTGAAAACAACAAAGCAGGTTACAAGAAACAGTAATAGCAATGTCCAAGCTTCACACTGCACAAGTTTTTTTTTTTTTTAATATGAAATTTATTGTCAAATTGGTTTCCATATGACACCCAGCGCTCATCCCAACAGGTGCCCTCCTCAATACCCCTCACCCACCCTCCCCTCCCTCCCACCCCCCCATCAACCCTCAGTTTGTTCTCAGTTTTTAGGAGTCTCTTATGTTTCACAACAGTTTCTCAGAGTTCTCCTAATGGGGAGTCCTCCCTGGTGGGGAGTCCACCAGGCCCTGCCCTTTCTCTTCCTTACCATTTTAAACAGCTGTTAAATCTGTTTTTATAATAAACACCTACATGTATCTTTATGTACCTTGCAATTTCCAGGTTAATGAAAGCTTCTTTAAAAAGTCATGTTGGGGCGCCTGGGTGGCTCAGTCAGTCAGACTCTTGATTTCAGTTCAGGTCACAATCTCATGATCGTGAGATTGAGCCCCACATTGGTCTCTGGGCTGGGCATGGAGTCTGCATAAGATTCTCTCTCTCTTTGTCTCTCTCGCTCTCCCTCAGCCCCTCCCTTGCTAGTGTGTGCTCTCTGTCTCAAAAAAATTATATATACATTAAAAAAAAGGTCATGTTATAAAACATGGAACCAAGAATACAACACTCATTTTCTCTCTCCCTTAATTTTAAACTTGGATACTGATCTCACATGATGGAGGAATAATTATTTTGTATATATTATGTGCATATGGAATAGATATTTTTCTTATAAACATTACTTTAAAAAATTAAACTGCTATGCTAAAAATGTCAGTATGTAAACTTTAGTTCACTGTTTTCAGCAAGAAATTGATCATTTTCTTACACAGATGAACATTTGACAATTTCTGAAAAAGATGACTGAAGATTATTTAGTAATCAGAATAATTAAATTAAAGATGCAAATATCTAACTGCTGGAAAGCTTGACCAATAGGTAGCACCTGCTTACTCCCATCTCCAAATTAGGCTCTGCCTTTGTTACCTGATGTCCGAGAGCTGCAGCTGATTAGACAGGTCATCTTTTAGACGATCTAGTTCTTTTCTAAGTGGCAAACTGTTCTTCAACTTTCTAACTGCACTTTTCCCATTGTTATCTAGCCAGGATCTGGAAAGAAAAAACAGACATACACACTTTGTAACACTGACTATAATGCAAGTATTTCTAGTACTAAAAGATATAAGCACTACTGTAAAGTAGCCCCAGTATTAAACTGAGTTTCCAACCAAGCCTTTACCAAATTATAAGCAAAACACCAGGTGGGGAAGAGTTGAGCACAGCCCACAGTAGCAGAGTGGACGGGGCATGTGGTAAGGTTGAAGGAAAGGAGGTGGCAGTGAGCCCCAGGGGAGTAAATAGACAGGTATTTTTGGAGACTCTGGGGTAAAAACAAAAACAAAAACTGGACTGGTAAGGTCTGGCCACTGTGGGCCTTGGATAGAGCTATGGGGGAGTAAACACTGAGAGCTCAGGGAATTAATGATGAAGATTAAACTAAGGAAGGAGTTGGAGTCTACCCAGCTAGAACCCACAAAGTGATCTTTGCAAGTTCCTTCAGCCATGGGCATTGCCTTCTCAATGTCACCAGCACCATTAGCTGTGCCTTCTGAGTCTGACTCTTTCACCTTATTAGTTTGCCCATCTGCTCTGGTTAGAAGTGTAGCTCTGCCCTGTCACATGGACATGGCTGAATGACGGGCTAGTGCAGCCTACTGAAAGGCGTAGCACATGTGACTGATTCTGAAGTATCCTGACGTTTGAAATCTTTATCCCATCTCTAGAAATCTAGCAACAGGTTTAGCATAATTAAAATTTAATTTTTTTATATACAAAGGAAGTTATCGAAACTAGAGTAGGATTTAAGAGGTGCTGACAGAAGAGACATTTTAAAATGATCAAAGTTGATAATCTTGAAACCAATAAAATCTTTCTGCATTTATCCAATGCCTGATACTGTGCTGTGCTGAGATATAAGGAAGATAAAGTCGCTGTGTAAAGGAAGACACACTTACTAAGGAATACAGAGATAAAAAATTAGGATAGATGAGCCTTTGTGAGAACAGAGGAAGAATGAATTCTGTCTGTAAGAGTCTGTGGAACAGGCGATATGTGACCTGGAACCTGAGAGACGTGTCAGATGTTTCCAGGCAGATTACTGTCGGGGGAAGGGCAAGCCAATCATGCTAGTGCGCTGGGAACCGTGAGGTGAATCAATGTGCCCAGATCATATAATGCCCCGAGGGAGGGAAGTATGAGATGAGACTAGGGAGGAAGGTGGGAGGACTTGCACATTGGGAGAAGGAATTGGGACTTTATCCTCTAAGTAAAGGTATTCAACTTTTAATTAATTTTTAATTCACTAACTCTGTATAGTAATTAATAACTCTTCCTACTCCCTTTTTAAGAATATTGGTAAAAATTTTGTCATCGGTGCATAATGGAATAAATAAGAAAATAAATAAAAAATCTTATTTCACCTCACTATTATAAGCTATTGCATTATAAATTTTCAAGATTTTCCTCATTTATTAATATTATTCAACTTATTTTAAATCATATAAGAGAAAGCATGATTTGTTGACAAATGAATCATCAAAGAACATGCCATATTTGGTTGGAGACAAAATGTCTTAAAATGTAGGCTGAAATATAATCTTATGACTATATGCTCATGACCTGACTTTTGGAATTCTTACATTTAGTGTATAAAAATCAGCTGGTCTAGTTTAACAGTTTTTGTGTTTTGTTTCTAAACACTGAGATAGAAATGAAGCTTCTAAACACAGTATTTACTACATACATGTAGATAAAGATACATGTTTCCTAGCCTCAGCCATGAGGGGTTTGGGAGCTACGGAGCACATCTATCCGCCCCAGACCTCAGATTCTACAAACCATTCCTTACTAAAAAGAACGAGAGCTTCCTGGCAAAATGGCTGAATCAAACATTGGGGCATGGACAGTCCAGATGAGCCTGGAACGACTTAATGAATCAGAAAGCAAAACTTCCCAAGGAACGATAGGGACATAGGAGCCAGCTTGAAGGGATGATGAAATTAGAAAATTGTTATATGGATGCTATCATTTAATATGTGATTTAGGCAAGAATCATCAATGAAGATTAGGGCTAAGGGGTAAGAATGCGGTGAGTAAAAGGATATCTAAATAGCTGTATCTCTTCAAAAGCAAGTAACCGAAAGGAAAACTTTACTATGGAAAAACAGAGGTAATCATCTTACTCATTTTTTTTTCTTTAGTGCACTGGTTGGACCCTCTAAGACATGTAAGTTATAAAGGGGGGCAGCAGTCTTGTTGCTGGCCAGCTTGTTTCTCCTCTCATCTGCTTTCTATTTTTCAAAAATTCCTCCAAACATGTCTCTTACTGACATTCCTTTGCTTTCTCTCACTAACCTCCATGAACTTTCATAAATTCCTAAGGATCTGCAGGCTACCAAAGAGAAATGCTTCTCTGGATAATGCATGAGTTATTAAGGGGAATGACAGGATAAAATTGAATATGTAGGTTAGGGGGAATACAGAATCTAGGATGCAGGGAAGAAAAACCAACAGCACCAGATCCTTTAGGAAGTTACAATCTAGGAGAAAGTAGCAACGCAGATTTCCATTAAGTATTTTTGAATGATCTTTTTCTCCCCTAAGTAAGAACTATGAAAACAAACTGGAATAAGTCAAGAGCTACATTTACTTTAAAACTTGTCTGGACATACCCTCCCCCTAACTTCTGTCCTATGACTGGCCAGTGTACTTTTTCAGTATCTCTTTTTGAAAGATACAGTCTGTAGAATAATTTCTGTAAGGGTTTCATTTCCTCCATTACCTTATTACCTCATGAGGGAAAGATAAGTCATCCCTTACCTAATGTTGTTTTAAATTCAAACTTCAGATTTCAATTTCATCTCAGGAGATCACTAGACAACCTACATTTTCACTATGCAAATTAAACCATAAGGCAAAGAGAAAAGTGTATCTTCTTGTCCGATATGGAGACACATGGTTATCCTGACTGTCCATATTCTAGAACTAAGAGACAGAATTCTATGTTATTCTCTGGATGGATATAAAAAGGACATTAAGGGCACATGGTGGCTCAGTCAGTTAAATATCCGAGTCTTAATTTAGGCTCAGTACATAATCTCGTGGTTTGGGAGTTCAAGCCCTGCCTGCTCCCCCACTGACGGTGCAGCGCCCACCTGGGATATTTCTCTCTCTCTCTCTCCCCCCTTCCCCCCCTTTATCTGCCCCTCCCTTGCTCATGAGCTCGCTCTCAAAATAAAAAAAAACATTTAAAAAATGTTAAAAAACCAAAAAGACAATTAATGCCTGAATTTGCCATAAAAATAATTTAAATTCTTAATTTTACAATCATAGTCATTTGTAAAATTTGAACACTTGATTTTTAATGGGGAAAAGTCCATTCAAATTATTATTGAGATTAAAGAGCCATCTTATATTTATTCTATAATAAAATACAGTTAAACCATACTTTAAAAATTTTTTTTCAACTAAATTTTATTTTTTTTTATTATTTTTTTTATTTATATATGAAATTTATTGTCAAATTGGTTTCCATACAACACCCAGTGCTCATCCCAAAAGGTGCCCTCCTCAATACCCATCACCCACCCTCTCCTCCCTCCCACCCCCCATCAACCCTCAGTTTGCTCTCAGTTCTCAACAGTCTCTTATGCTTTGGCTCTCTCCCACTCTAACCTCTTTTTTTTTTTTTTCTTCCCCTCCCCCATGGGTTCCTGTTAAGTTTCTCAGGATCCACATAAGAGTGAAACCATATGGTATCTGTCTTTCTCTGTATGGCTTATTTCACTTAGCATCACACTCTCCAGTTCCATCCACGTTGCTACAAAAGGCCATATTTCATTTTTTCTCATTGCCACGTAGTATTCCATAGTGTATATAAACCACAATTTCTTTATCCATTCATCAGTTGATGGACATTTAGGCTCTTTCCATAATTTGGCTATTGTTGAGAGTGCTGCTATGAACATTGGGGTACAAGTGCCCCTATGCATCAGTACTCCTGTGTCCCTTGGATAAATTCCTAGCAGTGCTATTGCTGGGTCATAGGGTAGGTCTATTTTTAATTTTCTGAGGAACCTCCACACTGCTTTCCAGAGCGGCTGCACCAATTTGCATTCCCACCAACAGTGCAAGAGGGTTCCCGTTTCTCCACATCCTCTCCAGCATCTATAGTCTCCTGATTTGTTCATTTTGGCCACTCTGACTGGCATGAGGTGATACCTGAGTGTGGTTTTGATTTGTATTTCCCTGATAAGGAGTGACGCTGAACATCTTTTCATGTGCCTGTTGGCCATCCGGATGTCTTCTTTAGAGAAGTGTCTATTCATGTTTTCTGCCCATTTCTTCACTGGGTTATTTGCTTTTCGGGTGTGGAGTTTGGTGAGCTCTTTATAGATTTTGGATACTAGCCCTTTGTCCGATATGTCATTTGCAAATATCTTTTCCCATTCCGTTGGTTGCCTTTCAGTTTTGTTGGTTGTTTCCTTTGCTGTGCAGAAGCTTTTTATCTTCATAAGGTCCCAGTAATTCACTTTTGCTTTTAATTCCCTTGCCTTTGGGGATGTGTCGAGTAAGAGATTGCTACGGCTGAGGTCAGAGAGGTCTTTTCCTGCTTTCTCCTCTAGGGTTTTGATGGTTTCCTGTCTCACATTCAGGTCCTTTATCCATTTTGAGTTTATTTTTGTGAATGGTGTGAGAAAGTGGTCTAGTTTCAACCTTCTGCATGTTGCTGTCCAGTTCTCCCAGCACCATTTGTTAAAGAGACTGTCTTTTTTCCATTGGATGTTCTTTCCTGCTTTGTCAAAGATGAGTTGGCCATACGTTTGTGGGTCTAGTTCTGGGGTTTCTATTCTATTCCATTGGTCTATGTGTCTGTTTTTGTGCCATTAAAATTTTTTTAAACATTTATTTTTGAGAGAGAGAGAGTGTGTGTGTGTGGGGAGGGAGGGTGGGGGACTCACAGAGAGAGAGGGAGACACAGAATCCAAAGAAGGCTCCAGGCTCTGAGCTGTCAGCACACAATCCACGCGGGGTTGAACTCACAAACCGCCCACATCAGACGCTTAACCGAGTAAGCCACCCAGGTGCCCCAAACCATACTTTTTTTTTTAACTTGAAAAAACTTTTTTTAAATGTTTATTTTTGAGACAAAGAGCATGAGCAGGGGAGCACAGAGAGAGAGGGAGACACAGAATCTGAAACAGGCTCCAGGCTCTGAGTTGTCAGCACAGAGCCTGATGCTGGGTTCCAACCCACGAACTGGGAGATCATGACATGAGCTGAAGTCGGAAACTTAACTGACTGAGCCACCCAGGCGCCCCCACAAACCATACTTTTTAAACTTTACTAGTCAAGAACTTTAAGAAATGTTGAAATTTCTTATTATAAAAATTTATCAAAAATGAAATAATCCAAATAAATAGTATTCATGAATATATATTTTTAAAAATAGTAATAGTTTTGTGTTTAAAACTTTATTGATGCACTAAAAACCATAAGATGCCTCGGAATACACCAAAGCAAAGAGGTGAAAGACCTATACTCAGAAAACTATAAAACACTGATGAAAGAAATTGAAGATGACAGAAAGAAATGGAAAAAAAAAACATTCCATGCTTATGGATTCAAAGAACAAATATTGTTTAAATTTTTCTTTAATTTATTTTTGAGACAGAGAGAGACAGACCGCGAGCGGGGGAGGGGCAGAGAGAGAGGGAGACACAAAATCCGAAGGAGGCTCCAGGCTCCGACCTGTCAGCACAGAGCCTGACGCGGGGCTCGAACTCACGGACCACGAGATCATAACCTGAGCCGAAGTTGGAAGCTTAACCAACTGATCCACCCAGGCGCCCTTTTTTAAAATTAAATTAAATTTTTTTTTTGAAGAACAAATATTGTTAACATGTCTATATTACCCAAAGCAGTCTACACATTTAATACAATGCCCTATCACCGGGCATTTTTCACAGAGCTAGAACAAACAATCCTAAAATTTATATGGAATGACAAAACACCCAAATAGCCAAAGCAATCTTGAAAAGGAAAAGCAAAACTGGAAGCATCACACTTTTGAACTTCAGGTTATATACGGAGCTGTAGTCATTGATACAATATGGTAGTGGCACAAAAACAGACACATAGATCAGTGGAACAGAACAGAACAGAAAGCCCACAAGTGGACCCACAAATATATGGCCAGCTAATCTTTGACAAAGCAGGAAAGAATATCCAATGGATAAAAGGACAGTCTCTTCAACAAATGGTCCTGGGATAACTGGACAGTGACATGCAGAAGAATGAAACTGGACCACTTTCCTACACCAGACACAAAAATAAATTCAAAATGGATTTAAGACCTAAGTGTGAAACAGGAAACCATTAAAATCCTAGAGGAGAACGCAAGCAGTAACCTCTTTGACTTCGCCCATAGCAATTTCTTACTAGATATGTCTCCTGAGGCAAGGGAAACAAAAGCAAAAATGAACTATTGAGACCTCATCAAAATAAAAAGCTTCTGCACAGCAGAGGAAACAATCAACAAAACTAAAAGGCAACCTACAGAATGGGAGAAGACATTTGCAAATGGCATACCTGATAAAGGGTTAGTATCCAAAATCTACACAGAACTTCTCAAACTCAACACCCAAAAATAAATAGTCCAGTTAAGAAACGGGCAGAAGACATCAACAGACATTTCTCCAAAAAAGACACACAGATGACCAACAGACACATGAAAAGATGCTCAACATGACTTACCATCTGGGAAGTGCAAATCAAAACTACAATGAGATATCGCCTCACACTTGTCCATATGGCTAAACGTAACAACACAAGAAACAACAGGTGTTGGTGAGGATGAGAAAGGGAAACCCTCTTGCCCTGTTGGTGGGAATGCCAATTGGGGCAGCCACTATGGAAAATAGTAAGGAGTTTCCTCAAAAAGTTAAAAACAGAACTACTCTACAATCTAGCAATTGCATTACTAGGTATTTACCTAAAGAATCCAAACAATACTAATTTGAAGAGATACATGCACCTTGATATTTATAGCAGCATTATCAACAATAGTCAAATTTTGGAAAGATCCCAAGTGTCCATTGACTGGTGAATGGGTTAAGAAGCCATGGTGTAGTGGGGGAGCCTAGGTGGCTCAGTCAGTTAAGCATCAGACCTCGGCTCAGGTTATGATATCCTGATTTGTGAGTTCAAGACCTGCATTGGGCTCTGGGCTGACAGCTAGGAGCCTGAAGCCTGCTTCAGATTCTGTGTCTCCCTCTCCCTGCCCCACCCCCGCTCACATGCATGCTCTCTCAAAAATAAAAATTAAAAGAAGAAGAAGAAGAAGAAGAAGAAGAAGACATAGTGTAGGGGCGCCTGGGTGGCTCAGTCGGTTAAGCGTTGGACTGTTGATTTTGGTTCAGGTCATGATCTCACCGTCTGTGGGATCAAGCCCCATGTCCGGCTCTGTGCTGACAGTGCAGAGCCTGCTTGGGATCCTCTCTCTCTGCCCCTCCCCTGCTTGTGCTCTCTCTCTCTCAAAATAAATAAATAAACTTAAAAAAAAAAAGGAAGACGTTGTGTACACACACACACACACACACTGGAATATTATTTAGCCATAAGAAAGAATGAAATCTTGCCATTTACAATGATGTAGATGGAGCTAGAGAGTGTAATGCTAAGTGAAATAAGTCAGTCAGAGAAAGACAAATCACTCATATGTGGAATTTAAGAAACAAAATAAATGATCATAGGGGGGAAAAAAGAGAGGAAAATCAAGAAACAGACTCTTAACTACACAGAACAAACTGATGGTTACCAGAGAGTTAAATAGGTGACAGGGATTAAGGAGGGCACTTGTCATGAGCACTGAGTGTTGCATGGAAGTACCGAATTGCTACATTGTACACCTGAAACTACTATTACACTGTTAACTGGAATTTAAATTAAAAAATAAATAAAAATAAAAGTTTTACTGAAATGTAATACACACACCATGCATGTTGTGTATATTCTCAGAGTTGTGCAATCACCAGTACAATCAATTTGGGGATACTTTCATCACCCTAGTAAGAAACACATAGCAGGGCGCCTGGGTGGCTCAGTCAGTTAAGCATCCAACTCTTGATTTCAGCTCAGGTCATGATCCTACGGCTCCTGAATTTGAGCCCTGCATGGGGCTCTGTGCTGACAGTGCCGAGCTTACTTGGGAATCTCTCTCTCTCCCTCTCTCCTGCTCTTCCCCTGCTCTAAATAAATAAATAAACTCAAAAAAGAAAAAGAAATCATGTACCTATTAGCAGTTACTTCAATACTCACTTCCACCTCTAAGCAACCACTAATCTACTTCCTGTGTCACAGATTTGTCAATTCTATACACTTCACATAGATGGAAGCATTCAATATGTGGTCCACTGTGACTGCTTCTTTCTCTTAGCATAATGTTCTCAAAGTTCATCCATGCTGTAGCATGTATGAGTACTTCCTTTGTTTTTAGGGCCAAGTACTATTTTCACTGTATGAATATACCACATTTCGCTTAACCATTCATCCATTGATGGACCTTTGGGTTATTTCCACTTTTTGGTGATTATGAGTAATGCTGCTATGAACAAGTTTTTATGTAGACGTGCTTTTTTCTACATCCTTCTCAATACTTGCTATTTTCTTTTGATTATAACCATCCTAGGCTATGAAGTGTTACCTCATGGTAGTTAATTTACTTGTTAGACCTTGCCTTGGTTCCAAAAATGATTTCATTATACTTATAATAATAAATATGAAACATGTATTGTTATAAGATGCAGGGAAAGAGAAAAAATGCTGGTAATGAAATCAAGCCACAGGGAAGTGGTATATAAAAATGAATACAGGAATATCATGTACAGGTTCTAAAGTTAGACTGCAGACTGAAGACAACTGGTTTAGTTCTTAGGCTAATGATTCTTTTGAGATAAAAATATTTCAGTAACTCAAGAGAAGTTCAGTTTTTCATGGATACAAGAGGATGAAAAGGACAACCATGATCCAAATCGCAGTAAAGTTAAAATGGCATAAATTTCAAACTCTTAGGCCTCAAACTACATGGAACTACATGACATTTACACCACAGCTTTCCAAACTTCTCTGATGGCAACCCACAGTAAGAAATTTTAAATGGTGACTCAGTATACACACATATGCATATACATATATGTTTACACAGAACTCAAACGAGTATTTTGAGAAACGTTGAAATTTACTGAAAATATATATTTAAAAAATGTTTAAAAGGAAGAACACAAAGCAACTTTGCTGGTCCCAAATCACTAAACTGTGTCATGACTTGTTATTTGAAAAACACTGACTTAGCCTGTAAACAAGGGGAAGAATAAATAAAGGCATGATAGGAGTTAAAATTTCCAAACATTCTATAGAAATAATTCCAATGTTATAGTTGTCCAAGGTGTCATTTCGTGGACAAAGATTGATTTACAACTTAGACACTGAAGGTGAAAAAAAAACTACTTGAGCAAAATTCGAATGGAGAAAACAGAAGTCTGACATTTATTGGTCTTCCAGTATCTGATAGAATAGCTTTTCAATGATCCTTCTACAGTTTATGTTTTCTCAATGGGAAAGATATTACATATGTGATTATTTTATTTTGTTTTCAAAGTTTATTTATTTTGAGAGAGAGGGAGAGAAAGAAGGAGAGAGGGACAGAGAGAGAGAGGGAGACAGTGAGAATCTCAAGCAGGTTCTGCACTGTCAGCATGCAGACTGATGCGGGGCTCGATCCCATGAACTGTGAGATTATGAACTTAGCTGAAATCAAGAATTGGACACTTAACCGACTGAGCCACCCAGGTGCCCTGGGATTATTTTGTTTAGACATAATGGATCCTGTTGGCTCCTTCCAAATACAAATTATATAATTAAAATCCATTTTTGTTATAACAGTATTTGATAATCAGAGAATATATTCAAAATATGAACATACTAAAATCTACAAAATGGAGTGGCATTTCCTAATCTTTTTGAGACTGGTAAATTCCTATTACAGTATATAGTTAAAGAAAACTCCTGAGGTATTAAAAATTTAATTTTATTCTTTTTAAATGGTTATACAGTACAATGAGTTTGAAGTAAGCTAAAGCATAGTTTGTTGAGAAATTCAGAATATCACAGCATGTCCTAAAATGTGGATTGAAATACAGTTACCGGATGTAGTATGAAAACAGATTAAATGGAGCTTTTATGACCTGATAATTCTTCTATTTAAAAAGCAATCCCAACTGATTTATTTTCACAATTTATGTGTTTTATATCATAATAGTAAGAGACTACTTCAACCTGCACTTCTCAACAAAAACAGAATTATTGAAAAAATTAAGTCTAAACTAAATAACATTGCTGCTATATCTTCTCTTTTTATTATTATATCCTAAAATATTAGAAGTATCTTAATGTGCTTTCCAAAATGAATTTTGATCAAGTGAATATAATTTATAAATCAAGTGAAGATCAGTTTGATGTAAATTTGATGCTCCTTCTGACCATATAATTCAGCATGTGCTCTGATTCTTCTTCTGCAGCCTACATATATAAGATGAAATTAAACAATACAAGAATACAAACAAAAACTTAAACTGCAGAATGGCCAAAATGACCATGGTGGCCAATAAGTTTTGGTTGAGTTATAGGCACCCTAAATCTTATCAAGTGGTGTCACACAATTCATGAGTTGAAAGCTTTAAAATGGTTCAAAAATTTTGTAATTATTTTTAAAATAATTACTAATTTATTTTTTTTTTATTTTTCAATACATGAAGTTTATTGTCAAATTGGTTTCCATACAACACCCAGTGCTCATCCCAAAAGGTGCCCTCCTCAATACCCATCACCCACCCTCCCCTCCCTCCCACCCCCCATCAACCCTCAGTTTCTTCTCAGTTTTTAAGAATCTCTTAGCTTTGGATCTCTCTCCCACTCTAACCTCTTTTTTTTTCCTTCCCCTCCCCCAATGGTTTCTGTTAAGTTTCTCAGGATACACATAAGAGTGAAAACATATGGTATCTGTCTTTCTCTGTATGGCTTATTTCACTTAGCATCACTCTCTAGTTCCATCCACGTTGCTACAAAGGGCCATATTTCGTTCTTTCTCATTGCCCGGTGGTACTCCATTGTGTATATAAACCACAATTTCTTTATCCACTCATCAGTGGATGGACATTTAGGCTCTTTCCATAATTTGGCTATTGTTGAGAGTGCTGCTATAAACATTGGGGTACAAGTGCCCTTATGCATCCGTACTCCTGTATCCCTTGGGCAAATTCCTAGCAGTGCTATTGCTGGGTCATAGGGTAGGTCTATTTTTAATTTTCTGAGGAACCTCCACACTGTTTTCCAGAGTGGCTGCATCAATTTGCATTCCCACCAACAGTGCAAGAGGGTTCCCGTTTCTCCACATCCTCTCCAGCATCTATAGTCTCCTGATTTGTTCATTTTGGCCACTCTGACTGGCGTGAGGTGATATCTGAGTGTGGTTTTGATTTGTATTTCCCTGATGAGGAGCGACATTGAGCATCTTTTCATGTGCCTGTTGGCCATCTGGATGTCTTCTTTAGAGAAGTGTCTATTCATGTTTTCTGCCCATTTCTTCACTGGGTTATTTGGTTTTCGGGTGTGGAGTTTGGTGTGCACTTTATAGATTTTGGGTACTAGCCCTTTGTCCGATATGTCATTTGCAAATATCTTTTCCCATTCCGTTGGTTGCCTTTTAGTTTTGTTGGTTGTTTCCTTTGCTGTGCAGAAGCTTTTTATCTTCATAAGGTCCCAGTAATTCATTTTTGCTTTTAATTCCCTTGCCTTTGGGGATGTGTCGAGTAAGAGATTGCTATGGCTGATGTCAGAGAGGTCTTTTCCTGCTTTCTCCTCTAGGGTTTTGATGGTTTCCGGTCTCACATTCTTTTATCCATTTTGAGTTTATTTTTGCGAATGGTGTGAGAAAGTGGTCTAGTTTCAATCTTCTGCATGTTGCTGTCCAGTTCTCCCAGCACTATTTGTTAAAGAGACTGTCTTTTTTCCATTGGATAGTCTTTCCTGCTTTGTCAAAGATTAGTTGGCCATACTTTTGTGGGTCTAGTTCTGGGGTTTCTATTCTATTCCATTGGTCTATGTGTCTGTTTTTGTGCCAATACCATGCTGTCTTGATGATTACAGCTTTGTAGTAGAGGCTAAAGTCTGGGATTGTGATGCCTCCTGCTTTGGTCTTCTTCTTCAAAATTACTTTGGCTATTCGGGGCCTTTTGCGGTTCCATATAAATTTTAGGATTGCTTGTTCTAGCTTCAAGAAGAATGCTGGTGCAATTTTGATTGGGATTGCTTTGAATGTGTAGATAGCTTTGGGTAGTATTGACATTTTGACAATATTTATTCTTCCAATCCATGAGCATGGAATGTTTTCCTGTTTCTTTATATCTTCTTCAATTACCTTCATAAGCTTTCTATAGTTTTCAGCATACAGATCTTTTACATCTTTGGTTAGATTTATCCCTCGGTATTTTATGCTTCTTGGTGCACTTGTGAATGGGATCAGTTTCTTTATTTGTCTTTCTGTTGCTTCATTATTAGTGTTTAAGAATGCAACTGATTTCTGTACATTGATTTTGTATCCTGAGACTTTGCTGAATTCATGTATCAGTTCTAGCAGACTTTTGGTGGAGTCTATCGGGCTTTGCATGCAGAGTATCATGTCATCTGCAAAAAGTGAAAGCTGGACTTCATCTTTACCAATTTTGATGCCTTTGATTTCCTTTTGTTGTCCGATTGCTGATGCTAGCCCTTCCAACACTGTGTTAAACAACAGCGGTGAGAGTAGACATCGCTGTCGTGTTTCTGATCTCAGGGAAAAAGCTCTGTTTTTCCCCATTGAGGATGATGTTAGCTGTGTGTGGGCTTTTCATAAATGGCTTTCATGATTTTAAGTATGTTCCTTCTATCCCAACTTTCTCGAGGGTTTTCATTAAGAAAGGTTGCTGAATTTTGTCAAAGGCCTTTTCTGCATTGATTGACAGGATCATATGATTCTTATCTTTTCTTTTACTAATGTGATGTATCACATTGATTGATTTGCGAATGTTGAACCAGCCCTGCAGCCCAGGAATGAATCCCACTTGATCATGGTGAATAGTTCTTTTTATATGCTGTTGAATTCGATTTGCTAGTATCTTATTGAGAATTTTTGCATCTATATTCATCAGGGATATTGGCCTGTAATTCTCTTTTTTTTACTGGGTCTCTGTCTGGTTTAGGAATCAAAGTAATACTGGCTTCATAGAATGAGTCTGGAAGTTTTCCTTCCCTGTCTATTTCTTGGAATAGCTTGAGAAGGATAGATATTATCTCTGCTTTAAACGTCTGGTAAAACTCCCCTGGGAAGCCATCTGGTCCTAGACTCTTATTTTTTGGGATATTTTTGATAACCGATTCAATTTCTTCTCTGGTTATGGGTCTGTTCAAGCTTTCTATTTCCTCCTGATTGAGTTTTGGAAGCGTGTGGGTGTTTAGGAATTTGTCCATTTCTTCCAGGTTGTCCAGTTTGTTGGCATATAATTTTTCATAGTATTCCCTGATAATTGTTTGCATCTCTGAGGGATTGGTTGTAATAATTCCATTTTCATTCATGATTTTATCTATTTGGGTCATCTCCCTTTTCTTTTTGAGAAGCCTGGCTAGAGGTTTATCAATTTTGTTTATTTTTTCAAAAAAACAACTCTTGGATTCGTTGATCTGCTCTACAGTTTTTTTAGATTCTATATTGTTTATTTCTGCTCTGGTCTTTATTATTTCTCTTCTTCTGCTGGGTTTAGGCTGTCCTTGCCATTGTGCTTCTATTTCCTTTAGGTGTGCTGTTAGATTTTGTATTTGGGATTTTTCTGGTTTCTTGAGATAGGCTTGGATTGCAATATATTTTCCTCTCAGGACTGCCTTCGCTGCATCCCAAAGTGTTTGGATTGTTGTATTTTCATTTTCGTTTGTTTCCATATATTTTTTAATTTCTTCTCTAATTGCCTGGTTGACCCACTCATTCTTTAGTAGGGTGTTCTTTAACCTCCATGCTTTTGGAGGTTTTCCAGACTTTTTCCTGTGGTTGATTACAAGTTTCATAGCATTGTGGTCTGAAAGTATGCATGGTATGATTTCAAATCTTGTATATTTATGAAGGGCTGTTTTGTGACCCAGTATGTGATCTATGTTGGAGAATGTTCCATGTGCACTCAAGAAGAAAGTATATTCTGTTGCTTTGGGATGCAGAGTTCTAAATATATCTGTCAAGTCCATCTGATCCAATGTATCATTCAGGGCCCTTGTTTCTTTATTGACCGTGTGTCTAGATGATCTGTCCATTTCTGTATGTGGAGTGTTAAAGTCCCCTGCAATTACCACATTCTTATCAATAAGGCTGCTTATGTTTGTGAGTAATTGTTTTATATATTTGGGGGCTCCCGTATTCGGCGCATAGACATTTATAATTGTTAGCTCTTCCTGATGGATAGACCCTGTAATTATTATATAATGCCCTTCTTCATCTCTTGTTACAGCCTTTAATTTAAAGTCTAGTTTGTCTGATATAAATATGGCTACTCCAGCTTTCTTTTGACTTCCAGTGGCATGATAAATAGTTCTCCATCCCCTCACTCTCAATCTGAAGGTGTCCTCAGGTCTAAAATGAGTCTCTTGTAGACAGAAAATAGATGGGTCTTATTTTTTTTTTTTATCCATTCTGATACCCTATGTCTTTTGGTTGGTGCATTTAGTCCATTTACATTCAGTGTTATTATAGAAAGATATGGGTTTAGAGTCATTGTGATGTCTGTAGGTTTCATGCTTGTGGCGATGTCTTTGGTACTTTGTCTCACAGGATACCCTTAGGATCTCTTGTAGGGTTGGTTTAGTGGTGACAAATTCCTTCAGTTTTTGTTTGAAAGACCTTTATCTCTCCTTCTATTCTAAATGACAGACTTGCTGGATAAAGGATTCTTGGCTGCATATTTTTTCTGTTCATCACATGGAAGATCTCCTGCCATTCCTTTCTGGCCTGCCAAGTTTCAGTAGAGAGATCAGTCATGAGTCTTATAGGTCTCCCTTTATATGTTACAGCACGTTTATCTCTAGCTGCTTTCAGAATTATCTCTTTTTCCTTGTATTTTGCCAGTTTCACTATGATATGTCGTGCAGAAGATCGATTCAAGTTACGTCTGAAGGGAATTCTCTGTGCCTCTTGGATTTCAATGACTTTTTCCTTCCCCAGATCCGGGAAGTTCTCAGCTATTATTTCTTCAAGTACCCCTTCAGCACCTTTCCCTCTCTTCCTCCTCTGGAATACCAATTATGCGTATATTATTTCTCTTTAGTGCATCACTTAGTTCTCTAATTTTCCCCTCATACTCCTGGATTTTTTTATCTCGGTTTTTCTCAGCTTCTTCTTTTCCATAATTTTATCTTCTATTTCACCTATTCTCTCTTCTGCCTCTTCAATCTGAGCCGTAGTTGTATCCATTTTATTTTGCAGTTCTTGATCGCATTTTTTAGCTCCTTCTGCCTGTTCCTTAGTCCTTGATCTTTGTAGCAAGAGATTCTCTGCTGTCCTTTATACTGTTTTCAAGCCTAACGATTAATTTTATGACTATTATTCTAAATTCACTTTCTGTTATATTGTTTAAATCATTTTTGATCAGTTCGTTAGCTGTTGTTATTTCCTGGATGTTTTTCTGAGGGGAATTCTTCCATTTTGTCATTTTGAATAGTCCCTGGAGTGGTGTGGGACTGCGGGGCACTTCCCCTGTGCTGTCTTGAATAACTTGCATTGGTGGGCGGGGCCGCAGTCAGCCCTGATGTCTGCCCCCAGCCCACCGCTGGGGCCACAGTCAGACTGGTGTGTGCCTTCTCTTTCCCTCTCCTAGGGGCGGGATTCACTGTGGGGTGGCATGGCCCGTCTGGGCTACTTGCACACTGCCAGGCTTGTGGTGCTGGGGATCTGGCGTATTAGCTGGGACGGATCAGCAAGGTGTACAGGGGCAGGAGGGACAGACTCAGCTCACTTACCCTTCGTAGACCCGCTTCTGAAGGGGCCCTGCGGCACCAGGCGGGCGTCAGACCCGCTGGAGGGAGGGATCTGCAGAAGCACAGCGTTGGGTGTTTGCGCGGTGCAAGTTCCCTGGCAGGAACCGGTTCCCTTTGGGATTTTGGCTGGGGGATGGGCAAGGGAGATGGCGCTGGCGAGCGCCTTTGTTCCCCGCCAAGCTGAGCTCTGTCGTCCGGGGCTCAACAACTCTCCCTCCCGCTGTCCTCCAGCCCTCCTGCTCTCCAAGCAGAGCTGTTAGCTTATAACCTAGCAGATGTCAAGTCCTGCTTGCTGTCGGAACACACTCCGTCCGGCCCCTCCGCTTTTGCAAGCCAGACTCGGGGGCTCTGCTTGGCCGGCAGGCCGCCCCTCCACCCCCGCTCCCTCCCGCCAGTCCATGTAGCGTGCAACTGCCTCTCTGGCCTTCCTACCCTCTTCCGTGGGCCTCTTGTCTACACTTAGCTCCGGAGACTCCGTTCTGCTAGTCTTCTGGTGGTTTTCTGGGTTATTTAGGGAGGTGTAGGTGGAATCTAAGTGATCAGCAGGACGCGCGGTGAGTCCAGCGTCCTCCGCTGCCATCTTCCCAGGATTCTCAATAATTACTAATTTAAAAACACTAATAATTGAAGAAAGAATTGATAGATAACGTTCTGGCTTTCATGATAAAATCCCCTGGAATCCTTATTGGGAAAAACTAACATAAAACAAACTGTTGAAGAAGCCCTCAGAGAATGCCTTCAAAGTGGGCAATTATCTGTGTTTGGGAGCAGGTCAAGACTGGTTTGAAGGGGCTCAAAGGGGCTTGAAGCGCCCCAAGGGCACAGCAACCCACTTGACTTCCAATGTAGCCTCTGCACGTAATTCACCTTCAATCATCTTTTATTTTTCTAAACTTTTTTTCTAAATCATCACTTTCTATCCTACCATGACTGCTCTTTGTTTTTCTTATCCCTACTTCTTCATGCTATCTTCATTACTGCTGGTCTATCATTAAATTATCATTCCCAGTGAGCCATAGCATAAGTGACTCTTAAAAACTGAGAACAAACTGAGGGTTGATGGGGGGTGGGAGGGAGGGGTGGGTGGGTGATGGGTATTGAAGAGGGCATCTTTTGGGATGAGCACTGGGTGTTGTATGGAAACCAATTTGAGAGTAAATTTCATATATTAAAAAAAAAAGAAAAAATAATCATTCCCATAGCCAAATTTTCCTCTTGGTTTTATTTACAAAGAAAATTTGAACAATTAAAATCCACATATTTAGGGAGGTGATTTACCTATTAGCTGCACATATAGATAGAGACACACCTTCACCACAGACATGCCTTCAGGCAGACACTGGTCTCCCTTTCTGTACAAGACTCTGTTACTTTCTTGTCTCTTCAGCTTTGTTTGGAATCTAGGTAGATAATGGGAGCAGGGATTCCTGAGGTAGTACAGGTAATCTACAAAGCAAATGTTCTGCCAATGGAGGATTAAGGATTCTCTACCATGCTGTAAAAAGTGAGAATCCTCTGGTAAGCCATGGACTCTTTAAATACAACCACAGAACAGAATATGGCTGGTCTTTATGGAGTCCAAAAAGGACTTACTTAAAAAACATTAATGGTGACTTTACAAACAAGATAAATCATAGGGAAATATTTCATACATGGCTTTTATAACTAAAAATTATTCTTTCTCAATACATTCCAGATGATATATTTAAAAAAATTAGATATAAGTGACATATAACATTAGTTTTATGTATATAGCATGATTCTATATTAGTGTATATTACAGTTACTAAAGTAAGTCTAGTTAACAGCTATCACCATATGTAGTTATCAACTGTTTTTCTTATGAAGATCTACTCTCTCAGCAACTTTCAAATACACAATACAGTATTATTGACCACAGTACCCATGCTGTCTGTTACATCACTAGGACTAGTTTATTTTATAGCTGAGAGTTTGTACTTTATAACCCCCAGAGATGATATTTTCAAGCGCTGTCTCCATGCATTTTTATTATGTATGGACTGTTACACTAAAGAACATTACTCCTACACTAGCTGAAGAAACAGGAAATGCTTACCTGAAGAAGCCTCATATTTTTTATAGTCTTAGGTATATACATCCTTTTTCCATATACCAGAGGTAACTTGACGAGTAGAATTTTTAAAATTTAAAACAACTTCCTGCATTTGTTTGGCATCAAAAGACCACAAATTAAATACATTTGAAAGTATTCTGGCCACTTTAAGAAACATGAACTATCTTTTTCATAATGGTCACTGGATTAACTATATTGATAGAATTATTTTTCCTGAAAAATTAGGCTTTAATTTTAAACATGAACTAGAAATAAGTTAAATTAAATAGGAACTTTTACATACGTGAGGGTTGTTTCCATTCTCGAGACTTGTTCAAGGTCTTCATGAGGGTCCTTGAATCCAGTAAAGTAGTAATAAGACTTGTCCCACTTGATGGGCCTGTCAGGCATCCTTTTAGCCTCTTTGAGAGGCTGGGAACACACATTAGTATTCAAGCTTTGGATATGTTCAACAGATAAACTGCAGGAGTTGAGAATATATAATACTGTGCTTAGCAGATCTCTGGTGTGCAAAGTAAATTTGACTGCTCGAAATCCTAGAGAATATAATTCCCCCAAACAATTAATACAGATGATTATTCATTTATTTAAAAATAATTTTTCATGCAACATTAATAAAATCAAAATCTTTTAAAACATTTGATTACTGCTTAAAATCCATCCTATTGGCAATCATCTGTAAATGGAAAACTACTCTTCTCTAAAACTTTACCACAGTATCTTTACCTTCATGAATTCCTCTGTCAGTTTTTCTTTCTAGTCTGGCACTAGAGACCAAACCCATTCCAGCCCAAGGAGGGGATTCAGAATATTTTCAATGCTGCCCATAAATATGGTCTCTATAGTCTAGAATGGAAAAGCTCTCCTATTAGCAAGTATCCATGAAAGATGGTTTCTAGCACTAAGACAAAGGAGGAGAGATGGGAGATGGGGAGGTTTTACTGTAACAATGGTTCAGATGGGAGTGGCCTAGTCTCAGGGGTGACAGAAACCCATCTCAAATTTTCTCTGTGATTACAGGAGACCATCTTCCTATTTGTCCACTCAGCTACCTAGTAACTCAATATTTTTGGCAGTGATGTAAAATTCCCTAACTGGTTAAAAGTCAATGCTTCACAATCTGATTTTGATTTGGGGTAGTCAGTGGGGTAAGGTCAGTAATCTAATGTGTTACATCCTCAATAGGAAATCCACTGTTTTTTCTTTTCTTCATTACTGGGGGTTAGGCATGGTTCCAGCTGAATTTATACAACTTCTCAACATCCTCACCAACTGTGTCACTATTATCTTTCTTCAACTGTGAAGAAATCTGGCTTAAGGAGGTTAGGAAAACAGAGCAAGGGTTTAAATCTGAGTTGACCCCAAGCCCAGTATTTTCTCCATTATACCACCCCAACACTGACTCTTTCTTCTTCTTTTTTTTTTTTTTAAAGTATTTTTAGTTGGTTTCAAAAATTATACAATTATTTTATAAGTACATCCTCACTATGAAATTGGAGATACATATAGTAAAAATAAAAGTCTGTTCACAGACATACAGACTCACATCTTTACTAGACATAACCATTACTAACAATTAGGAACCTGTGCTTTTCGACCTGCACTGTCTAATATGGTAGCTACTAGCCCTCTAATGGCAGTTTAGGATTAAATTAATCAAAATGAAATAAAATTAAAATTCAGTTCCCGGTCACATTAACCCCATTTCAATAGTCACATGGGACTAGTGCCTGCTATATTAGTGCACATACAGAACACTGACATCATTACAGAAAGTTCTCTTGGACAGCACTGCTCTAGACCTTTTCTATGTGCTTATGCATGTATAATACATGTGATATATGCCCATATTTGTTTACACACACCTCTACAGTTTGAATTGTTTCTTTTTAATATAGAAATAGTAACATTCTAGGTATATTACTTTGAACTTGCTTTTATTACTTAACCAGTTGTCTGTATGTATAAATCAACTTATTCTTTTTAGCAGCTGTATATACCAGTCCATATATTGAAGGCAGTGCAATTTTTATTTAACACTTCTGAAACTGATGGATACAAACATTTTTAATTGTTCACTTTTCATATAAGGCTGAAATGTATTTTCTTATCTTGGCCACTGATGACAGACACCAGAGTTTAAATCATTATGAGAGATACACACACACCTTGCCACACAGACTTAAGGAATCCAGAACATGCAAACTAAGAAGTTTTTTAGTTCAATCATTTGATGGTAAAGTGAGAAATACTGGCAGAAGAGTTGTTCTAGTTAGTGAAAGAAGAAAGCAAAGTCCAAATTCCTGCATTTGAGGTAAGGAAGAGCTCAGTCAAGGAACAAATCCCCAGAAGAGTTGTCAGGAATAAATCTCAGTTTCTATCTTATCGATTCTGTTAATTATTTATTCCAATGTAAGGGCTGCTCTATAGTGAGGAATGCCTCTACCAATGTGACTACAGAAGCTACACATTTTAATGGTTGTTGGCTATTTGTATATATTATTTCCTGGGGCGCCTGGGTGGCTCAGTCAGTTAAGCGTCGGACTTCAGCTCAGGTCATGATCTCACGGTTCGTGGGTTCAGGCCCCGTGCTGGGCTCTGTGCTGACAGCTCAGAGCCTGGAGCCTGCTTTGGATTCTGTATCTCCCTCTCTGCCCCTCTTCTGCTCACACTCTCTGTCTCTGTCTCCCTCTCTCTCTCACAAATAAACATAAAAAAAAAATAGAGAGGTGCTTGGGTGGCTCAGTTGGTTAAGCATCTGACTTAGCTCAGGTCATGATCTTGTGGTCTGTGAGTTCAAGCTCTGCATCGGGCTCTGTGCTGATAGCTCAGAGCCTGGAGCCTTCTTCAGATTCTGTGTCTCCCTCTCTCTCTCCGCACTCCCCTGCTTGCACTCTGTCTGTCTCTCTCTCAAAAATAAACAAACATTAAAAAATTAAGAAAAAAAAGTAGAGGATTTTTATTTCTACTCAGTCACCACTGACTACAACTCCTTGTTTTAGCATTTTTATGAAAGTTTATTTATTTATTTGGGGGGAGGGGAGAGAGAAGGGGGAGGGGAAAGAGTGAGAAAGAATCCTAAGCAGGATCAGTGCTGTCAGCACAGACCCCGACGCCAGCGCAGGACTTGATCTCACCAACCTTGCGATCATGACCTGAGCCAAAATCTAGAGTTGGACGCTTAACCAACTGAGCCACTCAGGCGCCCCCTACTAGTTCTAACATTAACTCACAGAAGGCTCTGGGTAACTCTTCCACTTGTTTTAATGGAGTATATCTCCTCACAGGCCACCAAAAAATGTAGAGCTAAAGAAACGATTTAGGCCTTTCAGTACTGAAAATCAGTAGTAAACATTTTACCTTGTTACCATCTTAATTATCAGTGATCTTAATTTTACAATCAGATAAAAAGGTTAAAAACATAAAAATCTTTTAAATACTTGTCAGATTTCCAGACTCTGTCATAACGGCAGAGGCAAAAATGATTACTAACAAAATTTTTGAAGAGGAATAGATAATGTAAAATACAAATCACAACATTAGACTATGAATGAGGAGATGTTAGGTCTAGTAACAGCTCTGTCCCTAATTTGCTGTGTGAAACTTTCTAAGTTTGAGTTTCCCTCTGTTTGCTCCTTCCCTAACAAATAAACCTGGTTCATTCTTTTTTTTTTAATTTTTAAAATTTTATTTGAGAGAGAGAGAGAGAGAGAGAGAGAGACAGACAGAGGGAAGGGTAGAGAGAGGGGGAGACATAGGATCCAAAGCAGGCTCCAGGCTCTGAGCTATCAGCACAGAGCCTGATGTGAGGCTCGAACTCACGAACCATGAGATCATGACCTGAGCCGAAGTTGGCACTTAACCAACTGAGCCATCCAGGCACCCTATAGACCTGGTTCATTCTTTAACTCCATGTGAGGTGAACATCCAAGACAAACCCAGTTAATGGCAGTAGTGAAAGTGGCAATGACTAGAAATGAGCCTGACTCTCCAAAACCCAGACAAATAAAAACTGAAAGGTGATAATATTGTTTTAAAAACTGTAAAGGACTTAACCTACCTTTACAAATTCTATCTGTCAAGGAGAAATCATTAACTCTAAGTAGACAACTATGCATAAGTATGAGGTTTTTCAATTCCTAGCCTAATCTTGACTGTGTATCTATTTGAAGAGTATTTATGAATATTTGGTCTTATACTACTAAAGAATGTATCTCAGCTGCTTAAGAAGAGCACATTTATAATTACTTACAATTTCAAATAGAATTGTGTCATTTAGAGTGATAAACATAATTACTTGTTACGACTACTATTATCATTAACAGCATTCTTCAGTAGGGCTGTGCTTTCATAACAGGACTCTGAGTTGACTTTTTGTCTCTGGATAATGAAGAATAGTGTCTTTCTTTAAATAAAACTCCCGGGGCGCCTGGGTGGCTCAGTCGGTTAAGCGTCCGACTTCAGCCAGGTCACGATCTCGCAGTCCGTGAGTTCGAGCCCCGCGTCGGGCTCTGGGCTGATGGCTCGGAGCCTGGAGCCTGTTTCCGATTCTGTGTCTCCCTCTCTCTCTGCCCCTCCCCCGTTCATGCTCTGTCTCTCTCTGTCCCAAAAATAAATTAAAAAAAAAAAAGTTGAAAAAATAAATAAATAAATAAATAAAACTCCCAAATCAGAGGTAGATGGAGAAACAGACAAGGAATTTATGATTTCTGATCTCCCACATTCAAACATGAGAGGGTAAGAAAACAAAGAGAAGATATATGATCAAATGTTCATTCCTGGAGAGATTGGGTGGGAAGTGTTTTTCAACATAAAGATCCTGCTTTAGCCCTTTTTAGCCCAAGCTCTCCTCACTCCATGCGAGCTCCTGAGAGCCTTATGAGCCCCGGGTATAAGGTAGGGTCTTCACTGAATGCTTCAGTACTTACACACAGTATTTCACCTCTTTCATTTTAATAATGAAGAACCAGAAATTAAGGTCATATAGCTAGTCACTGGCAGAGCAAGAAATAGACTCTAGGTCCCCAAAACGATCACATTGAGGTTTCTAATAGTTTGTTTCAAGAAAAAACATTATAGTGCATTTTCTAATTGTTTTGCCCTTAACTCACAGAAAGCTCCTGGTAAACCTTTAAATTATTTTAAGGTTCACTCCAAAAATAAAGTTATTTCCTCAAGGATCACCAAAAGAGTATATATTTAGAGAAAATATAGACCCTTATTTGCCCTTAATTTTAAGTATTTCTGGATCTGGATTAAAGTAGTAACAAAGGATCAAAAAGAAGGCTGTATATTGGGGTGCCTGGGTGGCTCAGTTGGTTAAAGCAACTGACCTTGGCTCAGGTCATGATCTCACGGTTCATGAGTTTGAGCCCCGCGTGAGGCTCTATGCTGACAGCTCAGAGCCTGGAGCCTGCTTCAGATTCTGTGTCTCCCTCTTTCTCTGCCCCTCCCCCACTCACACTCTGTCTCTCTCTGTCAAAAATAAATACTAAAAAAATAATAATAATAATAATAATAAAAAGAAGACTGTATATTAAGACTGATTAAAAAGAGCCAAAAGGTACCTGCATGGCTTAGTCTGTTGATTTCAGCTCAGATCATGATCTCTTGGCTCTGAAGATTGAGCCCTGTGTAAGGCTCTGTGGTGACGGTGTGAAGCTTGCTTGGGATTCTCTCTTTCTCTCTCTCTCTGTCTCTCTCTCTTTCTGCCCCTCCCCATCTTGTTCTCTCTCTCTTTCAAGATAAATAAATACCACTTAAAAAAAATAAATAAAAGAGCCTAAAGCTGGAGTTGAAAGGCCTAAGTTCAAGACCCATATTCCATCTCCACAGTCCTGGCAAAATCCCCGCACATTACCAATTTATTTGGGCAAACACTACCTACTTCAGAGTACTTTGAGGACAAAATAAGGGATTATAGGCTGTACTTTAAAAAATGTAAATTGTTATAAACACGTTTAACACTTAAAACAACACTGAAATAGGAAGTGGACAAATAGATTAAAATTAATTTTTTTTAATTTTTTTTTTTTATTTATTTTTGAGCAGAGAGAGAGAGAGCATGAACAGGGGAGGGTCAGAGAGAGGGAGACACAGAATCTGAAACAGGCTCCAGGCTCTGCGTGGGCAGCACAGAGCCCGATGCGGGGCTCGAACCCACGGACCGCGAGATCATGACCTGAGCCAAAGTCGGCCACTTAACCAACTGAGCCACCCAGGCGCCCCTAAAAAACAATTTTTAAGGGGGCACCTGGCTCATGAGTATCTGACTTCGGCTCAGGTCATGATCTCATGGTTCAGGGGTTCAAGCTCCACACTGGGCTCTGTGCTGACAGCCTGGAGCCTGTTGAGGTTCTCTGTCTCCCTCTCTCTCTGTCCCTCCCCGACTTGTGTTCTCTCTCTCAAAAAAAATAAACATTAAAAAAAAATTTTTTTTAAAAGTTGACAAATAGGAACATTTTAGTTTTACAGACAAAAAAGTTTAAACACAAAAAATGGTTTGTTCAAACACAGGTAGCCAGAAATAGAATCTAATTCTAGGAAATGATATTATTACTACTTTTTTTTTTTTTTAAGACCAAGTCTTCAATCCAAAGGTATTCTGGCAACAACACACTTAATGAACAGATTTATCACAGAGCTTATAAGGGAAACACTAGAAATGAGAACACATACCGGATGTGCTAAAGGGTTCCTGGCCTTCAGAAGAATTCTGCTCTGTTTCTCTTACATAAAATGTAAGCTGAGTTGGTTTCAAAGACTTCGAGCCTGGTTTCTGGAGGTTTTCTAAGTAGACACTTAATCTCTTAAGAGAATTTTCATTGACTTCCTGGGGGGAAAAAAAAACAGTGAGGGGCATTTACATGCAAAATAGAACAAGCAAACAATTATACCCTGACCTTTAAACACATTATTGAGGGTATTAAATAATTACTATCAGTGTTAAATAATTTAGTGTTAAAAATGTTGGGATTTCATAGCTCTCTGGTGAAGAATAAAACTGGACCCACGTCTTATAACATGTAACAGAATGAACTCCTTATGACTAAGATGTGAAAAAAAGTAACTGCCTAAGTAGTGGAAGAAAACATGGTTGAATTCCTTTATAACCTTGGTGTGGAAAAAGCCTAACTATGACTCAATCTCAAACTGATACAGGATTGATACATCCAATTACATAAAACATTTAAAAACAAAAAAAAAATCACACAAGAAACCACACACACACACACACACACACACACACACACACACACACACACAGCTGTTTACATACAGATAAGCTACTGAGAGAAAATATTTTCAAGTTATTTGTCTCTATAAATGGCTCTTAAAATGACCACCCAGAGGAGATTGGTTGAATTACAGTACATTCATTCAATGGAGTACTATACAACCAAAAAAGAAGGGAGAGAAAGAATGTGGTGTAGAAGTCTAGGAATTGACATGGAATTATTTCCAATGTTTTAAGTGAAAAAAGTAACATCCTTTAGTGAAGGAACAGCTCTACAGAACGGCATAAATAGTAACCATGCTTCTTATCACTGTAGATTTCTTCTCAGATACATTGTGTGATCTGAAATTAGGAACACTTTATTTTTTTATTTTTATTTTTATTTTTTGAGAGAGAGACAGAGAGAGCTTGTGAGCAGGGGAGGGGCAGAGGGAAGGGAGGGGAGAAAGCATCCCAAGTAGGTTCCATGCTGTCAGCACAGAGCCCGATGGGGGGCTCAAACTCATGAATCGTGAGATCATGACCTGAGCTGAAATCAAGAGTCAGACACCTACCCGACTGAGTCACCCAGGCGCCCCTGTTTGTCTGTTTAATTTGATTATAATATGCTGTTCTTAGCTGTGATCCAGTGGACTAAGGTACATTTCCTGCTAAGACTAAATCTTATTATGTTTTGCTACAAGTTTCTACTTTTGCCAGAAAGAAATAGGCAGAACAACCAAGAAAGAACCTAATAAAAATGGCTGCCTACAGGAAGTTCACAGGAATGGGGTAAAGGAAACAGGGACAGGAGTGAGACTTCTGAGTAAGCTTTGCATTTAGTTTTGATTTTTGAAACTTGGAAATGCTTTGTGTATTCTACAATGGAGTTAAAATGAAGAAACAACAAAACAGCGATAACTGTGTTTCACTTTGAGACCCTGGCCTGATGCTGACTAGATGGCACTTTAAGTCTGCTTCCCTAGAAGAGGGATGGGGGTGTCCTGCACAAGTGCAGAGAAGACCAGACTGAACATGTGTGCCAAGAAGGGTGAACTGCCTGCTCAGAGCTGGCCTCTTGGTGCCAGTTTTTGACATGTGAGGGAAGGGGACACACACAGCAGCAGAAACACTATGGCAGGGCATGGGGGACAGAGTGCTGGGAAGCAAGGTGGGGTGGCAGGCAGTCTCAAATGGCGCAGTCTGGGAGAGCCTCATGAAAAGGAGATACTTAAACAAGAAAGGAAAGGACACGCCACACCTATGTGACCAAGTCCCAGTAGAAACCCTGGACCCACGGCTTGGTACAGAGGAGGCACGCAAACACAGTGAGAGAGTAAATGGAAATACAGCTGACTCTTGAACAACACGGATTTGAGCTGCACAGACTCACTTATCCGCAGACTCTTTTTGGGTAAATACACAGTAAATGTATTTTCTCTTCCTTATAATTTCCTTTTTAAATACATATTTTTGATAGAGGGCACGAGCAGGGGAGGGACAGAGAGAAGGGGAGACAGAGGACCTGAAGTGGCTCTGCACTCTCTGTGTAACTGACTGAATCACCCAGACACCCCTCTTCCTCATGATTTCTTAATAACATCTTCTTTTCTCTAGCTTATTTTAAGACTTTAGTATATATTACACATAACATGTAAAATATGTGTTGATTATTTATATTACTGGTAAGACATCTGGTCAACAGTAGGCTATTAGTAGTTAAATTTGGGGGAGTCAAAAGTTATATACAGATTTTCAAATGTGCCATTTATGTGGCCATTCAGAGCACTAAAATGAGACCATCTTCAGAGGGGACAACCAAAATGAAAACCCCATAAGCCATGCTCCTGATGTAGAGACAATCACTGGTAATCTGAATGTATTGGGGACCTCTATCTATGAGGGCTCAGATAACCAATGTCTGGGGCTCTTCACGGTGACTCCCCAAAACCAACTGTCTATCAGAAACCCAGAGCCTCGGGTGACTCTAAATATAGAAGAAAAACTGGTTGATTTCCTTCTTAACACCAGAGCTACTTTTTCTGTCCTCCTTTCCACTCCAGGCCAACTATCCAAACGCAGCATGATGATTAGAGGCATCTCCGGAAAATGTCTAACTAAATTTTTCTCTCAGCCCCTGGGATGTATATGGGGAAACCTAATTTTTTCTCGTTCTTTCCTGATAATGCCAGAGAGCCTTGCTCCCTTGCTAGAAAGGGACATTACAACTGAATTAGAGACTATGGTGCTACCAACTCCAGGACAGATAGTTATGTGAGTTTTTGGAAATTACTAGACATTGTAGGCTGTGCATATCAGGGTTCAGGAAAATAGTTTGCCTGCTATATCAATTATTAAAGGAGACTCAATCCCACCTACTCTCCAAAAAGATAAATAAACAAACAAACTGGGGTCTGACTCCTAGACACTGTTTCTAGCCCTTGGAATGGTTACAAACACAGCAGGGCAATTACTATCACCAAGCTCACAGAGCTAAACATCATTAAAACACAGCACCAGGCCTTTCCTGAGGGAGGGACAAACCTTATCAAATGGCCCAAAGGATGTTTACTAAACAAAAATTTGTCAAGGACAGTTCTGCAAGTAGTGTCAGCCTGTGAAGTGTGTCTTAGAAACAATCCTTTCAACCACAAACTTGTTCCCTCAGGCAATCAAGGAACCGAAGGCTATCCAGGAAAGACTAACAATTAGGTTTCCCTCATATGCCAAGGTCAAAGGAATTCCAACACCTGTTGGTATGGATTGATACTTTCACTAACTGAATAAAGGCCTTCTCCTGCAACACAAAAAAAGGCACAACAAGTAATAAAAATTTTGCTTTATAAAATAATACCCAGGTTTGGTTTACCTAAAATTGTGCAAATTAACAATGGTAAATGGCTGCTTTGACTCTTTCTCTAATAGAACTCCTGGCTGTTAAAAAAGTTTTACACCTCAAAATAAAGCAGGCTGTCTGCTTATACTCCACAAAACTCTAAAGAATACCTCACAAGCATTCGATGCTTTAAATTTTTTTAAATTAAATTAGGGCCAAACTCTTGGAAATAGAGCCACCACGGCTCTCCTCCTTCTCCATCACCTGGGTTGTGAGAGACTCCCCAACATATATTGTTTACATAGTCAGGGTCTCTCCTAGACTGTTTCACATGTTTGGAAACTGTAGACATTATCTTAAGATGCCATCTTGTTGGTCAGTATAATCTCTACTTTGAGTTTTTCTCTTTGTGTCTGCTAGTGTTTATGCCACCTCATGCCTGCCAGCCTTCCTGTAAAACCAGACTGTGGGCCACTCGGACAATCCTTGAGTAGACTCTAACTGCTGTACCCCTACACCGTCCCTTATCAGCTTGAAGAAACCAGAACGGTCATCATCCCTGTTCCCTAATGGCAGTTAGGGGCCCTGTTCCAGGGGGAGGAATGAATAGGAAAAGAGTTAACACGAGGCAGGGAGAGAGAAGGGGCCTTCAGGGAGGCCGACTGCAGCTGCGGGTGGGAGGCTGAAGAAGCAGAAATCCTTTTTGGGCGCCCTCCTTCCATTATCAAGGGTACAAGGCGGGGAGTGTAAACGAGACAGACAATCTAACCCTAAGACAGCAGGTGTGGGCCCTTGGTTCTACCCTAACCATCTTACACCCCTGTGTCTGGGGGCGATTACCTGTGAGTCTGACCGCAGACGCTTACCCCTTTAAACCAGGAGACGCGATACGGATAAAGGAGTGAAACGTCCAACCCCTAACACCCCTCTGGAGGGGCCCCTTCACTGTCATTTCGTCCACCCCTACTGCAGTAAAGGTGGCCGAGGTAGGTCCCTGGATTCATCACAGCAGAGTGAAGCCCGCATCTCGAAACTGGGAGTGCCTTCCTGATCCATCAACGCCTTGCAAGCTGACCATATGGAAGAAGCAATCTGCAACCCCAGAGGCTCTGGGAGACCGCAGCCCTGCTTCAGTCACTCTGGAAGCTGACTGATCTAGGCACGGCAGAAGCTTGAGGAACGGACGGTCCGGTGAAACAGAAGACTGTCTTTATTTTCTAGGTTTCCTTACTGTGACGCACTGTCACGCCTTGTTTCTCACCGTTATTGTGATTCTTGCTTTACTCTTTGCCATAGGATTGGCCGAGGCTGACCCGGAAATGTGGGGAGAGGTTTCTATTAGCACTCACCTTCCTCTTGGGGATAGAATACTTCATTGGTACCAACATGGGGAAACAATGCCATAAGGGACTAGAAAATTAGATTCTCACAAACCTTATAGTGAAACAAAATACCCCAGTCCTACTACCGGGGTCTGGCTCCTCAAAAGCTCAATTATTGGGAAAAAATGTTTTGCTTGGTGGAAAAAAAGTTCATCATCATCTCTGTTAAAAACTTAACATACCTAGGCCAAAGATTTTATAACCGAACTGCCCGGAAAATCCAATGGTGGGGGACCCCAGATCACCTTGAGCCAGATCCCCATTCCTTGTCTAACTTCTCTCATCTCTGAGAGGCCTGGGACAATGTCGACGCAGCCATCAAATGGCAGGCCCAGGTGGACTATACTAGATTATGTGGAAGGACAGCCTATATAGTACTTCCCTCCGTCTGGTCTGGGTCATATGTACTGGAAACTATTCATCCATCTTTCTTCCTGCTCTCACTTGCTAGAGGGAAACATTTGGGAGTCCAAGTGTATGGGGACAGGGAGACTCAAAGGAAGCAGTGTGCCTTACCAATTGGCAATTAAAAAGATAATAAATGGCTTCCTGAGTGTATAATCCAATATTATGGCCCTGCCACCTGGGCAGAGGATGGTCCCAGGGCTACCACACTCCCATTTACATGCTAAACCATACGATTAGAGTGCAAGCAGTTGTAGAAATTACAACCAATGAAACTGCCAGGGCTCTTAACTTACTAGCCAAGCAACAAACCAAATGGGCAATGCAATCTATCAAAATCGCTTGGACTTAAATTATCTGCTTGCTTCTGAGGGAGGAGTTTGTAAAAAGTTTAACTTAAGCAATTGCTGCTACAGATAATGAGAAAAAGTCATAGAAGAGATCACAGAACAAATGAAAAGGACTGCTCATGTCCCCGACCAGGCCTGGAATGGTTAAAACCCCAGGGAATTATTTGGAGGATTCTCAACTGTCAGGGGATTCAAAACTCTCATAAAAATTATCCTCCTAATTCTGGGAGGGTGCTTAATCCTACCTTCCTTAGCTCCCCAGTCTGCCTCCAGTCTCACTGAGGCCATGATTACAAAAAAAAAAAAAAAAAAAAAAAAAAAAAAAAAAGACAGCACTCATGTAATGGTGTTATAAAAATATAAACCTCTAAACCAAGATGATGCTCTTTGACCCAAAACAGAGGGGTCTGAGCATGAAAGGGGGGAATATGGTAGGGTCCCCTCCTTAAGGAAAGAAAAAAAACCCTCAAGGCAATCTGACTATATGCTTATGACAACATCCCTCAGGACCTTGTAACATGAGACCACTTAATCAGACTGCATGTTTGTGTGTTACCATATATGGAAGACAAAGAAGTAAAAAATACATTAAAAACTATGCCATGTGGCACTGGGGCCTCAGTTCTTCTGGTAAGAACCCAACTAAGCAGTGCCCCAGGAATAAAGTTGCTTCCTGGAAGGCAAAGCCTGGTATCATGACTCTCTGTGCGAGAATCCTGCTACAATGGAGGAAGGAAAACATTTACCTACTACTAGGCTTAATTTTTGCATACGTACTGGGTTTAAAAACTGGGTAATTAGCAACCCCGAGGTAATGGCTATTTTTCTGTTGATTCATTTTACCAATCACTTAGAAAGGATCTGAACTTGAGTAGCCAACATATGTATCAAATATCACAATCAGAATATTTTCCTAGAGCAAAGAAGCAAAACTAATTTTTTCCACAAGTAGAAAAAAATTATATAATAACGTTCTAAATTTTCAAGAGTTTTAAATTCCTTATCATGTTAAACCAGGTATTAATGTTAAGGAAGATAAACAGAACCAGTGAAATAATTTCTATCTAATGTCAAAAAATATTGACCCTCACACTAAGTTTATTGTAAGTTCCTTTTCATCTCAGTTTGCATTCCTTCAACATACAATAACTGAGGCTGTAGGGAATTAATCAGTGGCATGCAACAGAAGGGAAAACCATTTAGGGGACTAAAAAACCTTCCTGTAACCATCCTTTTTTTACTTTACATTTTAGTTTTTATTAAAAAACTTTTTTCTTACATTTATTTGAGAGAGAGAGTGTGAGTAGGCAGAGGGGCAGAGGGAGAGAAAGAATCTTTAGCAGACTCCACGCTCAGCACGGAGCCCGATGCAGGGCTCCATCCCACGACCCTGGGATCATGACCTGAGCCAAAATCAAGAGCTGGATGGTCAACTAAGCCACCCAGGCGCCCCCCCCCCCCTTGTAAGCATCCTTAACAATAGAATGGACCATGGTCATAGAAGCCTGAAATTTTCTTTCTAACACTCAATTTTACTCTGAAAACTGATCAGAAAACATGATTACTAATACTGTAAAGAGTTTCCATGATAGCTTTATAGACTTCATTAAAAATGACAGCTTTCATATAAAGGAAAAACTCAGTCTTTCTCCTGTGTGCCTCCTTTATTATTCACACAAAACACTTCACTTCTGATACTTCTGGTCACCAAATGGGTGATTTTTCCCCACAATAAGCAATTCTCTGTGACATCAGCTGGGTGCCCTACAATTTAACTCAATTCTGACATTACTCACCCAGAGACAGTATCAGATCCCACAGGTTAAGGGCTCGGTCTCAGAAGACTGTCCTCTCCCCCCACCCCATACGCATGCGCGCACACACGCGCGCGCGCGCGCACACACACACACACACACACACACACACACACACACACACACACATGCCAGATGCCAGGTGCACCTGTTATCACCTGTGCCTCTGACCAACCAGCTATTTGCAGCCCCCCCTCCTTAGGTTCTATTAATTTGCTACAGCGGCTCACAGAACTCAGGGAAAAACTTACCTATGTTTACAGTATTAAAGAATGTAAAGGATGCAGATAAACAGCCAGATGAAGAGATACACAGGGAACTTGTGTCCCTGCAGAGTTGGGGAGCCCTACCCTCCAGTGTAGATGTGTTTACCCACCTGGAAGCTGTCTGAACCCCACACTACAGGAGTTTGATGGAGGCTTCCACACTAGGCATGATCAATTTTTAACTCTATTTCCAGCTCTTCTCTCTTCTCTGGAGGTTGAGGTTTGGAGCTGAAAATTCCAAGCTTCTAATCATGCCTTGGTCTTTCTGGCGACCAGCCCTCATCCAGGAGCCACCCAGGGTCACTTCATTAGAACAAAAGACGCTTCTGGTGCTGCTACCACTTAGGAATTTACAAGGGTTTTAGGAGCTTTGTGTCAGGAACTGGGGGCAGAGAGCAATATATGTATTTTCCATTTCCTCAGATTTCATAAAAAAAACCATAGCTATATTTTCAATTTTCAGTATATATATTTCAAATTAATTCAAAACACTGACTTTATCACCATGACAGAAAAATTCAAATTTATAAAACTCTGTATTATACTGTGTCAAAAGAAATAAAATAAACTGAAATGTGAACTAAAGGTTAAATAAATAAATAAATGTTTACCCTCTCTCTGGGGTGTTGTCCAAAGAAATCTGGATGTACTGCAAAATAGAATGGCCTCAAGGCATTGACTGCTTCAGCTCCAGATAAAGCTCTTGAGTAGAGAAACCAGTGTGGAAATATCTTCTCCAGACATAACCTTTTAAAAAGATTCAGATTTATTATATCAAGGCACTGACACACACACACTCAGATCCTCAATGCATAAAGTGACAATAATATCAAAATTATTATGTATGGAAGATACCATAGAAACAAGACAGAAACCAAAACTGTGGTTTTCTGAAATATATAAAAGTTTTGACAAGCAAATGTCCACATCTGAAATAAATAAGTTGCGGGGATGTGATGTACAGCATAGGCAATATAGTCAATAATATCAGAACAACTTTGTATGGTGACAGATGGTTAACTATGATTATCAGGGAGATTATTTAATAATGTATAAAAACATTGACTCATGATGTACACTTGAAACTAAGGATACTGTATGTCAATTATACTTAAAAAGAATTTAAAATTAAATTAAGAAATATATTAAAGTTTTAACAAGCAGTGAGTACCACGTGGCTTCTAAAAACAGTGATTTTAAATTCTTCTGGTGCAATATGAAAAAATAATACCAATTAATAATGAAATTTCCAAATTTCCCCTCAAAGCCTATTATGAAATACTAAATGGCTTTACTACAGATGATGACAATTTTCTATAACATTTTTTTCTTCAGATAAAAACACCTCAATATCCAATAATATAATCTTTTCTTTATACTGAAAAATATTTTGAAAATTATAATGCTTAAAAAGAGATACAAGATGTCCCTTGGTTTACTTCCTCATTGCTAGCATGCTAAAATTATTTTAGTTGGATAACTTAACATTCTCATTCTTAGATTCTGGCATAACTCACCTAGGAGTGTTTTTTTAAAGTGTAGTTTTAAATCCAAATGAAAATATTTGCAATTTTGGGGAAGCACTTCCACGACATCTATTTTTGAACATTACAATTTTACCTTTTCCATTCCATAATGGTCTATAAAGAAGTCTAAATATTAGGCACATTTTTGTCTTAATACATTACCTCATAGATAATTGAGCATGAGTGTTGTCTCATACAGTGTTGAATCTATAGAAAGGTTTTATATTTTTAAAATGAGAGATTATCGAATCATTTATGAGATTTTGCTAACAATCTGGAGACCACCAGCATATTTTCAGATTACCTTTGGTTTTGTTTTGGGTTTTTTTTTTTTTTGCATATATTTGACCCTTTTACAAAGTCAGTATATGTAGGCTGTGTACAAAGGACTACAACAGGAGCCTGAACAATAAAGGAAACAGTAAACAGGTACCCGAGTCCTCAAAGTGGGGCAGCATAAGTAAAGATTGGTGATGGCTCCACTCAGTCCCCATTTGAGTTTCAGTTCTCATTTCTAAGTGTCTCACGGACACTTAGCTGTCCTGTCAGCCTGTCAAATTTTGTGTCTATTAAAAGGAATAGAGGTCACTGTCTTCCTTCTAATCTCTGCCTGGATACAGAACGCAAGGAAGCAGTTCAATCCAGGATTATCTTCCTTATTTCTGTCATTCGGGTAACACTGTTCTCAGAGTTGCCAAAGCACAAACCTGCAGAGGTACCACTGCCCAAAGCAGTTCACACCCCCACCCCATTTTGGGGTGCTCTGGAAGTGGGTTATTTCTTCTCACTTTACAGTGTCCCTGGAAACCGTTCCTTCTTTCCATTTTCTGTGCTCCCCATTTATCACCACAGGGCTGGACTGCATAGCCTCACCATCCGTCTACCCTCCAGTATTATCCCTACCATATTACATACAGGTTAATTTTCCTGAAATTCCACTACCACTGTATTCCCTGCTAAAACACCTCTGCTGGTGTTTCAACTCCTGCTGAATAAACTCCACTTCTTAGTCTGGTATTCAAGTCCTCTGTAATCATTTCCAATCTGTCTTTACAACATGACCTCCTACCACTTCTTTAGACACCTCAGGTCAACTCTCAGTGATCTCTCTCATTCTTCCCTTTCTTCTGCGTGGTTTCTGAGCCCTAAACACGCTCTCTGTGCCTTAGTTCCATCTATCCAAACAGTACTCACTCACTAAACAATTATTGTGTAAGTGCTATGTGCCAGAAGGCAAGATGCCCATTTCCCCCAGATACTTCCCTTTAGTATCCTCACTATAAACAGTCTTCCCTTCTTCTAATCTCTAAAAACAGAAACTGTGGACCCAGCATATTTGGAGCACCATACCATAACATGTGAGAGATGTTTCCATTTGTTCTCTTCCTCCACCCACACCCATTCTCCTCAGCTATCATGCACCCTTGAAGGCTGTAAACATGGTTTACATGTGTACTTGCCGTTGTTCGGTTCGTTAGTTGGCATCTGCTGAAAAGCACTAGCCAAACACACTTAGATGTGCGAGAGAAGTGCTGGGAAAGGGAGAAGGTAGGGAGAACTTTCAAACCAGGAGTTAGGTCTGACACCTGTAGGGGAGAGGGGAGGCAGGACTGGGTAGGAAGTCTTGGGCTGCAGCACAGTTCCAAGAAGCGCTCAGGTAGGCCAGTGGAGTGTCCCTGGGCCAAAGATGCCCACTGGCAGAGTCCTGTGTCTTGCTGGAGTGAGCCTGACTTAGTATTCCTGCTTTGCTTGGTCACTGACAGCCAGGAAAGCGTGGCTTCGGGACAAATCCTTTGGTGGACCCGGAGAGGCCAGAGAGCTCAGTGGGTATCTTATAACCACCACAGCACAGGGTCTGGCACAAGTATTATTGTTTTTATTTTTTAAAATTTTTTAAATGCTTATTTATTTTTGAGAGAGAGAGACAGAGAGAGTGTGAGTGGGGGAGGGGCAAAGAGAGAGGGAGACAATCTGAAGCAGGTTCCAGGTGCTGAGCTGTCAGAACAGAGCCCAGTGTGGGGCTCAAACTCATGAACCACGAGATCATAACCTGAGCCAAAGTCGGACCCTTAGGTGCCCCAAGTATTATTTTTAATGTACGTTGAATGTATAGTAGGTTTTTAATGAAAGGAAACAAAACAATCAAGGAAAGGTAAATGGAAAACAATATTATACTGCTTGAAATCGAGCAGATTCAGCACATGAAAATCTGAAATTGCAAGATATTAAGGAAAAGATTAGATTTTGTAGGCCACGTGGCCTGTATTACAACTATCTTACTTTGCTGCTATAGCAGGAAAGCAGCCACAATGAGCACGTGAATGAGTGTAGCCGCGGTCACAGAACTTCACTCACATAAGTAGGCAGTGGGCCCGTCTGCCTCATGGACTATACTTTGCTGACCTCTGCACTAGAGGAAGCATCCCAAGTACATTAAAAAATACGTGCACAATTTCCTTCTAATTTTTGTGGAACAGACTATGCAAGAGAGAGATCTGTCAAATTATTTGCATTTTTCCAAAAAGGAAAGTTATCCTACCTATAAGAGCAAAGCTGCTTTGAGTTAAATGCAGAGCCATTAACAACACGTCAGGGGATTAGGTCCTAAAGAATGTCACTACTGGTATCTGTTTTGCATATGATGTGATTTCTAATTAACAAAGAGTTTGCACTGCAGTTACTCCAGGGCAGTGTTCATCATGATCCATAGCACTGTAAAATCAACTTACTGGGCTATGAACCGGCATTAAAAAAGAGAGGATGCACAATAGAAAATATCACTGGATACATATTTTTTAATGTTTTGTTTTTGAGAGAGAGAGAGAGAGAGAGAGAGAGAGCGAGCGAGAGCTGTGACAGAGCATGAGAGGGGGAGGGGCAGAAAGGGAGGGAGACTGAATCCGAAGCAGGCTCCAGGCTCTGAGCTGTCAGCACAGAGACATCATACCCTGAACTGAAGTCGGAAGCTTAACCGACTGAGCCACTCAGACGCCCCAATATCACTGGATATTCTCTCAGGCTCAGTTGGTTAAGCCTCTGACTTCAACTCAGCTCCTGGTTTCAAGGTTGGCGGCTTTGAGCCCTGTGTCCGACTCTGTGCTTACAGTGTGGAGCCTGCTTGGGACTCTTTCTCTCCCCATCTCTTTCTCTGCCCCTCCCCAACTCGTGTGCGCGTGCATGCTCTCTCTAAATAAATAAATAAACAAAAAAAAAAAAAAGAAAATATCACTGGGTAACTATTGTTATGAAACTTGTATTTTAAGGATTATGATTAAAATACTGTTTTCTGAAGGCTGGAATAAAAACAAGCTGGAAAAGCGTGGCTCTATTCTACAACCACTAGTATTCACTGCCTGTCAAAGGCATGGAGTGAGGAGGCAACCATCACTGAAGGGAATGGTTCATGAGATGTTACAGAACTCATTCCTCCAGGCTCCTATGGTCTCTCCTGTATCAGAGCATGAAAACACAATACTTTAGCCTGGTTTTCTGTGGTTGAATATTATTAAAAATACCACACCATGAAGAATGTCTCCTCATCTGCAGAAGAACAGTTTTTCAGGGCACTGTATCCCGCAGTTGCTTTGTTTCCCTGCCACTCCCCCTCCCCCTTCATCTCTTCACAGGTGTGTCAGGAATTCTGTCAGAGAAAGTCTCCCTTTGTTTGAGAATCCTTGTTATTTACAACTTGGTGGAAAAAGTGTTTCCTCTCAACAACTTCCTTTTGCCAGGAACTATTTACTTACACAGAATAGTTATTTAAAGGAACTAATTACTGCCAAGTATGTTTCAGAAAACTAAAACCTCACATATTTTTATGTAGCAGGTCAAATTGTCTTGTAGTTATATATTTTGAGCCAAATGAACAATATTTTCCCCTTTTTTGACTTGGCTACCAAGAAGCCAGGACTGAATTTGATGTCTGAGTAATTGTTGACCAGTTCTATTTTTTTTTTTTTTAATTCTTAATGTTTATTTATTTTTGAGAGATAGAGTGTGAGTGAGGAGGGGCAGAGAGAAAGGGAGACATAGAATCCGAAGCAGGTTCCAGGCTCTGAGCTGTCAGCACAGAGCTCAACATGGGGCTCAAACTCACGAACCTCAAGATCATGACCTGAGCCAAAGTCAGATGCTTAATCAGTTCTGCTTTTTAGTATGATTTTTTTTTTCTCTACAGGGCTTTTGATCTCTTTCAATTATACTATATATGCCTATTATACAATGTCAATTAAATTCATATATTTGAACTCAAATCCTTTCTTGAAGTAGGATTTAGATTATATATCATTAGTAGCAAATACAGTAATCAAATGATCTTACTATACAATAAATACAATTTAAATGTAAAGTGGTTTTCCATATGACAGCATAGACTTGAGGGCAACATGACAAAAACTGTGCCAAGGACAATCTTTACCTTTTTTTCTCTTAAATTTTTCATACTTAACTATTCTGAAACATGGTATTTTTTTTTCAGCTTCTGCCCTGAATGAACTCTTGGAGGGTCTGGATGTTAATATGAATTTTCTTTTTCTTTTTTTGTTCCTGCCCTCCATCATAATATAATTTTGGAATTTGAAAAATAAAAATAAATTAAAATTATCCAAATGCATAACAGATACCCCCACCCACACTATTTACAGATTGGACCACACAGCTTACCTTCTCACTGGTCTCAGGTGGCAAAACATTTCTGAATATATGTACATACATCAACTGCCAGCCATCCATTAATCACCTAAAAAGTTAAGCAGATACAAGTAATGAACAAATGGAATTTGAAATTAAAAATTACCATTTATATTAGCATCCCCCACTCCCAATATGAAATGCTTATCCATAAATCTAACAAAATATGTACAAGATCTATGAGTAAAACTGTGAAATTGATGATGAAATCAAAGAATTAAATAAATGGATATCCTATGCACATGAATAGGAAGACTCAATATTGTCAAGATATCACTACTTTCCAACTTGATCTATAGGACAATAGATGAAATCTATAGATTCAGTGCAATCCCAATCAAAACTCCAGTAAGTTATTTTATGGATATTGGAGGTTCTTCAAAAAGTTAAAAATAGAACTACCCCAGAACCCAGCAATCACACCATTAGATATTTACCAAAGGATACAAAAATACAGATTTGAAGGGGTACATACATCCTGATGTTTATAGTAGCATCATCAACAATAGCCAAACTATGGAGAGAGTCTAAATGTCCATCAAGTGATGAGTGGATAAAAAAGATGTGGTACACACACACATAGGAATATTACTCAGCCATCAGAAAGAATGCAACCATGTGGATGGAGCTAGAATGTATTACGCTAAGAGAAAGAAATCAGAGAGAGAAAAATACCATATGATTTCATCACTCATATGTGCAATTTAAGAAACAAAACAGACCAAGAAAAAAAAAGAGAAACAAAATAGATAAACATATGGGATGGGGGAAGAAAAAGAGGAGAGAGGGAAACAAACCACAAGAGACTCTTAATGATGGAGAACAAACTGAGGGTTGAGGGAGGGAAGTGGGTAGGAGATAGGCTAGATGGATATTAAGGAGGGCACTTGTGATGAGCACTGGGTGTTGTATGTGGGTGATGAATCACTGAATTCTACTCCTGAAACCAATATTGCACTGTATGTTAACCAAAATTTAAAAAAAAGAAAGAAAGAAAGAAACCAGCATACAGATGTCTAAAGAAGCTTTATTCATAATTGCCAAAACTGGGGAGCAACCAAGATGTTCTTCAGAAGGTGAATGGATAAACTGTGGTACATTCAGACAATGGAATATTATTCAGCACTAAAAAGAAAAAAAGCTATCAGGCCATGAAAAGATGTGGAAGAACCTTCCAAAGCTATAGTAATTAAAACAGTATACTGACATAAAAATAGACATATAGATTGATGTGACAGAATAGAGAGTCTCAAAATAAGCCCATGCACATATGGTTAATTAATTTATGACAAAGGAGCCAAGACTATACCATGGGGAAAGGACATTCTCTTCAAGAAATGATGCTGGGAAAATTGGACAGACATATACAAAAGAATGAAATTGGACCCCTGTCTTATACCATACACAAAAATTAATTCAAAATTAATGATTTGAACATAAGACCTAAAAGCATAAAACTCCTAGAAGAAAACAAAAGTGGCCAGCTCTTTGACAATGATATTTTTGAATATGACACCAAAAGCAAAAGCAACAAAAGCAAAAATAAACAAGACAATATCAAACTAAAAGGAAAGCATCAACAAAATGAAAAGGCAACCTCCTGAATGGGAGAAAATCATTGCAAAGCATAAATCTGATAAGGGGCCAATATCAAAATGTATAAAGAACTCAATTCAATAGCAAACAAACAATCTGATTAAAAAAACCTGAATAGACATTTTGTAAAGACATACTGATGGCCAACAGACATATGAAAAGATGCTCAACCTCACTAATTTCAGGGAAATGCAAATCAAAACCACAATCTGATATCATCTCACGCCTGTTAGAATGGTTATTATAAAAAAGGCAAGAAATAACAAGGTTGGTGAGGACGTGAAGAAAAGAAAACCCCTGTACACAGTTGGTTGGAATGTAAATTGGTGTAATCACTATGGAAAATAGTATGGAGTTTCCTCAAAAAATGAAAAATAGAGTTACCATATGATCCAGTAATTACTTTACTGGTTATTCAAAGAAAACAAGAACACTAATTAAAAAAGATAAAAGCACCTCTATATTTGCTAAAGCATCATTTAGAGTAGCCAAGATATGGACACAATCCAAGTGTCCATTGGTTGAATGAATGGATAAAGACATTGTAGTACACACACACACACACACACACACACACACACACACACACACACAGAAGAATATATTATTCAGTCATAAAAAATAATGAAATGCTGCCATTTGCAACAACATGGATGGACTTCAGGGATCATATGCAAAGTGAAATAAGTCAGACAAAGAAAGAGAAAAACTATATGACCTGTCTTATGTGTGGGATCTAAAAAAAATAAAAAGAAAAAACCCATCAAGCTCAGAGATAAAGAGAACAGATCGGTGGCTGCAAAGGGTGGGGTGGGGGTGGGGGGAAGAAATGGATGAGCTGTCCTTTTTTTAGTTTACATAAATTCAATATAAAATTTTTAAAAGTTTAAAAAAGAAAAATAAATGAGCTATCAAACCATGAAAAGATGTGGAAGAAAAAGTGACAGAAGCCAATCTACAAAGATTATGTACAGTGTGATTCCAACCATATGACATTCTGGAAAAGGCAACATTATGGAGACAGTCAAAAGTTCAGTGGTTGCCAGAGGTTGGAGGGAGAGAAGGATGAACAGGTGGAGCACAGAGGATTTTTAGGACAGTGAAACTACTCTCTGTACTACCATGGCAGACACACGTCATTATACTTTCGTCAAAACCCATGGAATGTACAACACCAAGAGTGAACCCTAATGTAAGCTGTGGATTTTGGGTGGTAATGTGTCACTGTAGGTTCAAACTGTAACAAACATACCATGCAGGTGTGGAAGACTGTGTGTCAGGGACAGAAGGTATATGGGAACTCTATACTTTGCTCAATTTTGCTGTGAACCTAAAACTGCTCTAAAAAATAGTGTATTTTTTGGGAAGCCTGGGTGGCTCAGTCGGTTGAGTGGCCGACTTCGGCTCAGGTCACGATCTCACAGTCCGTGAGTTCGAGCCCCGCATCGGGCTCTGTGCTGACAGCTAGGAGCCTGGAGCCTGTTTCGGATTCTGTGTCTCCCTCTCTCTCTGACCCTCCCCTGTTCATGCTCTGTCTCTCTCTGTCTCAAAAATAAATAAACGTTAAAAAAAATTAAAAAAAAATAGCGTACTTTTTAAAAAGGTAAACAGATAAAAGGGGGAAGATTTTAATCACATGAACTTTTCCAACAATTTAGATTATAGGAAGATGTTGAACTATAGTATGATATCCATGTCAACTGACATAGTGATTTAAAAAAATCCTAAGAGGAAGAAAAATCGTACGAGCAGTCCCTTAATAAGTATTGAAATGCCCTATTCACCCAATAATCACCAAGTAAAACATTCCTTTTCTCCCTATTATCAAGCTCTTAGCTGTCTTACTCCCTATTATTCCACTCTTCCAGGCATCTGTTCAGCAGCATTATTCTCTCAAACAAACCATTACATGGCTAAAGTCCTATTCCATCAAATCTTGAGCATTAAGTATGTTTAAAAAATATTTTCATGATGTAGTTAATATACCTGAACCAAGGTAATGTAATGAAGCATATCTGCCATTAATAAAATGACAGAAATATGTATTTTAAAGACAAATCGAGAATTACCTTGAAAAACTTATGTATTCAAACAACAATGGATACTTTACTTTCTGGTTAATTGGTGTGGCAAGAGTCTCTGGGATGCAGAATGTGTTAGACATATTCATTTCAATGTTTAAAAAGATAATTTTACTTAACCATCTACCTTTATATTTTGTTTGAGACAAATACACAGATACAGGAGACAATCCTACCATTTTGAAGATTTCTGAGATGAAATGGAGGAAAAAGAACCATTTGGACTATCTAAAAGTTCAGTGCAATCTGTGATGGACTGAATTCTCACAAAATTTTCTCAAGAAGTAACCAGAATAATCTAATCTTAGTTAAGATGGCACAGGTAGAAGGCTCAAAGCTTGCAAAGACCAGAAGGATATACATATCCAATCTTTAACTGGCTACCTGTAGGTAGTAAGATATTAAGTGCTTTAATTTTATTTCCTTGTTTACTTACAATGAACATGTGGCATACATTCTTAATTTTTTTTAATCAATGCTTTTAACATTCAAATTTAATGAAGAAAATGAGTATAGCAGGAAAGAGAGTTGTTCACTCAGTATTTAAGACAGGACCCTAACCCTGGAATATCTGTCCAAAGACATTCCTGGACTGTAGTCCCAATTTAGCTCAAGAAGAAACAGCTCACCACACTCACACATAATGAGTTCATTTTTAAATTATTATGTTTTTAAGTTTATTTATTTTTTTTTTTAGTAATCTCTACACTCAATGTGAGGCTTGAACTTAAAACTGTGAGGTCAAGAGTCACATGCTCTTCTGACTGAGCCAGCCAGGCGCTCATTTTTTATATTAAGAACATTTATGCCACTTAATGGCAAAGATACTAATAAATGAGCTAAAACTGTGGGTAAGAAATGAGGAATAATACTTGAGATGCAAATGATCATCTAAGAATACAGATGGGAAACAGATGAAATACACAACCATGCTCTAACCAATATCCATTATTCAGCATAAAATGATCTAAAAGCACCCTTGAAAAGCCAGAATTACTAAACACCACAAAGCACCTCTGTCTACAACACAACAGTGCAACCTGTTTTGTCTTTTGCAGCAATATCTTAGAAGTTCATAAAATCAAAATGTCTACATCCAATGATTAATGTAGGTGATCCAGAGGACATGCTCTCCTACACATTTTCAAAAGCAAGACATTAAAACACAACACTGAAAAGAAACTGTTATGATAGCTGATTTGAAATAAATGTTTTGAATTTTGAAGTTAAAGCACACCATAAAGATAATTTAAAAATCTGAAATGAATTTAGGAAAGACTAGCTGTTTCAATTTGATTCAAAAAGTGTTTTAGAGGCAGATAGCCAAGTTACACTAAACACTTATGAATAAGATTTCCTAGGAAAAGTAGCTCATTTATCACAGAAAGCAGTTTTGTAACTTCAGAGTCAGCTTGGAACTGATCTCCAAAGAATCACCAACAGCAAAATTGCAAAAACTACAGAATGTGACCTTAATGATTTTTATTTTTTTATTATGAAATTTATTGTCAAATTGGTTTCCATACAACACCCAGTGCTCATCCCAACAGGTACCCTCCTCAATACCCATCACGCACCCACCCCTCCTTCCCACCCCCCATAAACCCTGTTTGTTCTCAGTTTTTAGGAGTCTCTTATGTTTTGGCTCCCTCCCTCTCTAACCATTATTTTTTTCTTCCCCTCCCCCATGGTCTTCTGTTAAGTTTCTCAGGATGACATAGGAGTGAAACCATATGGAATCTGTTCTTCTCTGTATGATTTATTTCACTTAGCATCACACTCTCCAGTTCCATCCACGTTGCTACAAAAGGCCATATTTCACCCTTTCTCATTGCCATGTAGTATTCCATTGTGTATATAAACCACAATTTCTTTATCCATTCGTCAGTTGATGGACATTTAGGCTCTTTCCATAATTTAGAAATCGTTGAGAGTGCTGCTATAAACATTGGGGTACAAGTGCCCCTATGCATCAGCACTCCTGTATCCCTTGGGCAAATTCCTAGCAGTGCTACTGCTGGGTCATAGGGTAGGTCTATTTTTAATTTTGTGAGGAACCTCCACACTGTTTTCCAGAGCGGCTGCACTAGTTTGCATTCCCACCAACAGTGCAAGAGGGTTCCCGTTTCTCCACATCCTTGCCAGCATCTATAGTCCCTGTTTTGTTCATTTTAGCCACTCTGACTGGCGTGAGGTGATATCTGAGTGTGGTTTTGATTTGTATTTCCCTGATGAGGAGCGATATTGAGCATCTTTTCATGTGCCTGTTGGCCATCTGGATGTCTTCTTTAGAGAAGTGTCTATTCATGTTTTCTGCCCATTTCTTCACTGGGTTATTTGTTTTTCAGGTGTGGAGTTTGGTGAGCTCTTTATAGATTTTTGGATACTAGCCCTTTGTCCGATATGTCATTTGCAAATATCTTTTCCCATTCCGTTGGTTGCCTTTTAGTTTTGTTGGTTGTTTCCTTTGCTATGCAGAAGCTTTTTATCTTCATGAGGTCCCAATAGTTCATTTTTGCTTTTAATTCCCTTGCCTTTGGGGATGTGTCAAGTAAGAAATTGCTGCGGCTCAGTCAGAGAGGTTTTTCCCTGTCTTCTCCTCTAGGGTTTTGATGATTTCCTGTCTTACATTCAGGTCCTTTATACATTTTGAGTTTGTTTTTGTGAATGGTGTAAGAAAGTGGTCTAGTTTCATCCTTCTACATGTTGATGTCCAGTTCTCCCAGCACCATTTGTTAAAGAGACTGCCTTTTTTCCATTGGATATTCTTTCCTGCTTTGTCAAAGATTAGTTGGCCATACTTTTGTGGGTCTAGTTCTGGGGTTTCCATCCTATTCCATTGGTCTATGTGTCTGTTTTTGTGCCAATACCATGCTGTCTTGATGATTACAGCTTTGTAGTAGAGGCTAAAGTCTAGGATTGTGATGGCTCCTGCTTTGGTCTTCTTCTTTGATATTACTTTGGCTATTTGGGGCCTTTTGTGGTTCCATACAAATTTTAGGATTGCTTGTTCTAGCTTCGAGAAGAATGCTGGCGCAATTTTGATTGGGATTGTGTCGAATGTGTAGATTGCTTTGGGTAGTATTGACATTTTAACGATATTTATTCTTCCAATCCATGAGCATGGAATGTTTTTCCATTTCATTGTATCTTCTTCAATGTCCTTCATAAGCTTTCTATAGTTTTCAGCATACAGATCTTTCACATCTTTGGTCAGGTTTATTCATAGGTATTTTATGATTCTTGGTGCACTTGTGAATGGGATCGGTTTCTTTATTTGTCTTTCTGTTGCTGCATTATTAGTGTATAAGAATGCAACTGATTTCTGTACATTGATTTTGTATCCTGAGACTTCGCTGAATTCATGTATCGGTTCTAGCAGACTTTTGGTGGAGTCTATTGGGTTTTCCATGTAGAGTATCATGTCATCTGCAAAAAGCGAAAGCTTGACTTCATCTTTGCCAATTTTGATGCCTTTGATTTCCTTTTGTTTTCTGATTGCTGATGCTAGAACTTCCAACACTATGTTAAACAACAGCAGTGAGAGTGGACATCCCTGTCGTGTTCCTGATCTCAGGGAAAAAGCTCTCAGTTTTTCCCCATTGAGGATATTAGCTGTGGGCTTTCATAAATGGCCTTTATGATTTTTAAGTATATTCCTTCTATCCCAACTTTCTCAAGGGTTTTTATTAAGAAAGGAAGCTGAATTTTGTCAAATGCTTTTTCTGCATCTTTCGATTGACAGGATCATATGGTTCTTATCTTTTCTTTATTAATGTGATGCATCACATTGATTGATTTGTGAATGTTGAACCAGCCCTGCAGCCCAGAAATGAATCCCACTTGATCATGGTGAATAATTCTTTTCATATGCTGTTGAATTCAATTTGCTAGTATCTTGCTGAGAGTTTTTGAATCCATATTCATCAGGGATAGTGGCCTGTAGTTCCCTTTTTTTTGCTGGGTCTCTGTCTGGTTTAGGAATCAAAGTAATGCTGGCTTCATAGAATGAGTCTGGAAGTTTTCCTTCCCTTTCTATTTTTTGGAACAGCTTGAGAAGGATAGGTATTATCTGTGCTTTAAATGTCTGGTAGAATTCCCCTGGGATGCCATCTGGGTCCTGGAGTCTTATTTGTTGGGAGATTTTTGATAACTGATTCAATTTCTTTGCTGGTTATGGGTCTGTTCAAGTTTTCTATTTCTTCCCGTGAGTTTTGGAAGTGTGTGGGTCTTAGGAATTTGTCCATTTCTTCCAGGTCGTCCAGTTTGTTGGCATATAATTTTTCATAGTATTCCCTGATAATTGCTTGTATATCTGAGGGATTGGTTGTAATAATTCCATTTTCATTCATGAAATTTTCTATATGGGTCATCTCCCGTTTCTTTTTGAGAAGCCTGGCTAGAGGTTTATCAATTTTGTTTATTTTTTCAAAAACCAACTCTTGGTTTCATTGGTCTGCTCTACTGTTTTTTTAGGTTCTATATTGTTTATTTCTGCTCTGATCTTTATTATTTCTCTTCTTCTGCTGGGTTTAGGCTGTCTTTGCCATTGTGCTTCTATTTCCTTTAGGTGTGCTGTTAGATTTTGTATTTGGGATTTTTCTGGTTTCTTGAGATAGGCCTGGATCACAATGTATTTTCCTCCAGGACTGCCTTCGCTGCATCCCAAAGCGTCTGGATTGTTGTATTTTCATTTTCGTTTGTTTCCATATATTTTTTAATTTCTTCTCTAATTGTGTGGTTGACCCATTCATTCTTTAGTAGGGTGTTCTTTAACCTCCATGCTTTTGGAGGTTTTCCAGACTTTTTCCTGTGGTTGACTTCAAGCTTCATAGCACTGTGGTCTGAAAGTATGCATGGTATGATCTCAACTCGTTTATACTTATGAAGGGCTGTTTTGTGACCCAGTATGTGATCTATGTTGGAGAATGTTCCATGTGCACTCGAGAAGAAAGTATATTCTGTTGCTTTGGGATGCAGAGTTCTAAATATATCTGTCAAGTCCATCTGACCCAATGTATCATTCAGGGCCCTTGTTTCTTTATTGATCCTGTGTTTAGATGATCTATCCATTTCTGTAAGTGGAGTGTTAAAGTCCCCTGCAATTACCACATTCTCATCAATAAGGTTGCTTATGTTTGTGATTAACTGTTTGACATATTTGGGGCTCCCATATTCACCCCATAGACATTTATAATTGTTAGCTCTTCCTGATGGATAGACCCTGTAATTATTATATTATCTTCTTCATGTCTTGTTACAGCCTTTAATTTAAAGTGTAGTTCATCTGACATAAGTATGGCTACTCCAGCTTTCTTTTGACTTCCAATAGCATGATAGTTCTCCATCCCCTCACTTTCAATCTGAAGGTGTCCTCAGGTCTAAAATGAGTCTCTTGTAGACAGCAAATAGATGGGTCTTGTTTTTTTGTCCATTTTAATACCCTATGTCTTTTGGTTGGAGCATTTAGTCCATTTACATTCAGTGTTATTATTGAAAGATATGGGTTTAGAGTCATTGTGATGTCCGTAGGTTTCATGCTTGCAGTCATGTCTCTGGTACTTTGTCTCACAGGATTCCCCTTAGGATTTCTTGTAGGGCTGGTTTAGTGGTGATAAATTCCTTCGGTTTTTGTTTGTTTGGGAAGACCTTTATCTCTCCTTCTATTCTGAATGACAGACTTGCTGGGTAAAGGATTCTCGGCTGCATATTTTTTCTGTTCATCACATTGAAGATTTCCTGCCATTCCTTTCTGGCCTGCCAAGTTTCAGTAGACAGATCCGTCACAAGTCTTATAGGTCTCCCTTTATATGTTAGAGCATGTTTACCCCAGCTACTTTCAGAATTCTCTCTTTATCCTTGTATTTTGCCAGTTTCACTATGATATGTCATGCAGAAGATCGATTCAAGTTACATCTGAAGGGAGTTCTCTGTGCTTCTTGGATTTCAATGCCTTTTTCCTTTCCCAGTTCAGAGACATTCTCAGCTATTATTTCTTCAAGTACACCTTCAGCACCTTTCCCTCTCTCTTCCTCCTCTGGAATCCCAATTATGCGTGCATTATTTCTTTTAATTATGTCACTTAGTTCTCTAAGTCTCCCTTCATGCTCCTGGATTTTTTTATCTCTCTTTTTCTCAGCTTCTTCTTTTTCCATAATTTTATCTTCTATTTCACCTATTCTCTCCTCTGCCTCTTCAATCTGAGCTGTGGTCGCGTCCATTTTATTTTGCACCTCATTTATAGCATTTTTTAGCCCCTCATGACTGTTTCTTAGTCTCTTGATCTCTGTAGCAATAGATTCTCTACTGTCCTCTATACTTTTTTTCAAGCCCAGTGATTAATTTTATGAGTATTACTCTAAATTCTTGTTCCATTATATTGCTTAAATCGTTTTTGATCAATTCGTTAGCTGTCGCTACTTCCTGGAGTTTCTTTTGAGGAGAGTTCTTCTATTTCGTCATTTTGGGTATTCCCTGGTGGCTCCAAACTACAGGGCACTTCCCCTGTACTGTCTGGAGAAACTTGTGTTGGTGGGCGGGGCCACAGTGAGACCTGATGTCTGCCCCCAGCCTACCACTGGGGCCACAGTCAGACTGGTGTGTACCTTCTCTCTCCCAGGGGCAGGACTCACTGTGGAGTGGTGTGGCTCCTGTCTGGGCTGCTTGCACCCTGCCAGGCTTGTGGTGCTGCTTTGATGGGATCTGGCCAAGGGTGTATTAGCCGGTGGATCCGCAAGGTGCACAGGGGCGGGAGGGGCAGGCTCAGCTCGCTTTGCCTTTGGTGGTCTGCTTTGGGAGGGGCCCTGCGGCACCGGGAGGGAGGCAGACCCGTCAGAGGGATGGATCCACAGAAGCACAGTGTTGGGTGTTTGTGCTGTGCAAGCAAGTTCCATGATGGGAACTGGTTCCCTTTGGGATTTTGGCTGGGGGATGGGCGAGGGAGATAGTGCTTCCCAGCACCTTTGTTCCCTGCCAAGCTGACCTCTCTCCTCTGGGGCTCAACAACTCTCCCTCCCGCTCTCTGAGCAGAGCTGTTGACTTATAACATATCAGATGTTAAGTCCCACTGGCTGTCAGAGCACACTCCGTGCGACCGCTCCGCTTTTGCAAGCCAGACTCGGGGGCTCTGCATTGCTGGGCGGGCTGCCCCTCTGCTGCCCTGGCTCCCTTCCACCAGTCCGTGTAGCGCGCACTGCCTCTCCGCCTTTCCTACCCTCTTCCGTGGGCCTCTCCTCTAAGCTTGGCTCCGGAGAGTCCGTTCTGCTAGTCTTCTGGTGGTTAGCGGGGCAAATTAGGCAGATGTGGGTGGAATCTAAGCGATCAGCAGGACACGGTGAGCCCAGCGTCCTCCTATGCCGCCATCTTCCTGTCTTCCCTTAATGATTTTCAAACATGGAACAAAAAGTATGTTATACAGAGAAATTTTTGTTTGTGCAGAGAATTTATGTTGCATGTTTTAGAAGCATTTCCATAAAAAATAAGGCAAAAAAAAAGTTTCTGTACCTAAAGTACTGGTTTTCAGTTGTACAGAAAAATATATTCAATGTCCACTCTGTAATCACATGGCAAATTTACTACTGAGCAATGACTAATAAAGGACATTAATACTTAGAAATGGGACAACGGATTCCCCCAAAGAAAATAAAATGTTCCTAAATACAAATCTGAACATCACATCATGGTTTCTAGATTTAGGGAGAACTTAAAAAAAAAAGTTGGACTGTTACAGGTTAAAAGTTAGGTGCTTTCTCTGCCTGCTTTTTTGGTGAGTAGGCAATTTCCTTAAAAGGTGCACATGGCAGTAAAACGATTTCAAATCTAGGCCACCTAATAAGGTAGCCACCTAAAGCCACCTTCCCCAAAGGCCTTAATGGTCTCACAGGTAGAAAATTTTGCGGCAGGGAATGTAATAACTCTGGCGTGTGTGTGTGTGTGAGAGAATGTGTGGCTCAGCCAGCCTTGCCGATTTCGAGTTTGTGGCTCCACGGACAGGCACCCTTAAGGTCCCCAAAAGTCTACGGAGTCTGAGTGGGCTCTCCTTGTCCTTTGGGAGCATAAGGTCTAGGGCAGTATTGGATCAGATTCTGATATCAAGTCACAAAGCTGAGTCCGCTCCAGCCAAACCTCACCTAAAGTTTCCCTCAGGAACATGACCAGAGGAGTATCTGATTGGTCCTCTCATCCGAGGAAATACTATCCTTTTGTCTGCTCTTGTGACACTGAACATGAGAAAGAAATTAATAATGGGATCAAAACAGAGTAAGCTTACGATTTTAGAGGTCATGCCCAAAAATTTTACAAAGGGATTTTTCAGGTGATTATGGGGTGAAAATGACACCTGGGAAGTTAAGGACCTTTTGAGAACTAGAATGGCTTATATTCAATGTAGGATAGCCCCTAGAAGGGACATTAAATGCTCAAACAGTGCAGTGGGTTTGGCTAATAGTCACTGGGAACCCAGGCCACCCTGATCGATTTCCATACATTGACTCCTGGCTTGAAATTGCCAGAAACCCCCTACCTTGGGTGTGATTCATCCTTAGCAAGCAGAGCCAGGTAATGTTTTAGCCATTTTATCTGGACGTTCACCCAGGGAACCAAAGAAGCAACCCACCGCTCCTCTAACATTTAAAGGAGACGTGGAGAAAGATCTTGTCTTTCCACCTCCTTATGAGTCGTTAAACTCCCTCCCCGGTGCCCCTGAGCTTTAAACCCCACCCCCGTCTGTCTGTCTGTCCCATCTGCTGCTGTTGCTGCCGCCACTGTCACCACGGCCCATCTCCCTGCCCCTCTCAGACCTGGAGAACTTTCCTCCATAAAGGCCAGCAGCCAGATTGCATGCCAGACCCAGACCTAACGCTCTCCAAATGCCTGTAAGGGATATGAGAGAGCCTGAAAGACAGAATGAGGAGGCAACAGTCCAGCCCAGCCCAGCCATTCCATGATGTAT
>NW_024412400.1:368887-376782 GCF_014898765.1 Herpailurus yagouaroundi
TCCATCATACTCTGAAAAGCCACAAGCAATGGTCGACTTGATGGAGTCCCTCTTCCAGACCCACCGACCGAGTTGGGAAGACTGTCAACAGTTACTCCATACTCTGTTTAATACAGAAGAAAAAAGAAGAAGGAGAGAAACATGACAGTACCTAGAAGATCACACACCTCTGGGGATCAATGACCCTGCTGTCTGGGCTCAAGCTGCCATGCCTGAAGAATGGCCAACATGGGATTTCACCACAGAAGGACAAGCCCATATCCCACGATACCAGGAAGCCCTCCTTTGGGGAATCTGAGCTGGAGCCAAAAGGCCTATGAACATGACTAAAATATCATCAGTCACGCAGCACCCTGGGGAGTCTCCCAGAGACTACTATGAAAGATTATGTGAAGCATACCATGTATACACCCTGTTTGACCCTGAGGCACCAGAAAGTCAACAAATGGCAAATACCTCTTTTGTGGCACAGGCTGCCCCAGATATCAGAAGAAAACTCCAGAAGTTGGAGGGCTTTGCCGGAATGAATATCACTCAGCTGATAGAGGTCGCCAATAGTTTTCATGAACAGAGAAGTCACAGTCGAGAGAGAGAAGTGGAGAGAAGACCAAAAAAGAAAGCCACCCTTCTCGCAGCAGCACTAAAAGAAATGGACACTGCAAAGACAGGAAGACCCCAACCACCAAAAGGGGGGAAGCCCAGAGCACCCTCAGCAAAAGACCAATGTGCATACTGCAAAGAGAAGGGACACCGGAAGAATGAATGTCCGAATCGGAAGGGGCTCTCAAAACCCAGCCAATATCAGGAGGAACTCAAGGTGAGAACCTCATTGGTCTGGCCGGGGTAGAATCAGACTGAGGGGGACTGGGCTCTTTCTCTCTTGGCCCCCATGAGCCCACGGTCGGAATGAAGGTAGGAGGCCAAACAGTAACTTTCATGGTTGACACTGGGGCTGAATACTCCATTGTTAATTCCCTGGTGGCGCCCTTAAGCCAAAAGACGGCAACCATACTTGGGGCTACTGGGACACGGGTGATGCAACAGCCCTTCTGTCAAGTTCAACAATGTGAACCTGGGGGTCAAAAGGTGAGGCATGAGTTCCTCTACTTACCTGACTGCCCGATTCCTCTCCTGGGCCGGGAAATGCTCTCCAAACTTGGGGCCCAGATAACTTTTGAACCCAATGGACACACTAGCCTCCAATTAAACCCAAGCAGGAGGAAACCCTGGTCTTGGCGATTACCCTGCCAAGGGAAGAAGAATGGAGACTATTCTGTGCACAGGCCCTACCCTGTAGCCCCTCAGAATTCAGGCTTACATTCCCCTCTGTATGGGCTGAAGATAACCCACCTGGACTAGCTTGCAGTTGGGGCCCCACCGTTGTTGACCTGATCCCTGGAGCCCAACCTCAGAGACAAAGGCAGTACTCTCTTCCACTCGAGGCTAGAATGGGTATACAAGAGCACCTGACCAAGCTCAGAGAAGCAGGTATTCTAATTGAGTGCCAATTGGCTTGGAATACCCCACTCTTGCCAGTCAAGAAGCCAGGAGGAGGATACTGACCAGTACAGGATTTGAGATCCATTAACAAAGTGACTGTTTCCTTACACCCAGTGGTTCCAAACCCATATACTCTCTCCAGACACATTCTGGGGTCAGCCAAATGGTTTACATGCCTCGACCTAAAGGATGCTTTCTTCTGCCTCCGCCTGGCTCCTCAAAGTCAACCATTGTTTGCCGTTGAATGGACTGAGCCCGTTACAGGGTGCCAGATGCAGCTGACCTGGACACGACTTCCCCAAGGTTTCAAGAACTCGCCTACTCTTTTTGGGGAAGCACTAGCAGCAGACCTCGCCGACTTTCTGAGGGAAACCACAGGGTGTGTCCTCCTCCAATACGTAGGTGACATCCTCCTTGCCAGCGACACCCAAGAAGACTGTATGAAAGGTACCAAGGCCCTCCTGCAGCTCCTGTCCTACTCGGGGTACCAGGCCTCTCGGAAAAAAGGCACAGGTTTGTCAGCAGCAGGTCTGATACTTAGGCTTCCTCCTCACAAAAGGAAAAAGAGAACTAGGACCGGAAAGGAAGAAAGTTATCACCACACTGCCACAGCCCCAAACAAAACGAGGCTTGCATGAATTTTTAGCGGCCACAGGGTTCTGTCGCATTTGGATTCCTGGATTCTCAGCCATAGTGAGGCCCCTCTATGACCTGTTGGGAGGGCCAGACTGGGGGCCCCTCGCATGGACTAAGAAGGCAAGAGCTGCTCTCACAGAAATAAAGTGGCTCTGGGATGAGCCCCAGCCCTGGGTTTGCCTGACATAGAAAGACACTTTAACTTCTTCGTACATGAAGAGGACAAATAGACCTTGGAGTGCTCACTCAGAGTATGGGGCCTTGGCAATGGCCAGTGGCCTGTCAAAAAAACTTGATCCTGTGGCTGCAGGATGGCCACCGTGCCTCAGAGTGCTGGCAGCCACAGTCCTGCTCATCAAGGATGCAGACAAAGTCACGCTGGGAGAAACGCTTTATGTTAAGGTCCCACACACGGTCATGTCCCTCATGAGCACCCAAGGATATCATCTCCTCTCCAATTCTCGGCTGACACCATACCAAGGCCTTCTCTACAAAAACCCAAGGGTCGCTCCTGAAGCAGTAAAAACACTAAACCTGGCCACCTTCCTTCCCATGGGGGAGGGAGAACCCGACCATGTTTGTTCCAAAGTAGTGAATGAAGTCTATGCCAACTGCCCGGACCTCCAAGACCAGGTTATATAATAAGCCCGGAGATCACCCTGTTCAGCGATGGGAGCAGCTATTTACAAGAGGGCAGCCGAAGAACAGGATATGTAGTAACCACAACCACCGAAGTTCTGGAAGCCAAGGCCTTGCCGGAAGGATGGTCGGCACAACGGGCTGAACTGTATGCCTTAACCCGAGCCCTCATCCTTAGCAAAGGTAAATGAGTTAACATCTACACTGATTCCCAGTATACCTTTGCTACTGTGCATGTACACAGGGCCATCTATAAAGAAAGAGGTCTCCTTACTGCTGCAGGGAAAACTATCAAAAACAAGGAAGAAATACTAAAGCTTCTTGAGGCCGTATGGCTACCAGACAAGGTAGCTATCTTATACTGTAAGGGACATCAGAAAGGAGATGACCCTATAACTCCAGGAAATCACCTGGCCGGCAAAACAGCCAGAGCGGCTGCCTGTGGTGACCCAGGACAAGCTCCTACCTACACTATGACTCTTGCGCCCCACAGGGAAGCCTCCCTGCCCCTGTACACAAACAATGAAAGAAGTTGGGCCTCGACAGAAGGGGGCACACTAAGCGAAGAGGGATGGTGGGTCATGCCAAGTGGACACATCTTTGTCCTGTCGTCTATGGGAAAACACCTAGTGAAGGAATATCACCAACTCATGCACCTAGGGAAAACCGCACTGGAGGCCCTCCTCAAAAAGAGCTACTATATCAGCCAGGTGCTGGCATTATGCCGAGCTGTCAGTGAACAATGTGTAACATGTACCAAAACCATGCTTGGTCTGCCCCATGGCCCCCGCCTGGCACGCAAATGATGGGGGCCGCCCCTTTTGAAGACTTAGAGGTGGACTTTTTTTTTTTTTTAATTTTTTTTTTTTTTAACGTTTATTATTTTTGGGACAGAGAGAGACAGAGCATGAACGGGGGAGGGGCAGAGAGAGAGGGAGACACAGAACCGGAAACAGGCACCAGGCTCTGAGCCATCAGCCCAGAGCCTGACGCGGGGCTCGAACTCATGGAGCGCGAGATCGCGACCTGGCTGAAGTCGGACGCCCAACCGACTGCACCACCCAGGCGCCCCGAGGTGGACTTTACCGACATACAACCAAATAAAGGATTCAGGTACCTTCTTGTAATAATCTGCACATATTCGGGATGGGCCAAAGCATTCCCGACCAGAACGGAATGAAGTCGCAAGGTGGCCAAAACTCTTCTACGGGAGATTGCACCTCGGTTTGATCTACCCTTAACCATACACAGTGATAATTGACCTGCATTTGTGGCAGACATTATACAAACCCTGACAAAGTCCCTCAACATTACCTGGAAACTGCACACTGCTTACCGACCCCAGAGCTCAAGGAAAAGTAGAGCAGATGAATCGCACCCTCAAGGAAACCCTGGCTAAGTTCCACCAAGAGACTAATCTCCCACGGCCAGATTTACTACTGCTGGCCCTCCTGCATGCCCGATGCATGCCTGGGCCACTGGGATTCTCCCCTTTTGAGTTATTATGTGGGCAACCCCCTCACATGTTTAGGAAAACTCCCAGGAGACCTACACCAGATTGGAGACAAGGGAATAAGAGAACAGCTCCAGACCTTGGGGGCAGTCCTAAACAAGTTACAGAGATATACCACAGAGAGGGCCCCAATTTCCTTAGGGACCCCCATTCACCCCTTTCAGCCAGGAGACTCTGTGTGGGTCAAAGATTGGAAGAGGGAACCTCTTAAACCACAGTGGACAGGGTCTCATACTGTTATTCTAACAACTCCTGCAGCCCCTCAAGTTTCAGGTGTCACCCCATGGGTCCATCACTCCAGAGTTAAGAAGGCCAACTCAGAAGAACCCACAACCTGGCGAAGTGATCCAGATCCAGTCAACCCACCTCAACTGACCCTCAAAAGGGAAACTGCCCCTGAGACCTCCAGCCCTGCTCCAGCCATACCCCAGAAGCTGGCTGGCCTGCGTACAGCAGAAGCTTGAGGAATCAACGCATGAACCTAGCCCAGGGGTCTGGATGCAACTCTGCCAGCCCTTGCCCCTTATTGGTGTCATAGCCCTGATCTTATTTCTTACTGTTGGGCTGATAGAGACCGTACCATCAAGCTGGACACGGGACAAAAGATGCATTCTGGGGCTCACATACCTCCTCTGGATGGGAGGGCCATTAGGTATTGCCTGTATATTATGATAGCCTCTCTCACCCTCACAACTGCCGCTTACCCACTTTGCCTCTAGGATTGTCATATGACAATAAGGGGGTCAAGGGCATTCAGTGCCTTCACCTGCCTCCACAAGATTGCTACAAGGGAAAAACACCCACTCTCTGTCAGTCAGCCGGTGCCCCAATGACTAAGTATTGGACTGCAGAGATAACCCAAAATGTCAGGAACCCATGTCACAACAAGGGCCTCCAGAGAGGGAAGCGAGCTTGCTACACTTACTTTCCTCAATAGGGGAATCTCGGATTGGGGAGGGGTGCAGGACAGGGCCCATCAAAAGGTTATAAAGGATACCCAGGATAGGGTAATACAAGCCATAAAGGCGACTACTCTCCCGGCAGCCTACCAAGGTGCGAACCTTTCAGCCCTCAATCAGATGCTTACCGTTTCCCCACTCCAGCGTTGGGCCAACACTACTCTACAAGTCCTCCATAAAATAGATATTCACACCCAAACCTGCTGGATGTGCTTGCCCCTCAGCTGGAAGGCTTACTTAGCCACTCCTATCCCTTTGACCTGGGAAGCTCCTGAAAATCTCAAAACCAACACCTCTGTCTTAATTGGACCCTTGGCCGCTGGGGTCCGTCTCACAAATGCCAACAATCTAATCTGTACAGTTGCTGAAGGTATGAATGGTACCTCTCTATGCAGAATAAATATAACCTTAAGGAGGAACACAACCCTATGTTCAGCCTTTGGGGTGTTCTATCTGTGTTCTAATTCGGCCTACCGATGCTTAAAGGCCAACTGGACTCAGGTATGTTATTCCGTCTTCCTAACCCCAGAGCTATCCATATACGCTGAAGATCAGTTCCTAACAGCCTTTAGCCCCAAGTCCCAGGCCAAACGGCAGTCTTACTACCTGTTGTGATAGGAGCAGGAATTGCGACAGGAATAGGAACCGGAATAGGGGGCATAGGTTCATCCGTAGGACTCTACCATAGACCATCTCAAGAGCTAAATGAAGATGTGGAACAAACAGGTGGCAGATTCTCTGGTAACCTTACAAAGCCACATAAACTCTCTGGCAGCAGTGACCCTCCAAAATAGGCAAGCCCTCAACCTCCTCACTTCAGAAAAAGGAGGGACTTGCATCTTTCTGAGGGAGGAATGTTGCTATTTTGTAAACCAGTCAGGAATAGTTATAATTAAGGTTAAGGAACTCAAGGAAAGAATTTAACGTAGACAACAGGAAAATATCAATCAATGGAAAGGATAGGATCTCATGGATTGGGCATCCTGGCTTCCCGCCCTGGCGGGGGCCCTCCTCTCCATAACTTGTACCCATTGGCCCCTGTATACTGAATGGCATGGTTTTATTCAACGTTTATTTATTTTTGGGACAGAGAGAGACAGAGCATGAACGGGGGAGGGGCAGAGAGAGAGGGAGACACAGAATCGGAAACAGGCTCCAGGCTCTGAGCCATCAGCCCAGAGCCTGATGCGGGGCTCGAACTCCCGGACCGCGAGATCGTGACCTGGCTGAAGTCGGACGCTTAACCGACTGCACCACCCAGGCGCCCCCTGAATGGCATGGTTTTATTGAAAACACTGTTTGCTCGCCAAACTACTGCACACGTATCTTAGCTTTCCGACAGTACCAACCTGTAAAACTGAAAGGTGATGCCTACTAAACATTTTTTTAAAAAGGCATTAAAGGGGGGCATTTTGGAGAAGTGAATAAAGTACGCCAAAGATGGCCAACAGGGCTAAAACAGACTCTGGTCTCTAGCTTATAGACCCCTCCTCCGGGTTCTTCTTCGTTTGCTGTGCGCACAAAACCCCCACAGATATGGAAGCGGACAACTACAAATTAGCCTCCCCACTTGCGTTCGGCACTCAGGTCTTTGAAGAAACGGTCTCCTCTGAGCCTGCCGGTGTTAAATAAATCTCTGATCCACCAAGATCGCCGAGTGCCGCTTGGTTTTTCTGCCAGCGTTCCTGCCTGGTTCCGTAACACAAGAACTGTCTGTTCTGCTACAAAAAAGTTTCTTTAATGTGAACTAGCTTATGTGCAATTGGTGAATAAGGGAAATATGTTACACCTTGTGAAGTTTTTTCCCAGCATGGAAGTGGTTTAGAGCAATCAGAAGTGGTCTTTCTACAATTACAGTGGCTTCAGCTGTATGTAAAGACCTTACAAAACCTGAAAATCCCCCAGGAGTTCCTTCCTTTGATTTAAGCTTATGTTTAGTGGCTTCAAGTATCCCTGCGTTTTTCACTACATCAAGCAATCTGGAAAGCTGCTGGTGCAGATGAAAAAGCTGAAGACTTCCACATGTCTCATTTTGAGTGGTATATATTTTTTCTTCATAACCCCTGTTATTTTTTTTTTTAATTTTTTTTTTCAACGTTTATTTATTTTTGGGACAGAGAGAGACAGAGCATGAACGGGGGAGGGGCAGAGAGAGAGGGAGACACAGAATCGGAAACAGGCTCCAGGCTCTGAGCCATCAGCCCAGAGCCTGACGCGGGGCTCGAACTCACGGACCGCGAGATCGTGACCTGGCTGAAGTCGGATGCTTAACCGACTGCGCCACCCAGGCGCCCCTAACCCCTGTTATTTTAATGTATTATCCTACAGAATGTCAGGATTTCCAGGAATGTGTACATATCCTTACAGCAGAAACACCTGTATAATAGGCACTGTCACCCCAAATTGCCCTTTAATTTAAAATTTAAAAATTTTCATTAACTGAGAGAATACTTTAAGCTAACACTGTCTGCTAGACAGGAGTGGTTTAGTCAGAAACTTTACTGGAGAAATGTTAATTCCATAAGTATTTTATTAAATTTTGTCTTTACTTTATCAAAAGGATTACATTTCTTTCTTTTTTTTAATTTTTAATGTTTATTTGAGAGAGAGAGAGAGAGAGAGAGAGAGAGAGAGAGAGAGAGAGAGAG
>NW_024412400.1:376792-377636 GCF_014898765.1 Herpailurus yagouaroundi
GAGAGAGAGAGAGAGAGAGAGAGAGAGAGAGAGAGAGAGAGAGAGAGAGAGAGGGGAGGGGTACAGAGAGAGGGAGACACAGAATCTGAAGCAGGCTCCAGGCTCCGAGATGTCAGCACAGAGCCTCACGCGGGGCTTCAACCCATCAGCTATGAAACCATGACCTGAGCTGAAGTCAGACACTTAACCGACTGAGCCACCAGGTGCCCCAAAAGAATTACATTTCTAGTGCTAGCAATAAAGACTAACAAATTGAATACAAATGAAACAATAAATACAGGTATCATCATTTGTCCTTTATCTGATGCTCCCTAAAGCTATCTTCACTGTGTATTTAAGAAAAAATGTTGACAGACACATATAAAATGCTGGAAATATTCATTACAGACTGTTTCTAAAAAGTGAAATGTAGTTTAACATAGTGCTGGAAGTTCTAGCATCAGCAATCAGACAACAAAAGGAAATCAAAGGCATCAAAATTGGCAAAGATGAAGTCAAGCTTTCGCTTTTTGCAGATGACATATTATACATGGAAAATCCGATAGACTCCACCAAAAGTCTGCTAGAACTGATACATGAATTCAGCAAAGTTGCAGGATACAAAATCAATGTACAGAAATCAGTTGCATTCTTATACACTAACAATGAAGCAACAGAAAGACAAATAAAGAAACTGATCCCATTCACAATTGCACCAAGAAGCATAAAATACCTAGGAATAAATCTAACCAAAGATGTAAAAGATCTGTATGCTGAAAACTATAGAAAGCTTATGAAGGTAATTGAAGAAGATATAAAGAAATGGAAAGACATTCCCTGCTCATGGATTGGAAGAATAAATATT
>NW_024412400.1:382636-572846 GCF_014898765.1 Herpailurus yagouaroundi
AGGGTTGATGGGGGGTGGGAGGGAGGAGAGGGTGGGTGATGGGTATTGAGGAGGGCACCTTTTGGGATGAGCACTGGGTGTTGTATGGAAACCAATTTGACAATAAATTTCATATAAAAAAAAAAGTGAAATGTAATCTAGAATATTATAATTATTTTTTAGTTCTCTGGATATGGAATCCCACATCAAACTTTTGTACATGTTTTAATGAGTGTGTTATGTATAAAAGTAGGGGCTACTTGTGTTAGGATTTTGTGAATCTTTTTTTTTTTTAATTTTTTTTTTTTAACGTTTATTTATTTTTGAGACAGAGAGAGGCAGAGCATGAACGGGGGAGGGTCAGAGAGAGAGGGAGACACAGAACCGGAAACAGGCTCCAGGCTCTGGGCCATCTTCAGCCCAGAGCCCAACGCGGGGCTCGAACTCACGGACCGTGAGATCGTGACCTGAGCTGAAGTCGCACGCTTAACCGACTGAGCCACCCAAGCGCCCCTGGATTTTGTGAATCTTAAAATACATAAAGGATTAGCAACATCTGGCAAATAGAAAATTTATATGACATCTATTATTATTAGATAATTTGGGGCTCATAAAATTCTGCAGAATTCCTTTTTCCCCTCCTAAGGGCTTACATATAGATAGAACATGTAGTTAAATACAACATTTTATCCAAAAACATATTTTGTGATTGGAAAATAAGGATAAGGATATGTGAAAATCTTAAAAAATACAATGCAAGGCTAGACACAAGTCAAAAATCACAAATGAATGATTTAAGTTCACAAACTATAGGGAAAAAATTGAATCTATCAGAACAAATAAATATGGCTATTTATTTTTGTTTTTCAAAACAAATAAAGTTAGCATTTGCTAAGTAATAAACAAAACAAGTTTTCACAGGAGTATTTCTCTTAAAAAAAGAGAACTTAAGTGTGTATAATAAAATTATATTGTGCTGTGGGAACTGCCTTTTTAATGAATAAAGTGGGTTTCTCAACTGGGAGATGGAGGGACTTCTTTTCCTTTGGCCAAAAATCTTCCCCTGCCCCCATCAATGGTGGCCAACTCGTATTTCTATAGGAAAATGCCTATATACATAAAATGTCCACTTAATTCCGATATACCCTCAACCTAATTATTACCCTAAAATGATTGTTTCCTATTTAAATCATTGGAAAAAATTAAAAATATGTGTTCTGGTTCTGTTGAACCAGACAGGACAGGAAATATGTGGTTTCTCCTGGAAGTCCTAGGAGTGTTTTTAAGTGTTTCCATAAGCTCTCCTTGAAGAGTAGGCTGACAATTTGATCGTGATGGGTGGGATCAGCAGTCAGCTCTGGAAGGGCAGGGATTAGAGAAAAGAAAGGGGTGCCTGGGTGGCTCAGTCGGTTAAGCGGCCAACTTCGGCTCAGGTCATGATCTTGCAGTCCGTGAGTTCGAGCCCCGCGTCGGCTCTGTGCTGACGGCTCACAGCCTGGAGCCTGTTTCAGATTCTGTGTCTCCCTCTCTCTGACCCTCCCCCGCTCATGCTCTGTCTCTCTCTGTCTCAAAAATAAATAAACGTTAAAAAAAATTATGAGAAGAAACAGCAAACAACCTTTAGGGCAGTGGTTCTCAAAGCTGGAAGAACATTCTTGGGAATTTGTTATAAATGCAAATTATCAGGCCCCACCCTAGACCTGCAGAATCAGAAACTGGGTGGGGCCCAGCAGTCTGTTTTAACATGCCTTTAGGATTCTGATGTTTAGGGAACCCTAATGTTATCATTTTATAGGACCCAGGTGTCTGTCAGGAAACTTTTAAGCTTTAATTCATTAAAAATACTTCTTTAACACAACCTTAGGGAAAGATCTCTAGATAGCTGTAGGGGAAAAGTCAAATAATTTTAAGTTTTGTTTTAACTAGTTCTTTGTTTTCTGTATGATTTACCCACTTCTTAACAAGAAAAAAAAAAAAAAACAACAAAGCAGTTCTAACTGGAAATGATGAGGGAGCATAAGGCAGGCTGAGGGCAAAGTATAAGTGAGCATCACCACGCCCCACCACCAGGTGGGATATGTGTGGCATCTCTCAGGCACTCCTGGCTGCCCAAGGACAGAAAACAAATGGTTAAATGATAGAGATTGCATTCATACAGGACATGGGTCTCCCTCACTTAACAAATCTTAGTAAATTACAAGAAAAGGCAATCTTATCAATAGCCTAATCTCCAGAAACCTACAGACTGTTTCCTGGAGCCCCAACATCACCCTCCCTCCATAGTGATGGGGGGGGGGGGGAACAAAGGCAAGAAGGAAATGGCAGAAAAAACTGAATTTCCTTATAACCTGCAGCCCACTTGACAAATATTTGAGGCTGGCAGAGTAAAACTTTTCTCCAGGAACTCCCCAGGATCTTAATGTTAATGCTTTGCTAGAGGGAAAAACCACCTTAGCTGGACAATACCTAGGCCTCCAGGATCCTGTGGGTCTTTAGCATATGAAAGTCTCCTTGGAAACTTGCAGGACTTTACCTTCCCCAAGCCCGTAGTGTATAACCAGTCATTCTTCACAACCCCAACGCAGCTCGTTTTGCCCTGGGGTCCTGTCCCCGTGCTTTAATAAAATCACTTTTGCACCAAAGATGTCTTCAAGAATTCTTTCTTGTCCATCGGCTCTGCATCCCCACGAACCCCACCATCATCCTAAAACCTCATCAGAAACAAGGTTAAAACCCAGCCGGTTGGCAGGCATGGCTGCTTGTTTTTTCACGTGGCACAGATCTTAGATCAGTTCTCATTTCTGCAAGACCAAGAACCCAATTACATCACTTTAGTCAGAGATAAACAGGCCTAGGGAAAACAAAATCATAAGGGGCCTGATTTGATAACTGCAATGTCAACTTTTTAATTTACTATGAGAAATGTGATTGCTAACGACAAGAAGATTTAGATCTGTGGTTCTTAGGCCTTAGTTACCCAGAAAGTCAAATGATTTTTAGCAAATTGAAAATCTGCTTCAGAGTGGAGTTGGGTGCACTCATTTGCTAGTGAGAAATGGTCTGAAAGCCTGGGACACCCAGGTCAACCGCAGGGTTTTGTCTCCAGATAAATTCTTCCGTTGCCTACTATTCTTCCATTTGGAAAAGGCCTCAGGCATGCTACAAAATAACTAATTTTTCAGACTTCAGAGGCACTCTGGGTCCCTAATTCACCTAATTCCTCAACAGGCATTTACCATGTTCTTATGTGCCAGGCTCTATGCTAACTACTGGAATAAAAAACAAAACAAAAAAACACATTAAGACAATCCACTTGTCCAAAATTTTAGCGCAGGAAAGAGGGAGAGAGTGGAAAAATAGACAAAGATAATTATAAAACAATATAGTAAATGAAATAATACAGCCGCGCACAGAGTATTATGGGACACTCTCTGGTACAATAGGTAGAATGGGAGAGGGGAGTTGGAAGGTCTTTTCCAAGGAGATGGAGGTGGAAGATGAGGAAGGTCACAATTTATTTACAGTCCATCGAAAATGGCCTCTGTCATCCGTTTAATAGTGATGTTAGCTTTTATTTCGTAAAATGAAAACTTCTCTGACCTTAACCTAAACTGTGCGAACCGAGGCATTAAATCTATGCAGTTTCAGGTCAAATGTGGTAGGAAGAGATAATCTAAATTGGTGGAAAAGCCACATTATGGGTTGTTTAAAAAAAAAAAAAAACAACTGTTCTGCTTACCTCTGATACAGAAACAGTAACAATGATTGTTAAATAAAGGCCCTAAGATTGACTTTTGGCCATTTGGCATCATTTTTATTTGAAAGTAACTTATTTTAACAAAGTTTAATATCCCCAGGCTTCTCTCATTTAAACTGTGACTTATCTTACTATTTTGCAAGGGTTTAAAAGCAATTTGCTCTGTCAAGGAGGAATAAAAGCAAATTTTCATTGCTTTTCGGTTGACTACTCAGGAAAGCGAAAAAGGTAAAGGAAAAGCAAAAGCAGCAAGTCCCATTAAATAAATTAATAAATTACAGCAAGAGCAAAGCATGTAGACTCTTTAGTTTCCTTCCTAAGTCTCTGGCTATGAGGTTTGAATCACAACAGTTTCCTATAAGGTAAAGAGCTTCGGGGATATATTGCCGGAAGCAAACCTAAATCTTCTTTGGCTTCTCATTTCAAAACAAGTTAAGACAGGTGCGGTGCAGGTACCCCGGGCCCTGGCAACGCCTCAGTTCAAAAGTTAGCGCGTCGACCTAAGGTGACTGTGCACGCTGCCCGCCCAGACGCCCGTTCGGAACGCGCCCGTTCAGTGCCGAGCGGCCCGAAGGTACCACTTGGCGCACCTCCCCTCCTGCTCCTTACAGCTCGGACCAGGGCCCAGCGCAAACGATTCCTCAGACCTGCTCCACCTACCACCCGGTACCAGGGCGAAGGGCGGTCGCTCCCGCAGGGCGGTGCGGGGGCGGGGGGCGCATGCGCAGCGGAGGGCCAGCCCTGGCAACGGGAGCGCGCCGCGGGGCCCGGCGCTCCCACCTCCACTCGCCCCACTGGGGGAGAGGCTGACAAATTCCTACCAGCAGTGCTCGCCAAGCCCCCGTCCCTGAAACCGCAGCCGGGCGCGCACCCCTGCGCGCGTCGCTCCGGCGCCAGCCGCGACGGGTCGCTCGAGGCGAGTCCGGCGTCTGGCCGGCGCCGAGCTCGCGCTCCCATTGGCCGACGCGTGCCCGGCCTTCCCTGAGCGCCTGCGCGCAGCCGGACGCAGGAGAAACCCCGAGCGGTCCACAGCCCCGCGCTGGTAGCACTGCCCAGGTCGCCGGCCTGGGGCCCCCGGACCTCTTGAGACCCTTGCCCCTCCGCCTTCTTACCGCCCGGCCGGGAAGGAGCTCCGCCCTCCCCGGAAAGCACTGGGAGACGCGAATGAGCACTCCAAGACCTGATGGACTAGGCCGGAGGGAGTCAGAAAATGACTGGGTGGCAGGTGACGGGGCCTGACCGGAGCAGGGCAGGCTGGACGGGGAGCGGAGGGCGACCGAGCACGCGCTGGAACCCGGAGCGGGGACTGGCGGGGGGGGGGGGGGGGTGGCGCGCATGCGCCGGGCCGCCCTCCGCCCTCCCGCCCCGCGTCCCCCGCCGGGGCGGCCTGGGAGCGTGGGGGGCGGGGGGAGGCTGGCCCTGTGAAACGCGCTCGGCGCTTTCGGAGCTGATGCCTTAGGTCGGCTCTCAGTGGAGAGTTCCAGGTTTTAAAGGTCTTATTAAAGTGTGCCCTTTGGCATTCCATATAGAAACAGCTAATTTTTAAACATTTCTTTTCTCCAGCTTGCATTTTCTGACTTTGGTCCCTTCGATATCTGACCTTTTTCAAACTTGAAGCGCCCCCCTTGCCCTCCCGTCCCGCCGCCTCTTTAAACTATTCATCTAGGGTTTTAGCTTTATTTTGCTCTTTTGGCTTTGATTATCCCTAGAAACAGCAACAAATGGAATTAGGCAAATGCAACAAACGCTCTTTTCCCTTTCTTTGGCACTGTTGACAGAAGCAAAAAGGAGCGCCTCCATTTTTTCCAACCCTAGGACCGTAAGGGCTCTTGATTTGTCCTTAGAAAGGGTCTGGCCACTTGTAATCTATTCCATTCAATCCCATTTTTTAAAAAATTCTTTTAAATGTTTTTTATTTGTTTTTGAGAGAGACAGAGCATTAATGGGGGAGGAGCAAAGAGAGAGGGAGGCACAGAATCCGAAGCAGGCTCCAGGCTCCGAGCTGTCAGCGCAGAGCCCAACATGGAGCTCCAACCCACAAACCGTGAGATCATGACCTGAGCTGAAGTCGGTTGACTTCAGTCGGTGACTGAGCCACCCAGGCGCCCCAATCCCATTTTTTCTTAAAAGCTTAATTTACAGGGTGCCTGCTTGGCTCAGTTAAGCCTCCCACTCTTGATTTCCGCTCAGCTCATGATCTGGTGGTTTTCTGAGTTAAAGCCCCGAATCGGACTCTGCAGGCAGCCCAGAGCCTGCTTGGGATTCTCTCTCCCTCTCCCTCTGCCCTTTCCCCACTCACGCTGTCTCTGTCTCTCTCAAAATAAAAAAAAAAACCCTTTTTTTATTAAAATAAAACATTTTTAAAAAGTTTAATTTATGCTCTCTGCCATTTTAATCCTTTCAAATGCATCCTAGCCACAAGCATCTAAACAGTGTTGCTCTTTGCATTTCAGTTTCCATTTATAGGAAAGACTAATTTATAAGCGGCCACTTAACATTCTCCACTTGTCCCCAAAGGCACCTTAAACTAACGGTAGTAATCTCCAAACCTAATCTATTTCCTAGGTGCCGCAATTAAGTAATGGTAGTTATAGTCACCTGGTTTTTTCGTACTAGACAAGTGGGCATTTTTCTTGACATCTCCTGCCTCATTTCCACCGTCCTGTTCATGATAGTGTTCATTTCATATCCTATCATATGGTAAAAGGTGATGTGAAATGTTGGGGTCCAGGAGCAAATGGTCAAGAAAGAACTGAGACTTCTCCAGCGCAAAAAAGTGGTTGTATTGAAGCACAGGATCCTGGGCAGAAAGAGCTGCACTGCAGTTGTGAGGAATGGCTGATAATAGACTTTCAGGTTGGGAGGGGGTCAGGTATAGTGTAACTCTCAAAGGAATTTGGAAGCAAGTTTTCCAGCACCTTGAGAGGCAAGCTGTTGTTAGGAAAAGGTCATTTACAATGGTCTATAAAACCTTAGTCATGAGACTCTTCAGATGTGTACCAGTGTGCCCTATGCTTGGAGGATAATTGCTAACATGTATCTTGGGAGGTGGGGGTGGGGATGGGTAGAGAGTTTCCAAAGGGATTTTCCAAAGGATCTTTGATCCAAAGGGTCAGGTTACTGTCAAGCTAAGGTTGCCTTTTGCCTTTAGCAAAGTACTAACACTGAGACAGCTAAGCTCCTTGAGGAAGGTTACTGTCTTCCTCAAGTACTTGTCACTACGGTGTAAGTGATAAGGAAGTTTAATTTTTCCCCCTTTGTTCTCCACATTAATAGGCATTTTGCTAAGTGCTAGGATTTAACTTTTTTTAGTCTTGGGAGGGTGCACTTATTCCAATGATGCTATTATCATATTTTGAGAACTTTAAGAAATACTTTCAGTCTCCTAGTCACAATTTATTATTCACCTTATTCAGACTTTTTCTCTAAATGATTTTAAATTATGGTTTAAAGTATCAAATCAAGGATTGAGAATGATCACCTTCGACAATGATTGTACTACAGATCCTGAGGAGGACTTCAGAAAAGGAGTTTTAACTTCTTAAGGTGGTTAGGAATAGTACTTGTTAGGGTATCTAGATTGTGGTATACTTGTTTAAAATACTATTTTCTTTAGCCATACCTAATGTAACATTACAGATTTTCAAAATACAGGTAGTATTCTAAGATACAATAAAGGAAAGTTACTCAGAGGGTAATTTAAAAATTTTTGGTATAACTTAGAAGGTGCTCTGGAATTTTAGTGTTTGAATCATCTTTCAATAGTATTTATGATTCTAGATTACAGATGTAGAATAGGATTTAGAGACTGGACTGTGTATACATTATTTCATACCCAAAAGCTTTATCTTTAAATTCCAGTGACTTCCTCATGTACTTCCCTTTTATATCCCCCTCTCATTAAATGCTGCACTATATTCAGTTTGTGATTTATCATTGTTTGGATTTCAGAATAAATAGGGATTTACTACATTTAGGTTTACCTAAGTTAAAGAAAAGTAAGGTAATTTGAAAAGTCATTTTTCTGTGTGGGTAAACCATTTGCATACTTCAAATTTTTTTGTGCTTTGCTGGAAGCCGAGCTATCCCAGCCTGAGTGGCAGGGCCCGAGCTGTGGATGGATTGGTGACTGCAGGGCGGCCGCTGACAGGGAAGCTTCTTGTACTCCCGCTTTTAGGTAATTTGGCCTTAAAACTACCTGGGGTATTGTCAGTTGGGGAATTGCCCTTGACAGGCCCTCTGGGAAAAGAACCAGTAGGAAAGAAAATAAGGTTCCGCAAGAAACTGCGGCCTTACATTTAGCCCTTGCCATTCCCCATGGAGACTCCTCTACTTATAGGAAGGATAGCCTCGTACCTTCGCCAGCAAAGAGGGCCTGTATAGGAGAGACATATGGATTTGAAAGCCCCACTCTGGTAACTAAGGAGTATCTATGGACACAGGCCACTCTAATCCCTAGGCCCACTTGGCCCCCAGGAGGCATTCCAGATGATGACTGAACCTAGTCGGTTAAAGTACAGAATGGTTCATTGATTCCTAGGTGCACTGTCTCTCTGAGAATGTATAAGGCGTGGGTTTCTAAGGCCCTCTTGGCCCTCTTCCTGGCACCTCGGACCCAGCCGAACACTTTTGTTCTTCAAAACCACGAATGCTTCAGGGAAACAACTAACAGGTTGTGTCCCTCTAACTGTTCCACTTGAGGTGTTGAGAGATAAATGACCTTTCATGAAAACAGCAAAGCAAATACTTTATAGATTATAGATAAACGTAGTTACATAATAAAAACAATGAAAGAAATAAGCAAAGGGCAGGAGGGAACGTTATGAGAAAACAATCATGTTATTCCTTATTGGGTGATGATACATAGAAACATTTTCAAAATTAGGTAATGTTAGAAAAACAGATGATGTATGCTACAAGGAAATCACTAGCATATATAATGCCACACTTGGTACAATAAATTGGTCAGTTCAACACACTGCTGTTGTCTGTGTCCATTTTTATTTTAGTTTTAGTTTTTTATTTTCCAGTTTTTTATTTTAGTTTTATTTTCACCGACGCTGTTCTTCCTTCGGGAACCCCTGGTTGCTGGAGCTGGTCTCTGGCAGTGTTTGGAAACTATTAACTAACTATAAACCAATAAAGGGCAAAAGCTGAATATAGTGAAAATTGTCTTTACTTTTATTGCCTTTTATTTTCAACAATGATTACTTGAACTTAAAAAAAAAAAAGCCTTTATTAACTAATGGTTATTGAAAAGCCAAACCTTTCCAGCCCACTTCATATTATCTTTCAACCATTTCAGGGCAGAACAATGTTCCAAACTATAAACCTGTTCCTTATTAACATTGACGGTCATGTGCTTAATGAAGAGCTTTGGGTCCGATATACGAGCAGCCATAATTAGTCTTTCCACTGCAGCTTGATAATCATCCTTACTCCGAGATTTGTCTTCTTCACATCTACAAAGTGAACACCTCCCGAAGTCAGAAACTGTTAAAAAGGAGTTCTATCGTTTCTCCAAAAGACAGCACTTTGCATTTCCTGGTACTAAGCTATAAGAATCTTTTTACTATATTCTTCTAACAGTGCCTTTCAAACTTGTTTGAACATAACACACAGCAAGAAACACACTTTATATTGTGACCCGGTGTATACCCTCCACATCAAAATGGAAATAAGAGTTTCACAAAACAAGACTTACCCTTATGACAACGTACTCTATTTTCTACTCTCTTTTAGTTTTGTAATAATGTTGCAATCCCCTGAGCTGATTTCACCAACCAAATAGGCTACAACCCACAGTTTGAAAAACACTAATCTAGAACACAGATAATAACCTCTTTGTATTTTGAAAATTGATAACTGCGTAACTATTTATTGTAATATGTACAAAAACATTGAGTTTAATCAAGTTTGGAGTTACTAATGGTCATATTTACCTTGATATTAGCTATTTTTAATTATAAGCATATACGTAATAGGCAGCTAACATTTGGAACTGTCGCTGTGTACCTTTACTAAATTTCCAGTTATTTTATTTAGTCTTGATTTAAGATTCTTCACTAAGTGCTCAGACTTACTTTTCTATAACTCTTTACCAGTCTCCAACTTTCATAAAATTCATACCTTATGGCTGTTTATCATAAGGGATAGGGAATGGGAAGTACATACATTTTTTAATGTTTACTTATTTTTGAGGGTGGGGAGAGCAGAGACAGAGGAAGTCACAGAATCCAAAGCAGGCTTTAGGCTCTGTCAGCACAGAGCCCTATGCTGGGTTTGAACTCATGAACTGAGAGATCATGCCCTGAGCTGAAGTCAGAAGCTTAAGCAACTGAACCACCCAAGCGTCCCTGGAGTGGGAAGTATTTAAAATAGAGATGTGGCTGTTACATTAGGCATCAGTTGTTCTTTATGTTCACTGTATCCTGCTCTTGGCACCTGTAGGACCCAACAGCAAGGTCCAAGAGTGAGCCTACCCACATCAGTACCTTAGTATGATGCAGAGTGGTGGGAGTGAGGACTTCAACTTAGAACAGAAACTTGTCACAGAGAGGAAAGATTGGTCAGGTATCTTCTACTACATTCTGGCTTAGAAACTGGTGCCTGGGATCTGGTAGACCAGGCATATGCCAACTATGTGCAGTTTCTGAAAGTCTAAAGATGCATAGATTCTCTCAGAGAGAGGTTAGTATAGCAAGGCAAGGCTCAGTATGATGATGACAATAAGAGAAATAGTATTGGTTAGGACAAAATTGAAGATCTAGGCATGTCACTAATTTTGCACTGAGGTCACAAATAGCAACCAAGTTCAACAATGAATAAAGAGGCTGCATATGTGTGGGGAGTCCTGAGAAAACCAAACCCTCATTAGGAAGATGGGGAGCCAAGACTCCTCATGCCACTTATAGTGCATAGTAGTAAACAAGGAGGCCCTCAGAAAAGACCTATATCAATAAAGCTAATTTAGTGAGTTTTTAAAAAATTGTCGACCTAAAATAAATTATTTCATAATTCTCCTCCCTTTAAGTATGGGCTAGATTAAATGACTCGTTTATCACATATAGGATAAGGGTGCCTGCCTGGCTCAGCTGGGGTTGTGAGTTGGAGTCCCACACTGGGTGTAGCGATTATTTAAAAAATAAAACCTTAAATGACTTGCTTATCACATATGGAACAAAGCAGAAATGACTGTGTAACTCTGGACACTAGGTTATCAGATGACAATTCTTCCTGGGTCCCTGAATTTCTGGAAGTTTTGAGGACAAAGACAGTAACTACCTCTTGTTCTGAATTTCAAGCATGTTTATATAGTGAACAACCTTGAAAGACAGATAGGTCCTCCCTCTGGAGCAAACGATAGGTTTGCTTATAGCCTTACAAGATAGTGATGGTGTTTCCCTGCAGAGCAACAGGGCAGGCATGCTTATCATTTATAGTAAGAGACTTAGGTTCCCCAAAGTTCAAGATTCCTCTTCTGTAAGAGGGCCCGGTACCTGTGCAGGTATCCACCAGGGCCCCTCTGTGGGACTTGGGAGCAAAACCAGAGACACAGATATGCATATAATCATACTGCTTGCTGTACATAAGTAATAACATCCTCTGTCTCTAGTGCAAGCAAGAGTCTTACGTCTTGTGCTAGGATCCAGGACACTGTCAGCCTGCAATTAGGGTAAAATTCAGAGCCTTCCCAGTTCTTGATATAGCTCATGAAAGGCAGTGTAGCTTCCTCCTTGTCTTTTTTCTCTTGATTCACTCACTCAGAGTGTCATAAAGACACTCAAGGAATGTATGGAAGGACCCATGTGGCAAGCAACTGAGGATTCCTGGCAACAGGCACGTGAGTGAGCCATCTAAGAAACAGATCCTCCAGTCCCAGTCAAGCCATCAGGTAGGTGACTTTACCTCCTGACCAACTACCTCAGAGACTCTGAACCATAACCATACTGCTAAGCTACTCCAAAATTGCTGACCCACAAAAACTAACATAATATTTGCTGTTTTAAGCCACTACATTTTGGGATAATTTATACACAGTGATAGATAGATAGACAGATAGATAGATAGATAGATAGATAGATAGAATATCCAATCTGATGATGTGGTTTATGATACCATTAAACTGAAGCAAAATTCTTGTCAAGAAACCCTCAAAACAGGAGTTCCATGAGATCTTTATTAGTTTCCTGGATAGGCTAACAAGAAATTGGGAGTGGTGTAAGTCTAAATTCTGGGACTTTGAAAAAATTATTTAAAGAGATACCAGTCTGGTCCAACAGCTAAATTGTATGCATTTGTAACATTTTAAATATAGACACTAGGCTGATGGCTTTATTTTCAACAGAATTCTTAAAAAAATTTTTTTTTAAATTTTATATTTGAGAGACAGAGAGAGAGACAGAGTGTGAGTTGGGGAGGGACAGAGAGAGAGGGAGACACAGAATCTGAAGCAGACTTCAGGCTCCGAGCTGTCAGTGTAGAACCTGATGCAGGGCTCGAACTCACGGACTGTGAGATCATGACCTGAGCCAAAGTCAGATGCTTAACTGACTGAGCCACCCAAGCGCCCCTCAACAGAATTCTTGACTGAACCAAATTCTTGACTGAACCAAAAAACTATCACATATTTTCCTTTTAGACCTGGTTCTTAGATCTTCTGTGTTGACCAAAAAGGTAAATAACTTAGATATCTATCTCAAAACCATCAGTGCACAAGAAAGATGCATACCTACAGAAGGCCCATCTCTTTGAACAGCATCTTTGGAGTTGTTAATGTGTTTATTAAATGCTATCAGCTTGTTCGTTTTAAGTCTCAGGTCAAATCCTTGCTCAATTTAAATGTTACCAAAATTTGTAAATGCATACAAATACAAGTATATACATATATATGAATATGTATGTGTATACACACACACACACACACACACACATATGTGTAGAAATGTGTTTGTGTATATATGAAAATATTTATGCATAAAAATATATAAAATATATATTACAAAATATAAAGTAGAGATAAACATTTACATCCTAGGGCAGGTGTAATGATCTGCTTTTAGCATGCAATTAGAAGTTATATCAACCAACCTTTTCAAAACTATCTGCAGCATCTGTGTAGAAGTTCCAGGACTCTGAATACTACTAGCATTAGATACCAGGAAGATTTCAATAGCTAAAAGCATTTCAATCTCAGATAAATAAGAAGGAATCAGTAGAAGTTTTCGGTATAAATTTCCCTCCAATGGTGGATAGCAACCCAATGAAAGAGCACCTGGAAATCAAATAACAGATCAAACTTTATTAAACCCCAACAAGTGAAAAACTAGATTTCCAAAATATCCACAGGTGATAATTACTTACATCATAGAATGATTCTTCACATTAGTAGGTTTATTATACAAATTATATGGTGGTGAGCTTATCCTAATACATGGGAAATTATTCTTTGTAAAATACTTTTGAAACATTAAATATGAAGTAGAAATATATATTTAAAAAACTCTCCTAAAAATGACTTTTGAGCCTCATCGTGGTAAGTGACCATTTATTTCAAGCCATAGTCAATCAATACAACATAATTATAGAACTACTAAAAAACCAGAATAGCGACTTGGGTTTTATTTTAATGGGATCTGGTCTAATAGCAGCTACACAGATTTGTAATTATTGCCTATCTTGAATTATGAATCCAAAATGTAGAAAAAAAGAAATTATAATTTGAAGATTTTGTCATATATATTATACTATTTTTTAGCACTTATTTATACTGCTGTTATAGTTTGTATAATAAACATTTACTGTTCTAACCACAAGAGACTCTTAACAATAAGAGAACAAACTGAGGGATAATGGAGGGAGGTGAGTGGGTGATGAGCATTAAGGAGAGCACTTGTTGGGATGAGCACTGGGTGTTGTATGTAAGTGACGAATCACTAAATTCTACTCCTGAAACCAATACTGCATTGTATGTTAACTAAAATTTAAATTAAAATAAATACATAAAATAAAAATGGAAAAAACACATGTACTGTTCCTACTCTATGTCTGGCATTGAGCTAAGCACTATTTAGATATGAAACTAAAATACATATCTTAAAATATGTATCTTTCCTGTAGATGGTCAATGTGTTGTAGCTATACTCACCAAGTAATGTTCTAAAAATTTTACTTTTCAAGAAAACAGATTTAACTTTTAAACTGTTTAGGTGCTTATTACAAATGATCTATACAGAAAACCCCTGAAGTCTTGGGGTATCCAAACTGTATATAAACAATATTATACTGTCATATTTCACTGAAACCAATTTAAACCTGTATGTAAAATTTGTTTAAAATGTTGTGTTAAGATAAGTTTCTTTAGGGGCACCTGGGTGGCTCAGTTGATTAAGCGTCCAACTTTGGCTCAAGTCATGATCTCAAGGTTCGGGCTTTTGAGCCCGCACCAGGCTCTGTGCTGACAGCTCAGGGCCTGGATCCTGCTTTGGATTCTGGGTCTCCCTCTCTCTGTGCCCCTTCCCCAGTCACACTGGAGGTCTCTCTCTCTCTCTCTCTCTCTCTCTCTCTCTCTCTCTCTCTCTCTGTCTCAAAAATGAGTAAATACTTAAAAAAAAAAAAAAGTAAGTTTCTTCAAGAAATCTAATGTGGATGATGACTGCTAATCTTTGGGGGCCTACTATGTGCCAGGTACCTGTGCCAGGTACCTGTGTTAAACATAAACACATAAGTTTTCCCTCATTTTAACTGACAGTACTACCTTTGAAATCAGGTATACTGACTCCTACATTAGGTGAAGGGCTCTGGCAATCACCCCAGCCTCTGACTCCAGATCTCGGATTCCTAACTACTAGGTAGTTCCACTCCCTAGGTCGCTTGCAGGATTAACATACTATTGACTCATTAACTTTCTGACTATTGATAGGTATAATTTACATACATTCTTGTTTTACTTTGCTGACCGGAAGAGGAAAACAAAAAATAACAAACTGAGTAGAAATTTACCAACATTATTTTTCCTCTAAAAGCAAGTATGAAAAGAAAAATATTCCTATTCAGTTTTAGGGGAGGGAAACATACTGGAAAGACGCACTAACATCTCCCCTTCCTGACTTTTTGGCTGAGAGAAAATCAGTATTTTTAGGACTAGGGAGAACAAATCAGGAGCATCAGGAAGGCAATTTTACTGTCCCTGGACAGTTTCTTTATGATTAGTTTGAAAATAAAAGCAGAGCCAAGCCATTAAGAAAGTGAAAGACAACTGACAGACTGGAAAAAAAAAATATATTTGAAATTCATGTATCTGACATGGGACTTGCATCCAGTGTGTGTGTGTGTGTGTGTGTGTGTGTGTTGTGTGCGTGTTGTGTGTGTATATGTACATATATGTATATATATGTATATTATGTGCATGTATTCTTACAACTCAATAAAAAAAACAAAAAATGTGCAAAGAAAAAAATGGGTAAAGGGTTTAACAGACATTTATCCAGAGAAAATACACAAATGGCTAATAAGTACTTGAAAAAGTCACTAGGATCATGCAAATCAAAACCACAATGAGATACCACTTTATATCCACAGGAAGTCTAAAATAAAAAACACAGCGTAACAAGTGTTGGTGAGGATGTGAGGAAACTAGAAATCTCAAATTTGGGTAGTGGGTATATAAATACAAAATGATACTGCATCTTTGGAAAAGCAGATTTGGCAGTTTCCTAAAATGCTAAAAACAGATTTATATGAGCCAGCCACTTTGATCCCAAGAGAAATAAAAATATATGTCCACATAAAAACTTGTATGTGAATACAGCAGTGTTATTCATAATAACTAAAAACTAGAAACAACTCAAATGTCCATCAAAGGATGGATGGATAATTCCATACAACGGAATATTATTCAGCAATAACAAGGAATGAAGTATTGATACAGGATGAGTACTATAACAGGATGAGCCTTGAAAATATTACACTAATTACACGAAGCTAGTCATAAAAAACTACATATTGAAGGATTTCATTTATGTGAAATGCCCCAAATATGCAAATCTACAGAAATAGAGTCAATTAGTTGTTGTCTGGTCAGCAGGAGGCATCCAGGGAATGCTAATGTGTTTCCTTTTTGGAGGTGCTGAAGATGTTCTAAAATTAGATTGTGGTGTTGGCTACACAATTCTGTGAATATAATAAACACTAATGCATTGCCTAAATGGCTGAAATTTATGGTATGTGAAATTATTTCAGTAAAGCTATACAAAATATTTTTTTTAACTTTTTTTTATTTTTTATTTTTTTATTTTTGGGACAGAGAGAGACAGAGCATGAACAGGGGAGGGGCAGAGAGAGAGGGAGACACAGAATCGGAAACAGGCTCCAGGCTCCGAGCCATCAGCCCAGAGCCTGACGCGGGGCTCGAACTCGCGGACCGCGAGATCGTGACCTGGCTGAAGTCGGACGCTTAACCGACTGCGCCACCCAGGCGCCCCCAAAATATTTTTTTAAAAAGCAAAACAAAGGCATTGGCACCACAGTCTTAACAAGTGCCTCGATGAAAAAGCCATCAGCCTAAAATCCAGTACTACTGGACCAATTATAACGCTTTTCTAGAATGTTAACTATGTGTGAAGATAAACCTAGAGAGTTCCAATGATATCTGAAATGTCAGCATTGTCAGGTAATAAGATGTTTTTGAAGACTGATTGGTGAATATACATTACTCTTTTCATTTTATAACTCAGGCACATTAAAAATACCAAAAATACTCTTAGCCCTATACCTAACCTGCATAAGTCCCAGTAGTTCACTGCATATGAAATTAGGCATAGATGTATTTAAATTATTATTATAATTTTTAATTTGAGACAGAGAGAGAGAGCATGAGTTGGGGAGACAGACACAGGGAGGGAAGGAGGGAGGGGGGGAGGGAGAGGGAGGGTGGGAGGGAGGGAGGGAGTGAGAGAGAGAGAGAGAGAGAGAGAGAGAGAGAGAGAGAGAGAATCCCAAGCAGGCTCCACACTCAGTGTGATTGCACGAACTATGAATACCTTAAGACCACTGTAAATGGGTGAACTGAATTTGAATTATATCTCAATAAAATTGTTAATAAAAATTTTTACAAATGATTAAGTTTAGCTACTTTAAAACAGAATTTTATTTCCAACTAAGAAACAGAGATTCATAGAAATCTCATCTAAGTGTTTCCAAGTTTATGTTTTGTTCCCATGGCAGAGAAACACCTTCTATGGCATGGTCCCCAAATTGCACAATTATTTTGAAAATAAATAACCCCACTGATTCTAAAAACTAAAATAAAGAAGTTACAGCAAAAAGTAGTATATATATACTTTGTGTGTGTGATTTCTAGTAATCTGCAGGGAAATAGTATAAGGAGTTGAAACATAAGTTGAAATGAGGTGTTTATGAATAAACAAATCTACGTTTCCTCTGAATTTCTGATCATTTTAAAAAATTGTTTTTAATTTTATTTATTTATTTTGAGAGGGGGGAGGCAGAGAGAGAGAGAGAGAGAGAGACAGAGAGAGACAGAGAGAGAGAATGAATCCCAAGCAGGCTCCATGCTGTCAGCACAGAGACCAATGTGGGGCTTGGTCCCTCAAAACGTAAGATCATGACCCAAGCTGAATCAAGAGTCAGGCGCTTAACTCACTGAGCCACCCAGGTGCCCCTAAAAAAATTCTGCTTTTAAAACTTCTTTTGATTGTAACCTACAATAAGAGGTACATTTTACATATTGACCTGGTACACATATATGGATATATGTACCTGAAATGAAAATTTTATCAAATAATACTTCATCTTACCACCTGTAATGTATGCTAATGTTTTCTTTCCTATTTCATTGGGGAAAAGTTGCCACCTGCTAAACAGCTGGTAGTGTCAAAAACACTCCCAAGTTCAGAGAGGTTTCTGGGCTGGCAGGGGTGGCTGAGATGTTTGGCAAATCTGGCACAGCGGTGACATACAGTAGGCACTCAAATGTTTGTTAGATACGTGGCAGTGATAGAAACGTAAATTTAGGACAAACTACTGCAGGAAGGCAGAAGTGTTTTCTGGATCTCGACTCTACATGAAATTACTTCCAATTCAAACACCTATGAGGTGGCTGGGACTAGAGAAAGCATTAGTTTTCCAGGCTTATTGGTTAGAGAGAAACAACTGTAAATAGATTAATAAAGTTCTTTTACTAGGAACCACGTGAAAAACCTATGTGTCGTGTTCATTGTAATGGCAGCCTCTGTACTTCTTATGTGGCCTGCTATAAAATATTCTAACTTATGAATTATAAAGATCAGGGATATAGCAGGGATGAATAAAATATATAAATATTCCTATTGTTTTACTCCTATATATTTATAAGCTATGTTAACTGGTTGAGATTCTTTCATTTATTTCCTTTGTGCACCCTCAAGTGGGCATACTAATGTGCAAAGAAATAAAGATATAGTAATTAGAAACGAGAAAGAACACGTTTCAAAAGAGAGAACAAATCTGTGTACACCATTATCTTTGACTGTATCAACTGCTCCTTTTACATATTTAAATGCCTAGTCCTAGACACTATGCAAGGATTCTTGGTTAGAAAATTGAAGTCAAAACCAAGATTTCAAATATAAATTTTTAAAATGCAACTTACTTTTGTAGTGGGTTCTGGCTTTGAGCCATAAACAACTCCTTCCCAAAGAAGTAATTAATCTTCTAAGAAAGGAGAGCTCAATAGGGATGTTCTTTGAAATCATGAAGTCTGCCACGGAGGATGACATACCAAGACTGTTGCTTTCTATACAGGCATCTAGAAGTTTATTAAAAAGAAGGCTGTACTGTGAGACCTCCACAGTTTCTGGAAAACAAAAAGGATATAATGAAATCAATCTATCTTAGTCTCTCAATCTTCCCTCTCTCACTGCTTTTCTTTTCCCTTTGCTCCTGTTGGGATTTTCCTACCCACTATGGGAGTCACAGTCGCTAAAATGCAATCATATATTCTCTAAGAAACAAGCATTCAACAAAAGAAACCTCCTTCATTTACTCTGGAACAAAGAAGAAGAAAGGAACCTTGTAACAATGTGGGTGAAACCAGAGGGTATTATGCTAAGTGAAGTAAGTCAGGCAGAGACAGATACCTGTTTTCACTCATATGTGGAATTTGAGACACTTAAGACCATGGGGGAACAGTAGAGGGAAAAAAAAGTTACAAATAGAGAGGGAGGCAAACCATAAGAGACTCTCAAATACAGAGAACAAACTGAGGGTGGATGGGGAGGTGGGGGCAGGGGACAATGGACGATGGGCACTGAGGAGGTAACTTGTTGGGATGAGCACTGGATGTTGTGTGTAAGTGATGAATCACGAGAATCTACTCCTGATGCCAAGAGCACACTGTATACATGTATGTTAGCGAAGGTGACAATAAATTATGCTTAAAAAAAAAAAGGAAGCTTGACAACTATCGCAGAGGCTACATTAACACCGCTGTCTGTGATTCCACCTGCGACTGCATCTGCTCTCCCAAATGAATGACTTGCACAGTTCTGTTTGCACTGTCTACAGTTCAGACCTCAGACTTAATTTCCCATGACTAAAAATAAACCACCGCCTCTAATATTCTCTCTCAAATTAAAAACAAATCCTTTATTAGGTATTTATCCTTCTTTCAATTCCTCACTTAGAAGAAAGTGAAGTCACCTTGGAGACTATGAAATCTTTTATTCCCTGTATTGTCAGTTCAATCTATGACCTAGATTTTGGTCTTTATCACTTCATCTGTAGCATCCTTTAGTGATCCAGGCCTAAGCAAGAAGTTAATCTCCTTACCTTTTAGTCTCTTCCTAAACATCTCCACCAATGGAACTTTTCTAGAACATGTACTCTGATAAAGCACTGTGGGAGGCCCTCAGGTTAACATTCTCATGAAGTGGCAACTTGCCACTCTGAAAGCATTACTCAGGTTCATTTTGATCCAAAGCTTTTGCTCATGTTTCCCTTAACATGGACCCCCTCTGGTCTACATAAAACTTGAGTGTCAGGATTCGAGAACACTACCTACTATTGTCCACATTAATATTCCCTTTCTTTGAACTTGTCATTTCTTCCATTTATTTCATATTTTCCTATGTTCCAAGGTAATGGAAACTAAGCTCTGTATTTAATGTTAAGTAATAAAAGAAAAAGTATTCTTCATTATTCTAATGCAATGAATTCTTTTACGACACAAAACTTGCTGGGGCATTATTGTTTGCTGCTGACCTGACAGAGAGGGAAAGGGGACTGATGAAAACAGTTGAGGGAGGGAATGGCTGACAACCCAACGGTAAGCATCTCTGCTTTTGAAAAACAAAAACAAAAACAAACAAAAAAACAACAAAAAAGAGAAAGAAAAAAGAAAAACATATTGAATTTGCAGAGAACACATTTTACAGAAAATAATTTCATTAAAAATATATGCTGGAATATAAAACTCAACCAAAACAGGTGGAGAATGGTTTCTTATTTAAACACCAGATGGACATTAGAATTGAGGCTTTTAAAAAACATACCTTGAGAATTTTGAAAACCTGGTAGATTTTGCAAAACTTCAAATGTCTGTCTATAAAGGCTCTTGGCTAAGATTTCATGTGCAATTGTACAGAGCAGATTATGTCGATTGAGTACATCCAGTCTATCACAAGGCCACAGTGGTGTATTGATGATCCATTCTGATTCTTCCAAAAAGAAAAAAGTACTAATACTTTATACTATGTAAATTACACTTAAGAGTATAATTACAACTAATGTTTTCAAATATGTTTTGTTAAGTATCAAAATTTAAGTATGTGTATTCAGAAAAGATAACAATAACTCAAATTTATTAGAAACAACTTGTATAGTAATGGTCACTATCCTAAGGGGATACAAACAAATGAGTACTTTGTTATACTTATTTTTTAATTTTTCATTTTTCTAAGTGTACTAACTCAGTTTTTAACTCTAAGGTTAATGTTTATTTTTACATGACAAAAATGTTTCTTTTGTAGTAAATTATTTGTTATAATGTAAAATATTTGTGTGGACAAGTTTAACAATTTTATAATAAAGAATACATAAATTAACTAGTTTTTGGCATTTTGGGGAACAGCTTCCCCCCCCCCCCCAATTTCTTACATAATTTTTATTACAAGATAGTTGATTTGTGCACAATATACAATGTATGTAAGTTATAAAAGCAAAATAACAAACTTTTATGCACGCTTCACACAGCTTAAAAAAAAGAGAATATTACCTATAATGCTGAAGTTCCTTAATTTCTGCCTTGATTTGCACATTGAGAAAAACAATAGGAGACTATCATACAGAACACTGAGGTACTAAAATATTAGAAATGTCAATATTTTATCATTTGCCTAATTCTCTCAATCATCATACACCAGAATCATAAACGAAACGTTGTTATAACACTTAAATCATATTTCCCTGTTTTTTAACTGTACTAAGTATAGGAGTCACGTTTTCTTTTTCTTTGGGGGCCTTCCCAGCACAGTGAATACAAAAAGTATTGAAGGGAGATTTGGTAATTCATGTACACAAATGCCAAAATAAAGGCTTAATTACCCAGTATAACTTTAAAACAGGAGCTGTTTTTAAATTAGTAGAGCCCATCTGACAGACTGATTGACTGACTGAATTGCCTCATGCTATGTGTTAGGCAATGTTTTACAATATTGGTGCTTTATGAATCTTAGCTCATTTAAACAGATATTTCCATTAATTTACTTCCAAATCTGCTTAAACTTTATAGAGAAATTTAAATGAACTTGTTATCTTTTGAAAGACTGCATAAATCATTGGTTAAGCATAACTCCCATTTTCCCCCATAATTCCCCAAAGTAAAACCGCTAAATCACCATTCCTTATAAACTGAATTTTATTTTTATCAAATAAGTTCAATTGTTTTTTGTTAATGATCTATCTGGTGGTAGATATGTCACACTTACAAAAAGTAGACTATGTGGACCTTTCTCACAACAATTGCACTGTTCTTTAGTACTCATTTTTTATTGTTAAGGTAGAATAATGGTCACAGTTTTTGAAAGAATAGATGGTATTTTAGGAGCTTCATTTTGAAATCTTACCAAATTGTGTAGCTATATTAAAAACTCTGAATAAGCTGGTCATTTTATGTACTAAAGTTAACTGAAACTGGTAATTGGGTAGTCATTTAGACTTTTAACTAATCTTTTGTTTGAAAAACAAAAACCAGTTTACTGGTCATTTAGACTTTTAACTAATCTTTTAACTAGTCATTTAGACTTTTAACTAATCTTTTGTTTGAAAAACAAAAACCAGTTTACTAGTGTACTTTAATACTAGTTTTATGGTGATAGAAGTCCTTATTGCATTAACCCTCATGTTTTTCACTCTTCGATAGTTGGGAATATTTTCCATTTGTCTAAAAAGTCTGAGTCAAAATGCAAGCAAATTTTCTATAATAGCCATTCTTTATCCACTTACCTTCCAACATATGCATATTTAGTCATTTGACTCATGCAAGATTTTGAATACAAGGCACTGAGAATATGAAGACTATTAATATGAAGATGGTCTGCAGTGAATGAATTTCCAGTGTAGTCAGTGACACTATCAAATAACTATCCTTGACTACCATAGTGAATGCTACATATACCATAAAAAATATCTAAAGATACCTTTCTCCTTTTAATATACATTTAACATAATCCCAATCAAATTTCCTTACGGAACTATATGAAAAACTCAATAGCTGAAATTCATCTAAAAGAATAAGCACTTGAGAATGTGAACAATAATTTGGAAAAGAGGAGTGAAAGTGGTGTTGCCTAAATAGATATTACAGATATTCTAAAGCTACATTAACTAAAAAGAGTTTGGTGCTACCATAGAAACAGATCCCTGGGAGAGAAGACAAGTATAGAAACACACCTAAGCAGATACAAGATTCTAATAAATGATAAAAGTGGCATTTTAAATAAGTGAGTAAAGGGTGAGTTGTGACATTTTGGGGAAATAAATACAATTTTGTTCCCATTTCATATCAAAATTTAAAACTAGTAATGAATGAAAAGATTTGAAGAACATGGGTAAATATATAATTTTGAGATAGCTAAGGAGTGCCTAAACCATGATACAAAACAAAAAGTCATGGGAATAAAAGGTATAGCAAACGGAATATAGTCAACGGTATTGTAATAGTGTTGTATGGTGACAGACGTATAGCTGTGGTGAACATAAGCATAATGTATAGAGATGTTGAGTCACTATGTCACTATGTCGTACACTTGAAACTAATGTAACATTGGTGTCAGGTATACTAAAAAAAATGTATTAAAAAAATAAAAAGCTATACTAAAAAGAGAACACTAAAAAAATAAAAACAGTTTATGTTAGGTAGAAAAAATGTCAGGTGGACAACAGAAGAAAAACAAAAATGCAAAAAAAATCATAAAGTTAAAGGAAAATGAAAAGCTGAGAAAAATATGTGCAAATATCCAACAGATGAAGGACTAATATCTTTAATATGTAAAACTATCATAATACAAAGGGACATAATTTACAGTATAATATTTTCTAAGTGTGATATATACATCATTGATGATAAGTACCTGAACTGATTTTTAGATCACATTATAATGTTAATAACCTATTTGATTGTGTACTATAAAAACTGTAACAATAAAAGAGTGCATCAAGTATAAAAACCACATTAAACAGGCAATTTCAGAAATACTGTTCAGGATGAGGCCAAGCTGGTTGATTTACTTCTAAAATAATGTTTATTTAAAAAAATTATTTTTTAAAGTTTATTTACTTATTTCTGAGAGAGACAGAGAGAGAGTGAAGGAAGGGCAGAGAGAATGAATCCCAAGCAGGCTCTGCATGGTCAGCGCAAAGCCCGATGTGGGGCTGAAACTCACGAAGTGTGAGATCATGAGATCATGACCCGAGCTGAAACCAAGAGTCGGACACTTAACCAACTGAGCCACCCAGGTGCCCCTAAAATAATGTTTATTTAAAAAATATAAACAATCACAGAGGTGCCTGTGTGGCTCAGTTGGTTAAGCGTCAGACTTAGGCTCAGGTCATGATCTTGCAGTCTGGAAGTTCGAGCTCCCTGTTGGACTCTGCACTGACGGCTCAGAGCCTGGAGCCTACTTGGCATTCTTGTGTATCCCTTTCTCTCTTCCCCTCCCCTGCTTGCATTCTGTCTCTCTCTCTCTCAAAAATAAACATTATATATATATATATATATATATATGTATATGTATGTGTGTGTATATATATATATATACACACACACACACACATATATATGTGTGTGTGTATATATACACACACACACACACACACACTCACTACAAAAAATTAAAACAGAGAAGTATAAAGAAGAAATTAACAAAAATTGAATATCCCATCACTGAAAATGACCAGTGTTCACATTTGGTGAAAATTACCTGGGAAAGAAGTGTTAATGACCTAAATAATGGCTATGCCTACATAAGTAGTTCTAAGTGAAACTGCTGTATGAAAACAGAGATTAAACATGGCCTGGCCTAACATAACATTGTTCTGAACAGAGCTATCCACTGATTGAAAATAAAGATGATGCAGTTTTTAAATATTAACATTGTTTATATGCTTATATTAGTACTGCAGTGGCAGTCACTGGTCTAGGTGTTCAAGCTAAACTTTATGCTAAATTTCCTATATAAAAAAGGGTAACACTTTCCTAAATAAACAAAAAAACACACACACATCTATGCTTTAAACAAGTCTAGCCTAAAACAATATAGATGGACCTTGAGAGCATTAGGCAAAGTGAAGTAAGTGAAATACAGAAAGAGAAACACTGCATAATCTCACTGGTATGTGAAATCTTAGAATCATAGAAAAAGAGATTGGATTTGTGGTTACCAGAGGTGGGGGTGGGGGTGGGGGTGGGGAAATGGATGAAGGTGGTCAAAAGGCACAAACTTCCAGTTGTAAGGAATACTGGAGATGTAATGTACCATAACACGGTGACTATAGTTAACATTGCTGTATGACATCCAGGAAAGTTGTTGAGAGTAGATCCTAAGAGTTCTCATCACAAGGGAAAAAAATGTATTTTTCTTTTTTTTTTCTATCTATAGGAGATGATGGATGTTAACTATATTTATTGTGCCAATCACAATTCACAACATATATGTCATTATGCTATACTCCTTAAACTTACACAGTGCTGTATGTCAATTATATCTCAACAAAACTAGGAAAAAAAAACTAAAACAAAAACATCTCCAGCCATTTCCTCCCTAGGAAGGTACAAAGAGAGTTAAATGTAGAAAATCCATAAATAATACATAATAAAAATGGTAATGCTTGTAGCACTGGTTAACACACTAGGGGAGTGACTTGAGGAAGTGTGGTTTAGGGATACAGGGGAGGTGTGAGAAATGCCCACACAAAAGAGCTATAGGGTAGTGGTCTTCAAAGTGAGGTCCCAGACTAGCATCATCATCAGTAACCTCTGAGAACTTGTAAGAAATGCAAATTCCCAGGACCCATCCCAGATTTAATGAATCAGAAAATCTAGGAATGGACCAAGCAATCTGTGTTTTAACAATCTTTCAGGGTGTTCTGATGGCCAACTTTGAGAACTACTGTCTCAGATTTATAAAAACAAGATCAGAATCACCACTTTGCTCAGGTGGCTGACTAGGTCAGATCCAGGTCTGTTTCTGTGGTTTGTGCTTCCTCCCTGGTTGCAATTTTACAAAGTCCATTTAAATGAAAGATTAGGGAAATAACAGTGGTATAAGGTTTTAATATATGGACTCTGCAATCAGACCTAGATTGGAATTGCTGTGTGATCTTCTCTGTGCCTCAGCGCCTTCATCTTGGGATACCATCATCTACTTAATAGGGTTAGTGTTGATTAAATAAGAGGACACAAGTAACACATTTAGCACAATGCTTGGTATATAGCAAATAATTACATTATTATTAAATCAATAATGAAGAGATATATTAAAATTTGAAAACAGACCAAGAGGGGCACCTGGGTGGCTCAGTCAGTTAAACGTCTGACTTCGGCTCAGGTCATGATCTCGCAGTTTGTGAGTTCGAGCCCCGCGTCGGGCTCTGTGCTGACAGCTCAGAGCCTGGAGCCTGCTTTGGATTCTGTGTCTCCCTCTCTCTGACCCTCCCCCACTGTGCTCTGTCTCTCTCCATCAAAAAATAAATAAATGTAAAAAGAAAAAAAATTAAAAAAGAAAACAGACCAAGAACATGAATAATCCACAAAAGAATAAGTAAAAATGGTAAAAAGGGGAAAGAGTAAAATTTTCTAATAAGCAATTAAATGCAAAGTAAAGCAACAAATATCACTTTTTCTCTGTCAAACTAGCAAAGAGAAAAGAAAAATCGTATTCAAGAAATAGTATTGGTGAGGGTGTTTCATAACATGCATCTTCACATGCTGGTAAGACTAATTACTACAAACTTTCTATATTCCACTTGCAGAGATAAGACCTGGAATGGAAAGTATTGAATGGCCAGATTAGGGATTGCATAGACTGGAAAGTACCAGTCTGTCTGACAACTAAAAACCATAATATTCGGCACTAACTCTTGGACTGTTTATATGCACCTATGACCCCTAAAAGGACAATGTCTTTATAGAAGAGATACCTATGTAATAGTTCTCTAGGATTTTCTTACAAAGGGAGGGTTTCTAATAAACTCAAGATAACTTGATGCAAATCTGAATGGGAATAAGGGCAAATCTACCAACATTTACCAAAAAGCTTTAAACTGCCTTATCCTTTAACCCAGCAATTGTCAGAATTTATCCTAAGGATGTAATATTAGCAGGAATGTTTAGCATGGATTATTATTTATGATGGACATCTGGAAACAAGCTAGATGAAGAAATGTGGGTCTATGGATATATTTATGTATCTACATTTACACACTTATATATATTTTTTCGTAAGATGGAAAACTAAGCATCCCATTAAGTGACATTATAGAAGAACGTTCCTTTACACAGAAGATGTCCACAGAAAGACTGTTCCCTAGGGGCGCCTCGGTGGCTCAGTCGGTTAAGCGTCTGACTTCAGCTCAGGTCATGATCTCGCGGTCTGTGAGTTCGAGCCCCACGTCGGGCTCTGTGCTGACAGCTCAGAGCCTGGAGCCTGTTTCGGATTCTGTGTCTCCCTCTCTCTCTCTGACCCTCCCCCGTTCATGCTCTATCTCTCTCTGTCTCAAAAATAAATAAACGTTAAAAAAAAATTAAAAAAAAAAAAAAAAAAAAGAAAGACTGTTCCCTGAACAAAACAATGAAAGGTACAAAAGGACTCTGTGTAGTAACGTTAAAGTGGTTAACAGTCATTTCTGGGTGGCCTGAATAAGGAATTTTTATCATCAGTTTTTCTTATCTACCTTTTCCTACTGGTTGCTAATGAACATGTGTTACTTATGTTGAGGCAATAAAATTTATTTTAAAGTTCAAAGGCAGCTTCTCAATAAATGGCATAACTTTTTACAAAATGTATATTCTAGGGAGTTAGGACACTTATTTTTCAGCCTCTAAGCCATGATTATAAATTATGGTTTAAAGGCTTTTTTTTTTTTTTTTTTTTTTTTTTTACTCTGGTAAGGGGAGAAGGCAGGAATTTATTGTTCATTTGCCAAGATACAAGCTACTAGTGCTGAGAGTTTTAAATGTCAAACTGAAAAGCCAAAACAATAGATTTCTCATCATAAAGTCTGCCACTAACTAAAATGAGTAAAATATTCTGCATTTCTCCTACACAATGTATAACCCTTCTATAAAAAGTTTAGTAGGTAATAAGTGCACAGGTTTTCAAAAGGAAAAAATATAGAGAAATAAGATGGCAGAGGAGCAGGGGGACCCTAAACTTCCCTCGTCCCTTGAACACAGCCAGATAAATATCCAATCATTCTGAGCACCCAAGAAATCGATCTGAGGACTGAGGGAGCAAAACTGCACAACTAGAGGGAGAAAATGGCCACAAAAGGCCACACTGTGGAAGATAGGAGCTACGGAGAGTTGATTGGGGAAAGCAAAGAACTGCAGGTGCTGTGAAGGGGAGGGAGTCCTGATGATGGAGAGATGAGAGAATATAAGAAAGAGAAAGGGGGGGGCAGTGCGGAGCGACGAGCACCTGCAGGGGACTGCACAAGAAAACTCTTTCCCCAAGAACACTGACTAGGAAAAGGAGAGCAGTGGAGCACAGTCTGAAGCTTTGAAGGTCTGCACCATGGTTGTGCCTTGTGGCCCCGGTGGGGAAAGACTATGAAGACCTGGGAGAGGCCAGCAAGATCTGAGGGTTCCCTGGGTCACATGGGAAGAAACAGTTCCCCTGCTAGGAGTACATTTGGAAGTGGCCGCACAGCCTCTGCGGGGACAAAACAACTGGCAGCACCCATGGGTTGTCCTGTTCTCAAGCATAGGAACAAAGACACAAGCAGGGGAAGCAAATCTTGGTGCCAATTTTGTGCTGTGCTTTACAGAAACTCCAAACTGCTGAGCTGTATCGTGACCATTTTTCTATAACAAACCAGCAGATGCAATAGTACAGTGAAAGCCTCCCCCAGAGGGTCAGCACGGGTCCGAGCAGCTTGGATCTCTAAAATTTGGAGTTTTGAAACCCACCTGTGTGCCTGAGATAAAACATAGGAATACAGTGTCACCTGGCAGGTAGACAGCTCGGACACTGGCAGGGTGAAGGCAGGAATCTGACAGAAGCTGGGGACACAAAAGGGGTGAATATCTGCTCTTCTGTGCCAGCTTCCTAAAGAGTGGTGGGTGTGAGCTTCCTGCTCTGGGGAAGGAGGAGAGAGCGGGGCTAAGCCATTACCCTCCCTCCCCCACACCGGCACTGATGTCCTTCAGTGAGCAAAACAGTGCCACCCAGTGTAGGCAAGAGCAGCTTACACCAAGGCCCTGCTGTGCATCTCCACTGGGGCAAGTCCACCTGAGAATCATCACTGCAGGCCCCACCATCATGGGACCAGCACAAACCCCTATTTTGCACTAAGTCTACTGATCATAGAGTGCTGCAAAGCTTCAGCTCTAGGGGAGATAGGATCCAGCTGCTTTTTTTTTTTTTTTTTATCTAGTTTCTTTTAATAAGCAGACCAAAATACACCTAGGATCTAGCTTCCTTCCTTTCTTTCTTTTTTTTGAACTTCTTCTTAATATAGCCATTACTCTCAGGAGCAGGAATACGACAAACTTTCCTAACAATCCCCCCCCACCCCCCCCACACACACCCAGTGACTCAGACAAAATGACAAGATGGATGAATTCACACCAAAAGAAAGAACAGGATGAAATCATGGCCAGGGATTTAATCAATACAAATATAAGTAAGATGTCCAAATCAGAATTTAAAATAATAATTATAAGGATACTAGCTGGGCTTGAGAAAAGCATAGAAAACACTAGAGAATCCCTTACTGCACAGATAAAATAACCTAAAAACTAGTCCAGTCAAAATAAAAAATATTATAACTAAGATGCAAAACCGACTGGGTGTAATGACAACAAGGAAGCAGAAGAACAAATGAGTGATACAGAAGATAAAATTATGGGAAATACTGGAGCTGAAAAAAAGAAGGAAAGAAAGGTACCGGATCATGGATGTAGACTTAGGGAACTCAGTGACTCCTTAAAGCACAACAACATTCCTATCATAGGAGTCCCAGAAGAAAAAGAGAAAGAGAAAGAGAAAGGAGCAGAAAGTTTATACAAGCAAATTACAGCTGAAAACCTCTCTAATCTAAGGAAGAACACAGATCCAAATCCATTAGAACCACAGAGAATTCCCAATAAATTCAACAAAAGCCAGTCATCACCAAGACCCCTCATAGTGGAATTCACAAAATGCTCATATAAAGAAGGAATCCTGAAAGAAGCAAGGGTAAAAAAAAATCCTTAACCTGCAAAGCAAGACAGATCGGTTTGCAGCAGATCTGTCCAGAAACTTGGCAGGCCAGAAGAGAATGGCACGATATACTCAATGTGCTAAATGGGAAAAGTATGCAGCCAAGAATACTTTATGCAGCAAGGCTGTCACGCAGAATACAGGAAAGACAGTTTCCCAAACAAAAACTAAAGGAGTTCATGACCACTAACCCAGCCCTGCAAGAAATATTAAAGGGGACGCTTTGAAGTGGGAAAAAAAGAGCAAAAGCATAAAGACTAGAAAGGAAGAGAGAACATCACCAGAAACACCAACTTTATAGATAACACAATGTCACCAAATTGACATCTATCAATAGTAGCTCTAAATATAATGGACTAAAAGCTCAAATCAAAGGACACAGGGTATCAGAATGGATAAACAAACAAGACCCATCTACGTGGTGCCTACAAGAGGATCACTTTATTTTTTTTAAACTTCTTTTTTTGTTTATTTATTCATTTTTGAGAGACAGAGCATGAGCACGGGAGGGGCAGAGAGAGAAGGAGACACAGAATCCAAAGCAGGCTCCAGGCTCTGAGCTGTCAGCACAGAGCCCAAAGCGGGGCTTGAACTCACGAACCGAGAGATCATGACCTGAGCTGAAGTGGGACGCTCAACCTACTGAGCCACCCAGGTGCCCCTAAGAGGATCACTTTAGACCTAAAGACACCTACAGACTGAAAGTGAGAGGATGGATAATGATTTATCATGCTAACAGATGCCAAAACAAAGCCAGAGTAGCCATACTTAGACAAACCAGATTTTAAACCAAAGACTGTAATGTGAGATGAAGAAGGGCATTATACCATAATTAAGGGACCTACCTATCAAGAAGATCTAACAATTGTAAACATTTATGCGCCCAAATATATAAAGCAATTAATAACAAACATAAAGAAACACAGTGATAATAATACAATAATAGTAAAGGACTTTAACATGCCACTTACAACAATGGATAGATCATCTAAGCAGATCAACAAAGAAACAATAGCCTTGAATGACACACTGGACCAGATAGACTTAACAGATATATTCAGAACTTTTCATCCTAAAGCTGGAGTATACACATTCTTCTCAAGTGACCATGGAACATTCTACAGATTAGATCACATACTGGGTCACAAATCAGCTCTCAACAAGTACAAAAAACTGAGATCATACCATGCGTATTTTCAGACCACAACGTTATGAAACCTGAAGTCAGCCATAAGAAAAAATTTGGAAAGACTGCAAATTATTGGAGACTAAACTCCTACTAAAGGATAAATGGGATAACCAGGAAATTAAAGAAGAAATTTAAAAAAATACATGGAAGCAAATGAAAATGAAAACATGATAGTCAAAACCTTTGGGATATGGCAAAGGTGGTCCTAAGAGGGAAGTATACCGTAATACAGGCCTACCTCAAGAAGTAAGACATGCCTCAAACAACTTAAATTACACCTAAAGAGGGTAGAAAAGGAACAGCAAATAAAGCCTAAATCCAGCAGAATAGAGGAAGTAATAATGATTTGAGCAGAAATAAATAAAATAGAAACAAACACAAAAACCCAGTAGAACAGATCAATGAAACTAAGAGCTGGTTCTCAGAAAGAATTAATAAAGTTGATAAACCCCTAGCCAGACTTATCAAAAATAAAATAAACAAATAAAGTCACAAATGAAAGAGGAGTGATCACAACCAACATCACAGAAATATAAAATTATGAGAGTATTACAAATTATATGCCAACAAACTGGTCAATGTGGAAGAAATGGTCAAATTCCTAGAAACACACAAACAACCAAAACTGAAACAGGAAGAAACAGAAAATCTGAACAAACCCAAACCAGCAAAGAAACGGAATCAGTAATCAAAAATCTCCCAACAAATAAAAGTCCTGTGCCAGACGGCTTCCCAGGGAAATTGTACCAGACATTTAAGAGTTAATAGGGGCGCCTGGGTGGCGCAGTCAGTTAAGCGTCCGACTTCAACCAGGTCACGATCTCGCGGTCCGTGAGTTCGAGCCCCGCGTCAGGCTCTGGGCTGATGGCTCAGAGCCTGGAGCCTGTTTCCGATTCTGTGTCTCCCTCTCTCTCTGCCCCTCCCCCGTTCATGCTCTGTCTCTCTCTGTCTGAAAAATAAATAAAACGTTAAAAAAAAAAAAAAAGTTAATACCTATTCTTCTCAAACTTCCAAAAAACAGAAATGAAAGGAAAACTTCCAAATTCATTCTATGAGGACAGCATCACCTTGAATCCAAAACCAGACAAAGACCCCACTATAAAGGAGACTTACAGGCCAATATCCCTGATGAACATGGATGCAAAAATTCTCAACAAGATACTAACAAATCAAATCCAACAATACATTAAAAGAATTATTTACCATAATTAAGTGGGACTTATTCCTGGGCTGTAGGGCTGGTTCAATATTTGCAAATCAATGTGATACACCACAATAAAAGAAAAGAACCATATATCCTCTCAATAGATTGAAAAAAAAAAAAAAGCATTTGACAAAACACAGCCTCCACTCTTGACAAAAATGCTCAACAAAGTAGGTATAGATGGAACATACCTCAACATCATAAAGGCCATATACAAAAGACCCCCGGCCAATATTATCCTCAGTGGAGAAAAACTGAGAGCTTTTCCTGTATAGCCAGGAAAAAGACAGGGATGTCTACTCTCACCACTGTTACTTACCATAGTATTGGAAGTCTGAGCCTCACCAATCAGACAACAAAAAGAAATGAAAAGCATCCAAATCGGCAATGAAGAAGTCAAACCTTTGCTCTTTGTAGATGACATGATATTCTATATAGAAAACCTAAAAGACTTCACCAAAAATTGCCAGAACTAATATATAAATTCAACAAAGTTGCAGGATATAAAATCAATGTTCAGAAATCTGTTGCCATTTCTACACACCAAAAGAAGCAGAAGAAAAACAAATCAAGGAATCAATCCCATTTAAAATTGCACCAAAAACCATAGATACCTTGGAATAAACCTAACAAAAGAGGTAAAAAATCGGTACTCTGAAAACTATAGAACACTTATGAAAGAAATTAAAGAGGACACACCCCTATGTTTATAGTAACACTATCAACAATAGCCAAAGTATGGAAAGAGCCCATCGATGGATGAATGGATAAAGAAAATGTGGTATATATACAATGGAGTATTACTCGGCAATCAAAAAGAATGAAATCTTGCCATTTGCAACTACGTGGATGGAACTGGAGGGTATTATGTTAAGTGAAATTAGTCAGTCAGAGAAAGACAAAAATCATATGACTTCACTCATATGAGGACTTTAAGAGAAAAACCGATGAACATAAGGGAAGGGAAACAAAAATAATACAAAAACATGGAGGGGGACAAAACAAAAGAGACTCATAAATATGGAGAACAAACTGAGGGTTACTAGAGGGGTTGTGGGAGGGGGGATGGGCTAAATGGGTAAGGGGCATTAAGGAATCTACTGAAATCATTGCTTCACTATATACTAACTAATTTGGATGTAAATTTTAAAAAATAAAAAATCAAGGTTAAAAATATAAAAAAAAAAAAAAGAAATTAAAGAGGACACAAAGAAATGGAAAAACATTCCATGCTTGTGGATTGAAAGAACAAACATTGTTATAATGTCGATACTACCCAAAGTTGTCTACACATTTAATGCAATCCCTATCAAAATACCACCAGCATTTTTCACAGAACTAGAGCAAACAACCCTAAAATTGGTATGGAACCATCCTGAAAAAGAAAAGGAGGGGCGCCTGGGTGGCTCAGTCAGGTTAAGCGCCCAACTTTGGCCCAGGTCATGCTCTCGTGGTTCATGAGTTCAAGCCCTGTGTCAGGCTCTGTGTTGACAGCTCAGAGCCTGGAGCCTCCTTCAGATTCTGTGTCTCCCGTCTCTCTGCTCCTCCCCTGCTCATGCTCTCTCTCTCAAAAATAAACAAACATTAAAAAAAAAAAAAAAGAAAAAGGAAAGTGGGAGGCATCACAATTCTGGACTTCAAGCTGTATTACAAAGCTGCAGTTATCAATACAGTATGGTACTGACACAAAAACAGACACAGATCAATGGAACAGAACAGAAAACCCAGAATTAGACCCACAAGTATGTGGTCAACCAATCTTTGACAAAGCAGAAGAGTATATCCAATGGAAAAAAAGACAATCTCATCAGCAAATGGTACTGGGAAAACTGGACAGCAACATGCAGAAGAATGAAACTGGACTACTTTCTTATACCATACACAAAAAGAAATTCAAGATGGATGAAACACTTAAATGTGAGACAGGAAACCATCAAAAACCTAGAGAACACAGCAAGCAACCTCCCTGGCCTCAGTCATAGCAACTTCTTACTAGACATGTCTTCAGAGGCAAGGGAAACAAAAGCAAAAATGAACTATTCGGACCTCATCAAAATAAAAAACTTCTGCATAGCAAAGGAAAACAATCAACAAAACTAAAAGGCAACCTACAGAATGGGAGAAGATATTTGCAAATGACATGTCTGAGAAAGATAATATCCAAAATCTATTAAGAACTTATCAAACTCAATACCCCCAAAATAAACATTCCAGTTAAGAAATGGGCAGAAGACATTTATAGACATTTTTCCAAAGAAGACATCCAGATAGCTAACAGACACATGAAAAAATGCTCAACATCACTCATCATCAGGGAAATACAAATCAAAACTACAGTGAGATACCACCTCACACCTATCAGAATGGCTAAGATTTACAACACAAGAGACAACACATGTTGGCACGGATGTCTAGAAAGGGAACCCTCTTGCACTGTTGGTGGAAATGCAAACTGGTGTAGCCACTCTGGAGAACTGTATGGAGATTCCTCAAAAATTTAAAAATAGAACTACCCTACGAACTAGCAATTCACTAGTAGGTATTTACCCAAAGGTTACAAAAATACAGATTCGAAGGGGTACATGCACACTGATGTTTATAGCAGCATTATCAACAATAGCCAAACTATGGAAAGAGTCCAAGTGTCTGTCCACTGATAAGTGGATAAAGATGTGGTATAGATATACAATGGAATATTATGCAACCATCACAAAGAATGACATCTTGCCATTTGCAATGATGTGGATGGAGGTAGAGTGTATTATGCTAAGCAAAATAAGTCAGAGAAAGACAAATACCTTATTATTTCACAGATATGTATAATTTAGGAAGCAAAACAGATGAACATAGGGGAAGGGGGAAAGAGAGAGGGAAACAAACCATAATAGACTTAAATATTTTTTTTAATGTTCATTTTTGAGAGAGAGAGGGAGAAAGAATGTGAGCAGGGGAAGGGGGTGGGATAGAGAATCTGAAGCATCCTCTGTGCTGACAGCAAAAGCAGGGCTGGAACCCATAAACCATGAGATCATGACCTGAGCCGAAGTCAAGACACTTAACCAACTAAGCCAGCCAGGCACCCCAAAGACTATCAACAATAGAGGACAAACTGATGGTTGATGAAGGGAGGTGGATGGGTGATGGGCTAAATGGATGATGGGCATTAATAGGAGGGCACTTGTTGTGATGAGCACTGGGTGATATACGTAGGTGATGAATCACTAAATTCTACTCCTGAAACCAACATTACACTGTATGTTATCTAAATACTATCTCAATAAAAATTTGGAAAAAAATAATTAAAAAAGAAAAATAAAAGGAAAAAATACAGAAAAAGCATATGGAAAAAGTTAATCTGCCTCCTATCCATGTCCTCCAAGCACTAAACTCTTCTTTCCAGAAGCAAACACCATTCTTTGTTTCTTGTGCATCCTTCTAAAAATATTTTAAGGATATAAAAGGAAATACGTGTGTGTCCATCTTATTTACGTTACTGTTGACACTGTTCTGCACATTCCTTTTTTCATCCGGCAACAGATCCTGGAGAACATTCCAAATGATTATTTGTAGATCTGCCTTATTCTACTCCATCATATGGCTATCACACAGTCAATCAACTTGTACTTTTTTAATGAAACATTTAAGTTATGTGGAATCCTTTGTTAGCACTGTGATGGTTAAAAAATATATTCTAGGGGTTCCTGGGTAGCTTATTTGGTTGAACATCTGACTCTTGCCTTTAGTGTGGGTCATGATCCCAGGGTCATGGGATCGAGCCCCAAGTTGGGCTCCATGCTGAGCATGCAGCCTGCTTGAGATCCTATCTCTCTCTCTCTCTCTCTCTCTCTCTCTCTCTTTCTCTCTGTCACTCTCTCCTTCGTCCCTCTCTCCCTGCTCGTGCACACTCTCTCAATCTATCTCTCTCTCTCAAAAAAAGATTGTAGACAACTTACAGTACATACTTGTGTTTGCAGGAGAAATTCCTAGAAATAGAGATGAAACATAAAAGAAAATATGCACTATTAGATTTTAACAGATATTTTGCCAAAAAGCCCCTAAAGACAATGTATGTGAATGCCTGCTTCTCTATACTTTCATGAAAAGTATATCACTAAACTCTTATTTTGCTACTCTGACAGGTATTTTGTAATTTTAATGTATATTTTTATTATGAGTATTGCACTCATGTATTACAAGTGAGATAGAGTCCTTTGTATTTCCTTTCTTGAGAAAGGCCTGTTTACTGCAGAATGCTTTTAACAATAAAATAATTCTGGGGAGAACTTAGTATACTTCTGTGGGTCTTTCTTTTGAAGAAGTAAATTTTTATTTATGAAAATGACTTTCAGTTGAAATTATCCCTGCAAAAGGAAATCCTGTGTTATAACTTACAGAATTTTTAAAGAGAACATTAAAATTGTAAAAATTTGAAATCTCCACAGTTCATTTTACACCCTTCACACAAACCCTCCTTCATGCTCTAGTTTGAGAAAGATTGGTTTTTCCAGAATTTTTAGGCTGAAATTTCCTATCATAAGGTGACTCACGCTCATTTTTACCAACCATTTTAACCTTTCCATTCTCACCACATCTCTCCTTTCCAACAAAGCTTGTGAGCTCTGGCTTACATCTTGCTAATTTCTATTTTTGTATTTTGGTTACCCTTCCCCACTTAGCAAACTTCACTGGCTATATTTGTTAAGTTGGAGAAAACCCTTTCCAACAAGCTTTTGATCCTGAAGTCCACTCAGAACCTCTGTATTCCATAAACTCTCAGCCCTGAACAAATACAAGGCATTACATATATGTATGCAATTATTCCACGTATATAATACATAAATTATATATTCATATGTATGTGCATGTATATGTGCTTGTGTGTTAGTGTAAAGATTATCTATTTGCTCTACCTGTGCATATATTCTATCTTTCCACCTAAACCCAGAGATTTTTAATTTCTTTAATGTTTATTTATTTTTCAGAGAGAGAGAGAGCTAGCATGAGCAGGGAAGGGGCAGACAGAGAGGGAGACACAGAATCCGAAGCAGACTCCAGGCTCTGAGCTGTCAGTCAGCACAGATCCTGATGCAGGACTCGAATCCATGGACTGTGAGATCATGACCTGAGTTGTTCAGATGCTTAACTGACTGAACCACCCAGTTGCCCCATAAACCCAGAGATTCTTGAGGTTTCTTCACTGTTATCCCATTTTATCAAGTGAAATCTGCCTGATGGTTTAAGCAGCCAGAGGTACCATCATGTAGCATGTTGTGTTACCAGTGTGATCTCTAAGTTTTCATTTACCTCATAGCAAACCAATCTTAATTGCTTCTCCTGGCTTAATTTCATTGTGATTTCTGCTAGATGGATTGACTTAATAGGGAAGTAACCTTGCTTGTCCTGGCTTGACGTCATGTTTGCCTGTATGTACAAAGGTTAAGAGTTCATGCAGATTATCAATAGGGATTTACCTGCCCCAGTGGTAGCTGAAGCCTGGGCTCTGAAGCTGGACTGTCTGGGTTTGAATCCAGCCTCCACTTCTTACTTGTTGTATCATTTTGGGCAAGTGGCTTAATGTCTCTGACATTTTTTAACTAACAAAAAAAGGGGGTTATACTAATTCCAAACTTGTAGAGTTTCTATGAAAATTAACTGAGATAATTGATGTAAAGCATTTATTAGTATGGTGCCTGGGCTGAAGTAAGAACTAGCTTTTCAACAAAGGGTCATACGATTTTTTCTTTAAAGTGAGGTTAACTTTCTCCTTCCATTTAACACATCAACCACCTTTCCTATGCACATGATCACTAGGGTTTATTAGGTCAAACTGCCATTCACAATTCAACATCAATTTAAGGTAATTACATAGACAAGAATTTGTAACAACCAATTATATTATGCTTACATATATCAGAACTTACCCCTCAATACCCAAATGGCACCATCTAGGCTTCCACTTTTTAGAAAAATTTCTGCTGCAATATTCACAATTTGACATCTTGGTGCTAACTTCTCAGGCCCTGTAAGTCCTTTTAAAGTTGTAAAATGTATTTTCAATTCATATAGTTTATCTAAGACCTTCCTTCCCTAGAGTAAAAGTAAAGAACACTCATTGAATATCATTCATGTAGAGTATCACAGAGGTACAAAATGAGTAATTATATACAAACCAATTATCCGATATTAATCATCCTTCTATACTGATGGTTTTCAAACTGCTCTAAAATCCCTGTTTTCAGTCCCCTCCTGCTTAGCCACAAAGACAGACAGGGAAGGGGAGGAAGCAGGGCTTTGCCTCACTATTAATCCTCACACTGCTGACTCCTTTTTTCAAGTGTTTTTATACTTGTGCTTTCCCTAAAGATTTCTTTTGGAAAAAGGAGTTCTTGCCCTAATGTGGAAAACTACTGATTACAAGTTTCTGCACTTCTTCTGTTGATCACCCTAAGAGTCAAGAGGGAGAGACAGTGAAAATCGAGATAATGTCTTATCAAATTTATAGGAAGAATGACAGTGGGGGAAAAAAAAGAATAAAACTACTGACTGGAAACTGTCTTTTTTATTCAATAGACTATTCACATAGTCTACATAAAAGATTAGCTCTAGTGTGGACATCAGAAATGAGACATATATTATTATTTTATATCAAGAGTCAGCAAACTTTTTCTATAGACAGCCAGATAGTAAATACTTAGGCTCTGCAGGTCACATTTAGTCAGTTGCACATTCTTTTTAGTTGTTGCTGTGTTTCTTTTCTAACTGTTTAAAAATGTAAAAAACACTCTTACCTCTTGAGATGTAAAAAAACAGGTGAGGGCCAGATCTGGCTCTTAGTTTATGGACCCTTCTTTTATATTATATTCTATACTAGCTGAGTCAGATTCATATTGTGATGTCAAAGTATTTTTAAGTTGCCTATATAAATGAGTGCATTTTTAAAGGGAAAGCTTTAACATAATCTTAATAATTTTGTGTTCAAAAGGAATAGGTTTCCACTAAAAAAATTCATACTAAGTAAAATAAATAAAATATTTGTTTCAAACAAGACAGTGAAAATTTTAAATCAAAATTCAGGTACAAACTCACCAACCTCTTAAGAGATAGTATTAACCAAATAAAATTAAAATATGCCTTAAAATTGTAGCAAAATCTATCTTTTTCAAAAAGATTTTATCATGTAGTCCTCAATTTCTCAAGCATTAAATATCTAAGAAATTAATGCTATGATGAACCTTAAACTAGATTGTGAGACCAGGGACAAGGTACATTCTGCCCATCCCAGTATGGGATCACATACTAATCACACATCAGTTGGTATGGGATCACACATCACAGTAGGTGCTAAACCTCATGAAGAGCTTGGAGACTGAAGACCTTACATATAAGGATTCTGTTGCTGTTTTTTAAAAAAAATTTTTTAATGTTTAGTTATTTTTGAGACAGAGACAGACAGAGCATGAGTGGAGGAGGGTAGAAAGAGAGAGGGAGACACAGAATCTGAAGCAGGCTCCAGGCTCTGAGCTGTCAGCACAGAGCCTGACACGGGGCTCAAACTCACGAAATGTGAGATCATGACCTAAGCTAAAGTCAGACGCCCAACCGACTGAGCCACCCAGGTGCCACTGTTGTTGTTTTTTAAATAAAACAAATCCATGGGGGTGCCTGGGTGACTCAGTAGGTTAAGTGTCCATGTTGGCTCAGGTCATGATCTTGTGGTTCATGAGTTCGAGTCCCACATCCAGCTCTGCGCTGACAGCTCGGTGCCTGAAGCCTACTTTGGATTGTGTGTCTCCCTCTCTCTCTGCCCCTCCTCTGCTCACGCTCTGTCTCTCTCTTTCAGAAATAGATAAGCATTAAAATTTTTAATATCCATGAATCTGTATATGTAGGAGTGACCCTGTGCTTAAATGTTATTGAACATATTCAATTATAACTTATTCAATTCACCTTCAATTATATGAAATATAAGAAGTAGTAACAAAAAGATATAATAGTTGATTCAGTATTGACCACACTCTCAACTGCTCCATTTATCCCTCAGCACTTACTTCTTATTTTAGATATTCCTGTCCTTTATTTCACTTTAATGAATCTATAACCACCTGACACCTCAGGGAAATCTAAAGAATGGTAGTTCAGTATAGTCCAGAATAACTAGACCACTTCTATGTAGATATCCCAAAGCAGATATCAAGATATATGGGATATAGTATTCCAGAGCATTCTAGGAGATGATTTTTAAGAAGTTCTGTTGTGAGTTTCCCAGATTCATCTTAAAAAAAAGGTCTTGAACTCTTGCAAAATGGTATTTAGCACAGCTTCCCAAGTGCTCCCTATAGTGAGATACTTCAGGGTAGCCGGTCTCCTGATACTTCCTTTCCACGTTTGCTTAATATACTACCTAATAATTCACTTACTAGCCTGGGACTCATTTTGCCACTTGTAACATTATTAGCAAATTTCTAATTTGTAGTGCTAACTATATTCTGTTAAAAAATTTAAAATTAACAGTTTCTGTACCAAGCCCAAACAAAATTTAATGACATACCTTGGCCCACTGCAACAGCTTGTGATAGAAGTACATAGCACTGATTCCAATTCTTCCCAGCAAAGTTTTATCTACTTCACTATTTTGTGGATCTTTGCTAACTGGAACACAAAGTAGGCATATGGGAAAAGGTGGAAAAGTCATTTAAAATGACAGAAAAGGCAAATTAACATGAAATTATTGATACTAGACCAAAGATCAGGTGTCGGCAAACCACAGCCTACATGCCAAATCTGGTGTGTGGTCTGTTTTTGTATAGCCTGAGAGCTAAAAATGGTTTCCCTATTAAAAAGAATTTTTTTTTAATGTTTTTATTTATTTTTGGGAGAGAGAGACACACACACAGAATCAGAAGCAGGCTCCAGGCTCTGAGCTGTCAGCACAGAGCCTGATGCAGGGCTTGAACCCACGAACCATGAGATCATGACCTGAGCTGAAGTCGGATGCTTAACTAACTGACAGAGCCACCTGGGTGTCCCATGTTTCCCTATTTAAAAAAAAAATTTTTTTTTTAATATTTATTTTTGAGAGAGAGACAGAGTGTGAGCAGGGGAGGAGCAGAGAGAGAGGGAGACACAGAATCCAAAGCAGGGTCCAGGCCCTGAGCTGTCAGCACAGAGCCCAACACAAGGTTCAAACTCACGAACTGTGAGATCTTGACCTGAGCTGAAGTCGGACACTCAACCGACTGAGCCACCCAGGAGCCTCCCATGTTTCCCTATTTTTAAAGGGTTGTTTGAAAGGAAAAGAAAACTATGTAACACAGATTAAATGTGAATGTGTAAAGCCTAAAACATTTACTACCTGGCCCTTTGCAGAAAACATGTGCTGACCCCTGATAAAGAATATACAGCAGTGAGAAGGGGCACCTGGGTGGCTCAGTCAGTTGAGTGTCTGACTCTTGATTTCAGCTCAGGCCATGATCTCATGGTTTGTGGGATTGAGTCCTGTGTCAGGTTCGGCGCTGATGGTGGAGAGCCTGCTTGGGACTCTCTTTCTGCTTATGTTCACTCTGTCTCTCAAAATAAACAAATAAACATTTTAAAAATATATAAATAGCAGCGAAGAGCTCAAAAACATGAATTTTGTTGACTTGTAGTGAAGATAGTAACAACTTAAGTGATTCAAAAATTCAGGTGCTCCAGTATAATTTGCTAGAAATAGTTTTACCAATCTGAATGAAAAGAAAAATAAAACATGAAGCATGAGATATTAAAACACCAATTCTTGGGGCGCCTGGGTGGCACAGTCGGTTAAGCGTCCGACTTCAGCCAGGTCACGATCTCGTGGTCTGTGAGTTCGAGCCCCGCGTCAGGCTCTGGGCTGATGGCTCAGAGCCTGGAGCCTGTTTCCGATTCTGTGTCTCCCTCTCTCTCTGCCCCTCCCCCGTTCATGCTCTGTCTCTCTCTGTCCCAAAAATAAATAAAAAAAGTTGGAAAAAAAAATTTTAAAACACACTAATTCTTTACCTTATATCATTATAATCTAACTTAATAACAAAAAGATGGAAATATTTATAAAGAGAAATCTGAAATCTGCAATATTAACTTATCCCCAACGTGGAAAATATTAAGAGCTTTACATTCCTGTTAAGAACACTGCACCACGCTAACACACATAATACTCAGACCCAAATAGTGACATTTTACCTGTTTCAGCAAATTCACAAAATGGAACGCCTGGTCTCTCTTCTTTACAGTTTTGTGTTAGTGTTTCAGCAATACAAGCACAAAATCTCTGGAAATCTGCAAAGTTTCCACAGCTCATTTTTATGTTAATGTATAAATTTCCCAATTTGGTCCAGTCACCTTTTTCTTTACAATGCTATCAGAATTATTAGAAACAAAACAAAACAAAACAAAAAAAGAGAAAGAAAGCTGTCATTATGCAAACATATTATGGAATAGGCACATGCTGACATTAGATATACAGAAATTAATAAGACAATCTCCATAGGTCTTATAAACTTACCAGCAGTGTTATACCATTAAAAAACTTACTATCATACAATTTGTGTTTCTGACTATAGCACAGTCTCTATAAGTTCCAGATGGCAATGTCCATTTGTTTTAATGGTCTTGTTCCTAATGTACTTAAGGATGTCACCCTCAAACCTGAACTAGACAGTAGGATAGATTTTATGGAAAAGAGATAATTAGCAATATGATTTGAGCTGTCTCCAGAGAAATACATTATTTTGCTACTTTTACAGATTGCATTTTACTATTATTTGGCCCCATTTATGATTTGGGGCCCAAATATCATTTTGGGAATTACATTTCTTCTGTGATAGGGAATACAAAGTAAATTTCAGTAAACTTAACATCTTCTCATTATTTTCTATTATAAACAAAGAAATAGTTTTCCATACCAACAGATTGTTTCAAGGATATAAATACTAATTAAGACTAGACCAACAATTACTACATGAATATAAAAATCATCTTAAACCAAACAGTAAAATCGTCCTGAAAGTTCTCCATTTCTTATCCTCCAAACACCTGGAAAAGGCACACTGGCCTTGGCTTTCCACTATCATCTCACATATCGCAGCCATCCATGGACTGTGACAAGAAAGCCAACTTTCTTATGCACTGAGTCTGTCCAGTGATAAGAATTAAAGGCTAATTAAGCCTTAGATTATTATACCTTGATAGAAGTTAACTTTGGAAATGAGCCAATTATTTCCAGAATTATTTTTAGAATAGTCCATAACTCTAGAAGTTACATTTGTATTTCAAAGTATTAAAAAAATTAAACTTTTTTCTTGAGCACTTTCTTTGTATAACAGTCACATTTTAAAAACTTTTCCTAAAACTTTTACTATTCAAGGTCCTTTGTTATTACTGGTTTTCAGAGATCACAGCTATTTATTTAAAAAAGTAAATGTCATACCTGTATTTCATTCAAGGCTGAATCTAAATCACATTTCCAGTTCTGTTTAAATTGCCTCATCCGTAACCTTTAACAATAGAAAAGCATTAATTATGTTCACACCCCCCAAAGTCACTATTGTCCCTAATTCACTTGTTCCAAAGTATATACCTCAGAGAGTGGAAAAAAAGGAATGCAGTATCTATAAAAATTCTTTAGAGCTGAAGAAAATGGCAAATGCATAGATACCCACCTCACATTATTTCTTCCCCAAACCATAGGCAACAGGAATGAACAAGGAAATTCTACATGAAACCATACCTTCAGCCTGTAAAGTAACTAAGACAGAAAATGCCAAAGCTTCAAAATAATTGTGAATAAAAAGAGAAGAAAAACATTAAAACCAGCACTTGTTCTCTCCTGCTCCCACTTCATCCTTGCTGATCCACAAGGATTTGTGATAAGCAGAAACAGACCAGAACAAAAACAATGCAAAAAAACCCCAACCAACCAACCAAACAAAAAAACCAAAAAACAAAAACCAAAAACCCTGTGGGGGAAAACTGAACAGATGGAACCTAACACTGATTAAAAAAATACAACAGACTAAGTCCATACTAAATTTGAAAATGATTTTTAAAAAACCCATAGAACAAAACAAAAACTGGGTAGATTATAACCCAAATCACGCAGAAGGAACTTAAAAGTTTGTATGATTTGAAGAACACAATCTAGGGATGCCTGGGTGGCTCAGTCAGTTAAGGTGTTAGACTCTTGATCTCTGCTCAGGTTTGTGACCTCACAGTTTGTGAGTCTGAGCTGAACTGGGCTCTGTGCTGACAGTGTGGAACCTGCTTGGAATTCTCTCTTACTCTCTCTGCCCATACCCTGCTTGTGCTCTCTCTCAAAATAAATAAATCAACTTAAAATTTTTTTGAAAAAAAAAAAAAAAAAAGAACACAATTTATAAAATGCATAGCTTCTGGGAAAGAAAAAAAACGACAAAAATGAAGAAGAAACATCCTTTGGCAACTGGAAAGAGAAAAAGAAGAAAAAGGAAGAAGAGGGTGCCATTACTGTACATCAAATTATGGGGTTAGTTTTGATAATTAGTCCCAGTGCTCTATAAATTAACTTATAATGCTCTATAAGCATTAAAATGGAATTCCTTGGGACGCCTGGGTGGCTCAGTCGGTTGAGCATCCGGCTTCGGCTCAGGTCATGATCTCATGGTTCGTGAGTTCGAGCCCCGCATCCGGCTCTGTGCTGACAGCTCAGGGCCTGGAGCCTGCTTCGGATTCTATGTCTCCCTCTCTCTCTGCTCCTCCTGTGCTCACACTCTGTCTCTCTCTCAAAAATAAATAAAGATTAAAAAAAAAATTTTTAATGGAATTCCTAATTCCTTTCATGAATCAAGTATAAATAACATTGATACTTAAACTAGATAAAGGCGGAAGAAAGAAAAGTACAGGACAATATCACTTATAACGGTGATGAAAAAAGCTAGATAAAATATTAACAAGCAAATCAGTTTTACAAAATTGAATAGAGTTACGCAGATGATGGTTGTGATGGCTGCACAAAAATGTGAATGTATTTAACACTGCTGAAATATACACTTAAAAACGCTTAAGATGGTAAATATTATGTGTATTTTACCACAAAATTAAAAATATTGACAAACAGAATCCAAGACCATCTTAAGAAAATGATACACCATGACAGAGTGGTATTTATTTTGCAAATGTAAGGCAACTTCAGTATCAGAAAATCCATCAATATCATATACCATATTAATAAATCTAAGGGAAAAAATCATGATTATTTCCAGATATTAAAAAAGACTGATAAAATTCAACATCAATTCACTTATGAATATAGGGACTGAGAGACACTTTCTTAGAGTGATTAAATACATATATCTTAGTCCTAAAGCTACTATTGTATTTAATGAGAAAATTCTAGAGATATTTCCACTATGATCAGGAACAATGAAAAGATGTCCACCATATCCATTATTATTCATTATTATTCATTTAAAATTTTTTTAATGTTTATTCATTTTTGAGAGAGAGACAGAGTGGTAGCAGGGGAGGGGAAAGAGAGAGAGGGAGACACAGAATCTGAAGCAGGCTCCAGGCTCTGAGATGTCAGAGCCCCGAAGTGGGGCTCGAACTCATGAACCATGAGATCATGACCTGAACTGAAGTCGGACACTTAACCGACTGAGCCACCCAGGTGGCCCTATCCATTATTATTCAATACTGTACTACAGGTAGGAGCCAAAGCAGTTAGGTAAGACAAACTACTTACAGGCTATAAAACATACATGCAAGAAGAGCAAGAGAGACCTGGAAAAGAAAAACTTCACAGGGGATTTTCCCCACAAAATGTTAAAACATATTACTAAAGCCTCTATAATTAAAATACTGTGGAACTGGTGCACAAATAAACAAATAGTCCAGTGGAATAGAATACAAAGTCCAGACACAGACCCAAACACATATGAGATTTAGTATTTGATAAAGGTAGCATTTCAAATCACTCAAATTAAATAAATGGTGCTGGGAAAACTGGGACAACCAATGGAAAAAAAAATTAGATCTGTATCTTACACCACACATAAGAATAAACTCCAAATAGATTAAGAACCTAACTACAGAAATGAAACCATATAAATAAGGAAACATGGGTGAATTTCTCTAAAACCTTGGTTTAGGTAAATTATGACTCAAAATTCAGATGCAATAAAAAATAACTATGACTCAAAACTGAGGCAATAAAAAAAAGATTGATAATGTAGGTTGAATAAAAATAAAAGTTTTTGCATGGTAAAAACCATAAACAAATTCAAAAGACAACTGACAAACTAGAAAAAAATATTAAGGAACAAAGAACCAGAATCCAATAGAAAAATGGACATGAGCAGACAATTCACAACAAAAAGTATAAAAACAGCCCTCAAATACATGAAAAGAAAAGTTTTAAACTCATTTATGGTAAAAGAAAAGCAAATCAGAACACTGAAATACCATTTGTTACCTGATAGACTAGAAAAGATAAAAAAGTATGACACACTATGTTAGCAAAGCTGTGCTGAATAGTCTCTGAAGTTTCTGGATATATGGATATATGGATATATGTGTGTGTGTGTACATATATGTATACACACACACCCCACAGGTACATATATGCACATATACCAAAATACGTATATACACACACCACATATACAAACATATATACCGTGAATACAACGTATCTATACAAACATAATGTATATATACATACCATGTATACAAATTGGTAGAGCCCTCTGGGCTGTATCTAATATATGTACTTACCCTTAAAAAACTTATACTGAAATAATTATAGACTCACAGAAATTTTCAAAATAGTACCTAGTCCTGGTACTCTTCATCCAGCTTCTTCCAATGATGATTTCTTACATAATTGTAGAACAACATAAAAACTAGGAAACTGACATTGTTACAATACTGTTAATTAGGCTACAGATATTATTTAGTTTTCACCACTTTTTACATGCATTCATCTGTGGGTGTGTAGTTCTATGTAGTTTTATCCCATATATAGATTCATGTTACCATCACCACAATACAGATATAGAACTGTTCCATCACCACAAAGGAACTTCCTCATGTTATCCATTTATATTCACCCCCAACCCCTATCCCCATCCCCTGTCAACCATACTTGGTTCTCCAAATCTACAGCTTTGTGATTTTGAGAATGTTATATAAATGGAACCACGTAGCATGTGGCCTTTGAGATTGGCTTTTTAAATTCAGTATGATTTCTTTGAGAACAATTTGTTTCATGTTTCAATAGTTTGTTGATTTCTATTGCTAAGTAGTATTCCTTGATATGGATGTACCACAACTGAACTGTTCATTCACTTGTTGAAGAATATCTGTTTTCCCCCTAGGTTTTGGCTATTACAATTAAAGCTGCTATGAATGTTTGTACACAAATTTTTGAGTACAAGTTTTCATTTCATTACAATAAATGCCCAATAGTTCAATGCTATACTTGATTTTTATATGTTCAGTTTTTAAGGAAACTGCTCAACTATTTTCCATAATGGCTATATAATTTTACATTCCCACCAAAACATATAAGAGACACTTTTCCTAAACCCTTGCTAGCTAGCATTGTTATTGACACTTTTCCCCCAGTTAAACCAAGGCATGTTGACAAATAAAAATTGTATATAAGATATACAACATGTTTTACTAAATGTATATACATTGTGAAATAATTGTCACCATTGAGATAGTTAATGTATCTATCACCTCATCTAGTGTGTGTGTATGTGGGGGGGGGTGAGAACACGAGATCTACTCTCAGCAAATTCCAAGTACACGTTATGATTAACCATAGTCATTATGTTGTAAAATAGGTCTCCAGAACTTACTAATTTTACAGCTACAAGTTTGTACCCTTTGACCAACATCTCATCTGCTCCCAGACTTCTTCAGATTCCACATACAAGTGAGATCATGCAGATCTGTCTTTCTGTGACTGCCTTATTTCACTTAGCATAATGTACTCCATGTTAATCCGTGTTGTCACAGATGGTAGGATATCCTTCTTTTTAAAGGCTGAATAATACATATTCTGTATATATACACCATACCCTACTTTGTTCTTTTTGCTCAAGATTGCTTTAGCCATTCAGGGTATGTTGTAGCTCCGTATGAAGTTTAATATTGTTTTTTCTATTTCTGTAAAAAAAATGTTATTAGAATTTTGATCGGAATTGAATTGAACCTATAGTTAGTTTTGGGTAGCATGGACATTTTCACAGTATTAATTTTTCCGATCCATGAACACAGAATATCTTTTTATTTTTTTGTTTTGATTACTTTTATCAGTTCCATGGTTTTCAATGTATAAATCTTTCACCTCCTCAGTAAATTTATTTGTTAAGAGGTTATTGTGAAGGGGATTGTTTTCTTGATTTTTCTGAATACTTCACTATTAGTATATAGAGATGCAACTTTGTGTTTTAATTTTTAAATTTTTATTTTAAGTTTTTATTTAAATTCCGGTTAGTTAACACACAGTATAAAGTTAGTTTCAGGTGTATAATTTAGTGATACAACACTTCTGCACAACACTGGGTGCTTATCACAAATTCCCTCCTTAATCACCATACCTATTTAACCCATCCCCCTGCCTACCTCCCCTCTGGTAGCCATTAGTTTGTTCTCTATACGAAGTGTCTGTTTCTTGGTTTGCCACTCTCTTCTTTTCCCTACAGTCATTTGTTTTGTTTCTTAAATTCCACATATGAGTGAAATCATATGGTATTTGTCTTTCTCTGACTTATTTCACTTAGGATTATACTCTCTAGTTCCATCCACATTGTTGCAATGGTGAGATTTCATTCTTTTTTATGGCTGAATAATATTTCATTGCATGCATACACACACACACGCACACACACACACCCGTGCAGTAAAATCTTGGTTTGCGAGCATAATTTGTTCCAGAAACATGCTTGTAATGCAAAGCACTTGTATATGAAAGTCAATTTCTCCACAAGAAATAATGGAAGCTCAGATTCATTCCACAACCCAAAAATATTCATATAAAAATGATTACAATACTGTACTATAATATAAAATTAAAAAGAAATACAAAATATAAAGGAAAATAAACAAATTAATCTGTACTTCCCTTTGTAAACCTTTGTGGCTGGTGTGAGGGAGACAAGAGAGAGGAGGGTTATTGTATAGAATGACTTTCTAACGGAATTGCTGCCATCTATTGGTTCTGTGGAATCTTTTTCTTTTCATGCAACTTTAACAAGGAACCTTTCCAAGCACATTTGCTTTCGCCTCCTTTTGAGGATTCTGCGGAAATGTGACATTACATTGTCGTTAAACAGATTCATCGCTTGCACTGCTAAAGCCTTCATCAGGTGGTGCATTTCTCCAAAATCTTGCACTGTTTCTCACATTTTACCCATTTCCCTAATCTCATTTGAAATGAGGGATACCTTTATCTCCTCCTCTGCAAACGAGATACAGACATAGACTTCTTATAAAATCTTGCAATTTTGGCCATCTGCATACCTCATCTGTACTTCTCCTTTTTTACTTCCATTGTAATTATCTTCTTACTGCCTTTCTTTTCAACCTTTTTCTGCATGGGGGCCATTGTATATGCTCACTCATGCTGACTACAGTACAGTATTAATAAACTCTTGTCATATACTGTATTTAATGTAACAGGCAGTAAGACAGCAGAGGAAAGGGTCTATAACTGCAGGCAGCCTGACCCAGAATGAAGCAAAGCATTCCTAAGCATACTCTTGTATGCGAAAGCAAATGACTGTCCATAGGTGCTTTGAAGTGACAAAAAACACACTAGTAGTACCAGCTGTGGGCACCTTCCACCGTTCTGAAAAATCACTGATTTCTGCCAAACACTGTGGCCTGAGACCGAGCATCCGAGTATGAGAGATGATCACACACAATCTGCAGCGAGACAGAGAAGAACCAATGGCTAAGTTGTGATCATGTGACATTCAGCATTGCATACTACTCATATTGCAAGACATCACTCATTTATCAAGTTAAAATTTGTTAGAAATGTTTGCTCATCTTGTGGAACACTCACAGAACAAGTTCCTCACAAGCCAAGGTTTTACACACACCACAACTTCTTTATCCACTCATCAGTTGATGGACATTTGAGCTGCTTCCATAACTTGGCAATTGTAGATAATGCTGCTATAAACATCAGGGTGCATGTATCCCTTTGAATTAGTATTTTTATATTCTTTTGGTAAATATTAGTGGTGCAACTGCTGGATTGTAGGGTAGTTCTATTTTTAACTTTTCGAGGAAACTTCATACTGTTTTCCAGAGTGGATGCACCAGTTTGCATTCCTACCAACAGTGCAAGAGGGTTCCCCTTTCCTGACATTCTTGCCAACACCTGTTGTTTTTGGGTTATTGATTTTAGTCATTCTGACAGGTGTGAGAATTGGTAGTTTTGCTTTGCATTTCCTGGATGGTAAGTGATAATGAACATATTTTAATATGTGAATATGTTTAAACACACAAAACGTGTGTTTTGTTTTTTTGTGTGTGTTGATTTCAGCCATTCTGATGGGTGTGAGGTGACATCTCATTGCAGTTTTGCTTTGCATTTCCTAGATGGTGACGATGAACATATTTTCATGTGTCTGTTGGCCATCTATATGTCTTCTTTGGAAAAATGTCTAATTATGTCTTTTGTCCATTTGTTAACTGGATTATTCATTTTTTGGATATTCAGTTTTATAAGTTCTTCATTTATTTTAGATACTAACCCTTTATCAGATATGCCATTTGCAAATATCCTCTCCCATTCTGTAGGATGCCTTTTAGTTTCGTTGATTGTTTCCCTTGCTGTGTAGAAGTTTATTTTGATGAATTCCCAATAGTTTATTTTTGCTTTTGTTTCCCTTGCCTCAGGAGATGTATCTAGTAAGAAGTTGCTATGGCCAAGGTCAAAGAGGTTACTAGGATTTTAATGTCTCACATTTAGGTCTTTGATCCATTTGAATTTATTTTTGTGTATGGTGTAAGAAAGAGGTCCAGTTTCATTCTTTTGCATGTTGCTGTCTAGTTTTCCCAATACTATTTGTAAAAGAGACTGTTTTTTCCCAATTGGATTGTTGAAAACTGACCACATAGTTGTGGGTTCATTTCTGACTTTTGTATTCTGCTCCATGTGTTTATTTTTGTGCCAGTACCATACTGTTTTGATCACTACAGCTTTGTACTATAACTTGAAGTCCAGAATTGTGATGCCTCCAGCTTTGCTTTGTTTTTTCCAGGTTGCTTTGACTGCTTGGGATATTTTGTGGTTCCATACAAATTTTAGGATTGTTTGTTCTAGCTCTGAGAAGATACCATCAAAATAACATCTTTCCATTTCTTGTGCCCTCCTCAATTTCTTTCATTAGTGTTCTATAGTTTTCGGAGTACAGAAATTTCACCTCTTTGGTTAGGTTTATTTCTAGGTATCTTATGGTTTTTGGTGCAATTGTAAATGGGATCCATCCCTTTATTTCTTTTTCTGCTGCTTTATTGTCAGTATATAGAAATGCAATGGATTTCTGTACAACGAATTCATATTCTAAGACTGCTGAATTCATGTATTAGTTCTAGCAATTTTTTGGGTAGAGTCTTTTGGGTTTTCTGTATAGAGTATCATGTCATCTGCATATAATAGTGGAAGTTTTACCTCTTCCTTGCCAATTTGCTGTCTAATTGCTGTGGCTAGGACTTCCAATACTATGTTAAATAACAGTGGTCAGAATGGACATTCCTGTCTTGTTCCTGACTGCAAAAGGAAAACTCTCAGTTTTCCCCCATTGAGGATGATATTAGTTGTGGGTTTTTCATATATGGCCCTCATTATGGTGAGGTATGTTCCCTCTAACCCTATTTTGTTGAGGGTTTTTATCATGAATGGATGCTGCATTTTGTCAAATGCTTTTTCAATACGCAACTGATTTCTGTATGTGGATATGACATCCTGCAACTTTACTTAATTAGTTCTAACGATTTTTGGTGGCATCTTTAAGGTTTTCTGTATGTAGGATCATGTAATCTGCAAACAGAGACAATTCTAATTCTTTCTAATTTGAATGTCTTTTATTTTTCTTTAAAAAATTTTTAAAAATTTTATTTTTTATTTTTTAAAATTTACATCCAAATTAGTTAGCATATGATTGTTAGCAACAATGATCTCAGTAGTAGATTCCTTAGTGCCCCTCACCCATTTAGTCCATCCCCCCTCCCACAACCCCTCTAGTAACCCTCAGTTTGTTCTCCATATTTATGAGTCTCTTCTGTTTTGTCCCCCTCCCTGTTTTTATATTATTTTTGTTTCCCTTCCCTTATGTTTGTCTTTCTCTGACTAAAATCACTTAGCATAATACCCTCCAGTTCCATCCACGTAGTTGCAAATGGCAAGATTTCATTCTTTTTGATTTGAGTAACACTCCATTGTATATATATACCACATCTTCTTTATCCATTCATCCATCGATGGACATTTGGGTTCTTTCCATACTTTGACTATTGTTGATAGTGCTGCTATAAACATGGGGGTGCATGTGTCCCTTCGAAACAGCACACCTATATCCCGTGGATAAATGCCTAGTAGTGCAATTGCTGGGTCATAGGGAGTTCTATGTTTAGTTTTTTGAGGAACCTCCATACTGTTTTCCAGAGTGGCTGCACCAGCTTGCATTGCCAGCTACAATGCAAAAGAGATCCTCTTTCTCCGCATCCTCGCCAACATCTGTTGTTGCCTGAGTTGTTAACGTTAGCCATTCTGACAGGTGTGAGGTGGTATCTCATTGTGGTTTTGATTTGTATTTCCCTGATGATGAGTGATGTTGAGCATTTTTTCACGTGTCGGTTGGGCATCTGGATGTCTTCTTTGGAGAAGTGTCTGTTCAAGTCTTTTGCCCATTTCTTCACTGGATTTTTTTTGGGGGGGGGGTGTTGAGTTTGATTAAATTCTTTATAGATTTTGGATACTAGCCCTTTATCTGATATGTCATTTGGAAATATCTTCTCCCATTCTGTCAGTTGCCTTTTAGTTTTGGTGACTGTTTCCTTCACTGTGCAGAAGCTTTTTATTTTGATGAGATCCCATCAAAAATTTTTTTTTAATGTTTATTTACTTCTGAGAGAGACAGAGTGTGAGTGGGGGAGGGGCAGAGAGAGAGAGGAAGGCACAGATTCTGAAGCAGGTTCCAGGCTCTGAGCTGTCAGAACAGAGCCTGACATGGGGCTTGAACTTGTGAACCATGAGATCACGACCTGAGCTCAAGTTGGACACTTAACTAACTGAGCCACCCAGGCACCCCTGATTTCTTTTTCTTGCCTAATTACTCCACCTAGGACTTCCACACTGTGCTGAACATAAGTGGTTACAGTAGACATCTTTTCTTTGTTCCTGATCTTAGAGAAAAATCTTTCAGCTTTTTACTGTGAAGTATGTTAGCTGCGGCCTTGTCATATATGGCCATTGTTATACTGAGGTACCATTTTCCCTATACATAATTTGTTGAGAGTTTTTATCACAAAAGGATGTTAAATTTGGTCAAATGCTTTATCTGCATCTACTGAGAGAATCATTTGATATCCATCCTTCATTCTATTAATGAGACATATCATATTTATTGATTTACACATGTTGAACCATTACTGTATCCCAGGGACAAATCCCACTTTATCTTGGTGTATGATGAGCAGTTGAATTTGGTTTGGTAATATTTTGTTGAGGATTTTGTATCTATGTTCATCAAGAAAAAGGTCTTGTGATTTTCAGTTTTTGTGGTACCTTTGTCTGACTTTGGTATCAGGGTAATACTGGACTTGTAAATGAGTTTGGAAGTGTCCCCTCATCTTCAATTTCTTGGAAGAGTTTGAGCAGGATTGGTATTAACTCTTCCTTAACTGGTAAAATTCATCAGTGAAGCCATCTAATCCTAGGTTTTTCTTTATGGAAAGATTTTTAATCTCCTTACTCAAAACTGTCTGTTCAATTTTTCTATTTCTTCATGTTTCAGACTTGGCAAGTTGTAGGTTTCTAGGAATTTATCCAATTCTTCTAGATTGTCCAATCAGTTGGTGTGTAACCATTCTTAGTCTTTTAATAGCCTTTGTATTTCTGTGCTGCCAGTTATGTCTCCTCTTTCATTTCTGATTTATTTGCTCCATCTCTCTTTTTTTCTTAGTGTAGCTAAAGGTTTGTCAATTTTATCTTTTTGAAAACAAACCCTTGGTTTTGTTTTTCTATTGCTTTTCTAGTTTCTACTTATTTCTGCTCTGATCTTTATTTCCTTCCATTAACCCTGACCTTAGTTTGTTCTTCTTTTTCTACTTCCTTGAGGTACATATTCAGTTAGGTTTCAGATCCTTCTTTTTTCTTAGTGTAGGCATTTATCACTATAAAGGTCTCTGTTAGAACTGCTTCTGCTGTATCCCATAGATTTTGGTATGTTGCATTTCCATTCTCATTTGTTTAAGGTTTTTTTTACTTCCCTTTTGATTTATTCCTTGATTAACTGGTTGTTTAGGAGTATCTGTTTAATTTCCACATTATCTGTGGGTTTTCCAGTTTTCTTCCTGTTATTGACTTCTAGTTTCATATCATTGTAATCAGGAAAGATACTTGACTCAATCCTCTTAAATTTTACTTGTTTTGTGAACTAACATATGATCTATCCTGAGAATGGTTTGCATGTGCTTCAGAAGAATGTTCTGCTCCTGTTGGATGGAACTGTTTTGTATATATCTGTTAGGTCCATTTAGTCTAAAGTGTAGTTCACGTCACATGTTTCTTTACTGATTTTCTGCTGGATGATATACCCATTGTTGAAATAAGTACTGACATCCTCTACTTTTATTATACTGGTATCTATTTCTCCCATTAGATCTGTTAATAATTCCTTTAGATATTAGGCTGCTCTGATGTTGGGTATATATATATTTACAATTGTTATATTCCCTATCTATCTTTTTATTTTGGGAGAGAGAGAGAGAGAGCGCACAAGCCAGGGAGAGGGGCAGAGGGAGAGAGAAAGAATGTTAAGTAGGCTCCACACTCAGTGCTGAGCCTGATTCGGGGCTTAATCCCATGATCCCAGGATCATGACCTGAGCCAAAATCAAGAGTCGGACACTCAACTGACTGAGCCACCCAGGTGCCTTATACAGTTGTTATACCCTTTGATGAACTGACTCCTTTCCTTATATAATGACTTTGTCTCTTCCTACTTAAAAGTCTAGTATTTCTCAGAAAAAGTATATCCTGCCCTCTTGCTTTCCATGTGCATGGAACAGCTTTTTTTCATCCCTTCACTTTCAGCGTATATGTATCTTTATAGCTGAAGTAAGTCTCTAGAAGGTGGCATATAGCTGGATCTTGTTTTTAATCCATTTAGACACTGCCTTTCATTTGGAGAATTTAATCCAGTCACATTTCAAGTAATAATTGATAGGCAAGACTCACTACTGGCATTTTGTTAAATTGTTTTCTGGCTATTTTGTAGTTCCTTTGTTCCTTCCTTCCTATCTTCTTTGGTAATTTGGTATTATAGAGTCTCCAACTAAAATTACAGATTTGTCTATTTTATCCATTCAGCTCTATCAGTTTTGTTTCACATATTTTGAAGCTCTGTTGTCTGCTGCATACACATTTCAGATTGCTAAGCATTCTTGGTGTACTGACGATTTTGTTATTACGCAGTGTTCTTCTTTGTCTCTGGTAATTTTCTTTGCTCTGAAGTGTATCTTACCCGTAATCAATACAGCCATTCACATTCTTTCTTTAAAATTACCATTTGTATGGTATATCGTTTTCCATGCTTTAACTTTCAACCTACCTATATCTTCATATTGGAAGTGAATTTCTTATAGATAGTATATAGTTGGATCGTGCTTTTATATCTACTCTGCCAACTGCTGTCATTTAATTGTTATAATTAGAATATTTACATTTAGGGGCAGCTGGGTGGTTCAGTCGGCTGAGCATCTGACTCTTGATTTCAGCTCAGGTCCTGATCCCAGGGTTGTGGGATCAAGCCTGACACTGGGCTCGGTGCTGAGCAAGGAGCCTGCTTGAGATTCTCTCACTCTCTCCCACGTGCCCCTTCTTTCATTCTCTCCCACGCTCCCTTTCCCTGCTCATGTGTGCACATGCACAAATACATGCACATGTTTTCTCTCTCTCTCAAAAAAAAGAACATTTACATTTAAAGTGAGTATTGATAAGCTAAAAAGCTTAAGTCTGCCATTTTATTATATGTTCTGTTTCCCTTTATCTTCCTTTGGGGTTACTTGGATATTCTTAGAATTTCATTTTGGTTATCCATAACTTTTTGAGTACTTTGTACAGTAGTGCACTTATCTTTTGACCAAGCAATCCCAATTCTAGAAATATACCATAAAAATATGCCTCCAACAATACAAAAATACATATATTCAGGGTTATTCACTGCAGTATTGTATGAATATCCACACAATGAAGTACGGTGCAGTTCTAAAAAAGGATGACAAATTTCCCTATACTAATTTAAACTGATTTCCAGGATATACTGTTTTAGTGAAAAAAGCAAAGTTGAAGAGAGCATTTATTGTATGATACAATTTATGTAAGAATTAAACATAACAAAATATATATATATATCTACACATTATAAGAAGGACAAACCAGAAACTAAAATACTGGCTACCTTGAGTAGGTGGAAAACAGGTAAAAAGAAGGAATGGAAATAGGGCATTAGGGGTAAGGAGAACCAACACTTTTCATTGCATACATTTTAGTACAGCTTTGACTCTTAGAACAACAGTAATGTTTCATATACTTCCTTAAATAATTAAAACCAGGATTTGGAAGAACTCAAAATATAAAACAAACAGTAATGAATAACCTCAATGTTCTACAAATGAATAACCACACTGAAAGGAGTGAGGAAAAAAAGAACTAACCTAAGTAACTGAGGAAATAATTTTTTTGGCTGAATACTAGAAGACTAAAGAAAAAAAATAACTTTATACTAATACCATACTCTAAATAAATTTTTTTTTCACAGGGGTATGGGTTAGCAGTTCTGACACCACTTTATGTGGATAGGATGGATAAATGACTAAACATATTATTCATAATGAAAGTCAGGTTTCTCACTGTCAGAAAGAATTTATAAATAAGAAAAAGGGAAGGCTAAAATAAACCTGTGGTGTTGGATTAGAATCAAGCTGTCAGTATGAACTCATGTTTTTTAAATATACATACAAAGAGAAAAATATGTTTTTTGTGTATATATGTATATGTCTATATATATATAGGCACATATATATTTCCTATGTGTATTTTTATTTACATATTTTGTATACACATTTACATGCATATATTTCCTAGCCCTGTCCACTCAGAAGGCCTGGCTGCAGTTATGCTCCTGTAGCAATGATCAGATCTTGGTCTTCGAATACCACTCTCCCATAAAAGGAACCAAAGCTCCTTGGAGAAGCTCCTTGGTTGTTGCCAATGTTGCAGGAGGAAAAACAGAAGATGACACTTAAAGCAACTTTATGGCTCCAAAAAATAAGAAAATGGTAGAAAAATGAACAGAATGTGATGGAAGGATACAGGAACTACCCTGAAGCACTTCCCAAAAGTCAAATCTGGAATAATTTGAGCAACAAAATAATAATAGTATTAGATCATATATAACCCCTAAAATAAAATAAATATACATGAGCTCATACTGATATAAATAAATGAAGAAATAAATGAAGAAGGGGCAACTCTCCTTCACTCAAAATTCCAATTAAAAAAATGTAGAAGAAATAGGGAAAATACAAAATCACCATGGGGCAAATACCACAGTAGTAACCTCCAGGAAAGATCCCCTGATGAATCCTAAAATTAATGTGTAAAGGTTTGAGGAACCAGATAATGTATAATGTTAAAGTCTCTTCCCCCAAATATTAATTACAAAGGGGCAAAGAGAATCTTTACATGTAGAAACCTGGCAGTTAACACTGTTTTTACTAAGTTATCAAGGTTAACTTATCTAAAATGTATTGGCACCACGTACCTCCTATGAGGATGCACTGAGACGTGTAGTTAATTGGGTTTTACAGTAGTGATTTCCTGGTTTTGATAACTGCACCATTACTATGTAGGATATTAACATGAAGGGAAGCTAGATGAAGGGTTCATGGGAAGTCTCTATACTAATTTTTGCAACATTTCTATAAGTCTAAAATTATTTCAAAATAAAAAAATTTACTCATTAAATGTATGTTAAATGTCCTAGATTATAGACACACCTACATTCTCACTGATATCCTGAAAGTAAATGTTAGAATTTTTTTCTAGCAGCCTTATCTACTGAAAGTGAAAACCTTCCAAATGAACTATAAACTACCTAATTAAAAACTATAATAAAATCAAAGTATGAGTGTCTATTGAAACTCATTTCCCTAGGCCAGAAAAGGGTAATTATTTCAACAGGTGTCAGGAAAATACAAATATAAAATAATATTAATTTTTTTTCCTTCTGCATTGAGGCTGCATCCACATCCCCAACCATAAACTGTACCTTTTAACTACCAAGTTATTTTCCTAGTATGTCCTTCATCAAATAGGTCACCAATGTTAATTCCTCTTAAAAATACTTGATAATTCTTTTGAAGTGGGAGCATACGAAGTAGTAGAGTATTTAAGGATACAATTTTCAAAATTAGGGGTTGTAAAATAAACTACAAAAATATTTGTGGGATTGTGTCAATTTGAAAATTTGAAAACTAAGGCTGGTTTGTTCTGGAGTCTTCCTATATCAAGAGATCCTTTTCCCAATCAGTGCCTGAAGGGTTGAGTTGTATAGCTGTTCTGGGTACCAGGGTACTACTGCTCCTTTTGAACATGGACGCACATACTTCCCTTGTGCCAGATGCTACTCAATCTGGCAGAAGACTAACATCTGCTAGCCATTTCAGCTCTCTGTCATAGCTGCCACTGTCCAAAAAGCCAACTTGTTAGCATGTGGATCAGAAGAGGAATGACTTAATGTTCTGAAGAAAACATCGATGTACTCTAGTTATTATAAATGGATTTAATCCCAGAACTCTATGCTAGACATTCTTCTCACAAAAATTTATTTCCTAAGTAGTCCCAACACTTTATGTAGCCTGAAGAGTATTATAATTTTTATAGACAACATAAATTGCAATTATCATTAGTTAAAGAAATGAAACAACTCCCAGAACTTGAAGAAGTCAAATGTATCTTCAATGCTGGTGCTTCAAGGGACGTCCTATTACTTAGTAAAATCACTGCAATTCCCTATCTGTGTACCATGATATCCAGGGCACTATAGCAAATGCATAGGAGCTTCACAGGTTATTTAAAATTTTTAAGAACCTTCTGCCAGATATCATAAAATTACTACTATTAACTTGTTTGCATCTAACTACGTAATAAATGTGACTATTAATGTACTTCTTTTGGCCTACGGACACTATGAACCAAGGAAGTCAAAAGCTCTGTATTAGAAAATAATGAGAAAGGAGATGACAACAGCTGTGGAAGCTGTATGAAGGAACTTTCTAGGCATTCTCAAGGACTTTGGTGGTTAATACCATTTGTATTCTATCAACTATGATTTCATTCAAAAGTCACGGTTCTTTTAAACACAATATGTAATACTTTCTCTATGTATATAATGGTTTACTTAAAATTTCTGTAAAAGTCAAGGCTTTCCTTTTTCTCAATACAGGTATATTATGATACTGCTCATAATTATCATAGGTTTCCAAATAAAAAAGTCTTGGGAGTCCTATGAGCCACATAGAGAAACTGAACAAGTGAGAGACAGATGAAGAAGGGGATTAAAGTATTTTATTATAGCTAACATGAAAAGAAGTGAAAGAAAATAAAGAATTAACGCAATTTATATACATAAAAGAGAGTGCAGTAAGTGTAATTAAGTAAGTTCTGAAACAAAGGATAAGAGATTCCTTTTACACTTGATGTGCAGGCATGGAGATGAATGAGGTACTGACAAAGATTTGGTGAGGCTGGTCAGAAGGGCTGTCTAGAGGCAGCCCGACTAATGACGATGTGACCAGGACAGAGCCAAGAGATGGGAGAAGGGCTTATGGTGGGTAACTACCCAGGTGTTTGAACAGTGGTAAGTAAGTGCTTTCCTTTCATCCTTTGTAAGTCCATAAGTATATATATTTAAATATATAAATATATAGAAAAATATATATATAAATATAAAATTTAACCTTAATTATAATGACTTTTCTCACCTGGATTTCATTTCCAGAACTGCAGTTATTTCTTGTTGGGAAGCCTGTAGTTGGTATAAGAGCTTGATGATATAGTTAAAGTGTTCTGGGTCAAACACCATCCCAACTTCAACAAACTGTAGAAGACAAAAAAAAAAAAAAAAGAAAAGGAATCATTTTTATACAAATATGAAAAAGTTAAAAACCAGTATGTAACAATTAGGAGACTGGTGGACAAAATGAAATAAGCAGACAAGCAGAATTAAAATTCACTTAAAAAGTCTGAAGCATATTTTCTTCCAATATTTGAGAACCAAAATTAGACACCCTACTTTAAGAATTTAAAGTGAAAACGAAAATAATTCTTTAATTCAAAACTTGAATATTCTTTCTGTTTTTCAAGTTATCTCAATGAATTTATTGTCCGTACATCTTGTTTTGTACTCATTTCATCTTTAGCATAGCACTGGTGTTTATACCTTATCCCAGATTGTAAACTTCCTGAGAAGTATCAAACCGAGCTTTTCTACAACTATTAGTGGTAATCAGTAATTTCTGGTTCAAAAAATTTCTAGGCAGGTAATTCTGTCAAGTTTTGTAAAGTGGAACTAGAGGCATTCACTGAAATATCCGTATATCTGCTAGAGTGGTTCCAATGCTGCTCCTTAAAGAAAATGCAGGCTTTCTTGCTGTTAGCCTATTCTGAAATGGATGGCCATGCAGTGCTAAATACCAGTAAGCATCCAAAAGTACAAATTTTAACATATTTTTAGGAAGCCATGAAAATTATTTTTCTTTTTGTTTAGTGTCAAATATAAAATTAATTCCTAACCTCCATGTTTTTCCCTATCTACTTCCTTTGTTTTGGTCATGATTTTCTATTTATATATTGACTTGCATATTTATTTTTGTTATAAATGACCTCAAATCTTTTTGATGAAGAGAGTTTTCTTTAATCATTTTTAAGGTATAAAGATGACTTCACAACTTAAAAAGAAGTCACCTGGAGTGCTTGGAATGATTTATTTAAGGGGAAGGCCTATCAGTCACTGGAGTCTGTTTATAAATCCTATTTCAAGAGAAAAAGAACATTTCTGAAAAACAGAATTCTTTGGCATCAATAATGTGGATAAAAGGTGCTTTAAGAGTGTTAGTGGAAAGAATTATTTTCTTGGTTAGTCACTATCAGAGAATAAAAGAGATAAAATAAAGCATACCTTACAAAATATATCAATTAAAGCAGGTACAGCATTCCTTAATTTCATAGTTGCCACATGCTCAAATATTTTTAGTAATATTTTCGGAGCAGGCTGGATAAAACAAAAAAAATTACACTCATTTTCATGTCTTCTTTCTGTACACCTTAAGTTTCTCAAATTCGTTTATGCTGAAAAACACAAGTGTTCTCTAGGAAGTATTCGACAACACAGAAATTTAACTGCTAAATTATACAAACAAGAAACATAACAGAGAAGTTCACATATGAGTTAGAAAGTATATATTTTTAGGTTACTTACCAGCATTTTAACCATTATGCTGAGGTTCACTACCTGAAATACTTCTTTCAATAAACAATGTTTGAGTAAAGAATTTAGAAGGTCATTTAGCACTTGTAAATCAAAGTGTATGCCTGGAGGAAACTTTCTGTAGTACTCCATAAACATGTTTACTAAAACAAACAAACAAAACATAAAAGTCATGTGCTGATTTTAAGATATTTATCTTTCCTAAATTAGGCAAATTTTCTATATTTAAAAATCAAGTAGTATAAATTTATTTTCTTGAAAGGTACATTTCCACATCAGAAATATTTAATGAAAGTAAATTAAAGCAGAAGTTAATACCCACACAACATTTGAAATCAACGAGGCATATTAGGCACTAGACCGGGAGCTAACTCAATGTGCTAACCACACGAAATATGTCGAAGTTACCTCATATATCATGGTCTCAATATGAACTCTGAGGGAGCCATGCTCTCGGGGGGTCTTCAGGCCTGGCCTAGTCATGTATGAGAAACTGTGTAATTGGGGGTGGATGTAGACTATTCTGACACACACAAGAATGTCATTTTAACCCCACCAACATGTTAATCCTAAGGATAGTTTTTTTATTCCAGTTTATGATTATGAACATTCTACTAAAAAGTACAGATTAATTTCCTTTGACAAAGTAACTTCTTAATGTCAATTCCTTAATCTATTTTCTATACAACACTTAACCATTACAAATTTTCCCCATTAATTTTAGGGATCATTCATTCATTCTTTTTTCCCAATTTCAAAATTTCATAGGTCAAAATCTATACACCTTAGCTGAAACTGCCTTAATAAAAATTACTTTGGGCTTTACTTTTGTGTAATTATTTCTGCCCAAAATACTTATTACTATCTGGATCACTTGGTGATGCTTGGGAAAGTCAATAACTACTGATAATGTTCAATAGCATAATAAGAAAAAATAATTGTTGAAGTTACAATAACCTTTAACAACCTTAATACAATATCATAACATTCAGGTTTTCTTTTAAAAAAAAATTTTTTTTCTTAATGTTTATTTTTGAGAGAGAGAGAGAGAGAGAGAGAGAGAGAGAGACAGACAGAGAGAGGGAGGGACGGGGAGGGGCAGAGAGAGAGGAAGACAGAATCTGAAGTAGCTCCAGGCTCTGAGCCATGAGCACAGAGACTGGCGTGGGGCTCCAACCCAGGAACCATGAGATCATGACCTAAGCCAAAATCAGATGTTTAACTGACTGAGCCACCCAGGTGCCCCAACATTCAGGTTTTCTTAAAGCGTCTTTATATACAATTGTTTTTCCTGGGCACATACAAATGAGTTCTTCCTGATATTCATTTTGCAGTATCTGCATAGTTGCCTTCTTAGCAGGTAACATGGGAAATTCAGAGTGCTTGCTATTATCATTTATTAATAAAACTGGAACTGCATGTTTCAAAAAAGAGGAGTGCCTGGGTGGCTCAGTTAAGCGTCCGATTCGTGATTTCTGCTCAGGTTATGATTTCACAGTCTGTCGGATCAAGCTGTGTGTCAGGCTCTGAGGTATGGAGAGGCGATTGATAATTCTTGGCATTTTCTCTCTCTCCTCTGCTCTCTCTCCTCACCAACACCATCCCCATCCGCCCCACTGCCCTCAGGAACATGGGCACTCTCTCTCAAAATAAATAAACTAAAAAAAAAAAGATAGTTGGAAAAAATTTGTTAATGTTTAAGTAGTCCACTAAATGACACGAAGCCCTCCTTCTTTTGTCATGAACTACTTTTAAATTTTAAAATATTAATATAACTTCTCTTTTTAAAATAATCTCTCCTGGTTAAACTGTTGGGTGACAAAAGTTTAAAAATTGTGATGGCTTTTGACACAACCTGCTACATTGCTTGCCCCCCCCCCAATTTTTCATTGTGATAAAATACACATAATATAAAATTTACCATCTTCATTATTTTTTAATGTTTATTTATTTTTGAGACAGAGAGAAAGACTCAGAGTGTGAGCAGTGGATGGGCAGAGAGAGAAAGGGAGACACAGAATCAGAAGCAGGCTCCAGGCTTCGAGCTGTCAGCACAGGGCCCAATGCAGGGCTTGAACTCACAAACCATGAGATCATGACCTGAGCCAAAGTCAGACGCTTAACCAACTGAGCCCCAACCAACCCAGGCGCCCCACCATCTTCATTATTTTGAAGTGTACCGTTCAGTGGTATTAAATACATTCAAAATGTTCATCCATCTCCATGAAATTTTTTCATCTTATAAAACTGAAACTCTACACTCATTAAACGATAATTCTCCCTTTTCACCTCCTCCTAGCCCCCCACAACCACCACTCTACTTTTCGTCTCTATGATTTTGACTGCTCGAACTACGTCACATAAATAGAATCACACAGTATTTGTCTCTTTGTGATGGACTGACTTCACTTAGCATAATGACCTCAAGGTCCATCCATCCATGTTGTAGCATGTGTTAGAATTTCCTCTTTTTAAGGCTGAATAATATTCTGTATGTATATACCACATTTTCCTAATCTATTAATCTGTCATGAATACTTGGGTTTCTTTACATTTTAGCTATTATAAATAATGCTGTTATGAACATGACTGTACAAGTATCTTTTGAGACCCTGCTGTTAGTTCTTTTGCGTATATACCTAGAAGAATTGCTGGGTCACATGGTAATTCTATTTTTAAGTTTCTGAAGAACTGCCATACTATTTTCTATAGTGTGTGTACTATTTTACATTCTCACCAACGGTGCACAAGATTTCCAATTTCTATATATCCTAACATTTTATTTGATAGTAACCACCCTAATGGGTGTGAGGTGGTGTCACATGTAGTTTTATGTGCCCATCCCTAATGACGTAAAGCATCTTTTTATGTGCTTATTGGCCATTTGTACATCTTCTTGGGAAAAACGTATATTGAAGTACTTTACCTATTTTTCAATCAGGTTGCTTTTCTTTGCTGTTGTAAGAGTTCTCTATATATTCTAGATACTAATCCATTGTTAGATATATGATTTGCCAATATCTTCTCCCATTCTGTGGGTTGCTGTTTTACTTTAGATACTGTATGTTAATGCACAAATTTTTAAAATGTTCATAAAGTCCAATTTGTTTATTTTTCTTTTGTTGTCTGTGTTTTTGGTGTCATACCTGAGAAATTGCTGTGAAACCAATACTGTGGAGCTTTTGCCCTTAAGACTTCCAAGAGCTTTATGTTTGTACATTTTGTACATTAAGGTCTTTGATCCATTTTGAATTAATTTTTGTATATAGTGTTAGGTAAGGGTTTAATTTCATTCTTTTGCATGTTGGATAGCCAGCATTCCCAGCACCATTTGTTGAAAAAAACTATCCTTTCCCCATGAAGTAGTATTGGCACCACTGTCTAAAATCATTTGACCATATCCATGAGGGTTTATGTTTAGGCTTTCTATTCTATTCCATTGGTTTTATATCTTTATGCCAGTACTACAGTTTTTGATTACTGTAGCTTTGTAGGAAGCTTTCAAGTCAGAAGTTTGATTCCTCAAGTTTTATTCTTTTTCAAGATTGCTCTTCGATATGCGGAATTTAGGAAACAAAACAGATGAACATAAGGGAAGGGAAAGAAAAATAAGATAAAAACAGAGAGGGAGGTAAACCATAAGAGACTCCTAAATAGAAAGAACAATCTGAGGGTCGCTGGAGACGAGCTGTGTGGGGTGATGGGCTAAGTAGGTAATGGGTATTAACGAGGGCACTTGTTGGATTGAGCCCTGGGTGCTGTATATAAGTGATGAATCACTGGGTTCTACTCTGGAAACGAATACTACACCAGTAAATCAATACTATGTTAACTAACTTGAATTTGAATAATAAATTTAAAAAAAAACTTGAAAAAAATGAAAATAAAAAAATTGTTTTGGTATTCCTTATAATATATAGGTTTTTCTATTTCTGCAGACAAATGTCATTGGGATTTTGATAGGGACTGCACTGAATTTTAACAGTATTAAGTCTTCCAGTCTGTGAACATGGAATGTGTTTCCACTAGTTTAGGCCTTCTTTAATTTCTTTCAGCAATGCTTTGTAGATTTCATTAGACAAGGCTTTCACTTCCTTGGTTAACTCATAAATATTTTATTATTTTTGATGCTGTTGTAATTGAAATGTTTTTATAGTTTCCTTTTCAGATTGCTCAAAAATGCAACTGATTTTTGCATGTTGATTCTATATCCTACTTTGCTGAATTCATATTTTAGTTCTTATAGGGTTTTTTTTTTTTTTTTGGTGTCAAATTTTTAGTACTTCTACATATAAGATCATATCACTTGCAAGCAGAGATAATTTTACTTCTTCCTTTCCAAAATGGATGCATTTCATTTCCTTGCCTTGCCTAATTACTCTGGCTAGACTATGCTGAACAGAAGTGATGAAAGTAGGTATCCTTGCCTTTGTTCCTGATCTTAAGGGAAAGAGTTTTCAGTCTTTCACCATTGAACATGATATTTGCAATAGGTTTTTTATATACAGGTTTCCCTCATTCTCTGTAAGTTTGCTTTATCCACTTTACTTTTATGAAAGTCCTAGCTTAGTGTGCCTACCTTGTTTTATTGTACTTTGCTTTACTGTACTTTGCAGACACTGCATTTTTTTACACATTAAAGATTTGTGGGAACCCTACATCAAGTAAACCTATTGGCACAATTTTTCCGATAGCACTTGCTCATTTCATGTCTGTGTGTCACCTTTTGGTAATTCTTGAAATATTTCAAACTTTTTCATTATTACGTCTGTTGTGGTGACCTGTGATCAGTGTTTAGGACTAACGGAGGGCTTAGATGATGGTTAGAATTTTTTAGCAATAAAGTTTAACTAAGGTTCATATGCACATTGTTTTTTCCTATTACACACTTAACAGACTATAATATATAAATGTTATATTTTCCAGGAAACAAAAAATTCATCTGACTTATTTTTTTCTATATTCATTTTATTGCAGTGGTCTGGAACAGAACTCACATCATCTCTGAGGTATGCCTGTACCTATTTTCACTAACAGAGAAACCTAAAGAGGATTTTCACTTCTACAAAATGGTAACTCCTTCTCCACTTTATGTCACTTTGGCTTATGAAAGGTTTCCTAAGAACACTTTACTTTCAGATAGTGGGAGAAACTTATACAGCTTTTACATCAGTCTCCTCTTATTCCCAGTTTTTTGGAGTGTTTTTATCATGAAAGAATGTTGAATTTTACCACATGCTTTTTCTGCATCAATTGAAAGGAATATGTGGTTTTTCTCTTTCATTCTGTTAATGTGGTGTATTACTTTGATTTTGTATGTTGAACTATCCTTGCAATTCCAAGAATAAAATCCCACTTGGTCATGGTGTATAATCCTCTGAATCTGCTGCTGACTTTGGTCTGCTAGTATTCTGTTGAGGAATTTTTATCAGTTTCATAAAGGATACTGATTTGTAGTTTTCTTTAGTGTCTTTGCTTTGCTTGCTATCAAAATAATGACTAACTCAACCTCATAGAATGAGTAAGCACGTGTTCCCTCCTCTTCAACTTTCTGGGAAAGATTGAGAATAACTGCTATTGGTTCTTTTTTTTTCTTTACACCTATTTATTTTGAGAGAGAGAGAGAGAAAGTGCACACGTGGAGAGAGAAGGAGAGGGAGACCGGGGATCCAAAGCGGGCTCTGTGCTGACAGCAGAGAGCTTGATGCACGGCTTGAACCCACAAACCACCAGATTATGACCTGAGCTGAAGTCAGCTGCTTAACTGACTGAGCCACCCAGGCATCCTGGTATTAGCTCTTTTCTAAATGTTTGGTAAAACTCACAAATGAAGCCATTGGGTGCAGGGATTATGTCAGGAGCCTTCTGATTACTGATTTAATCCCCTTACTAGTTATAGGTCTATTTGGATTTTGACATCACTTAGTCTTGACAGGTTTTGGGTTTCTAGGAATTCGTTCATCTAGTTTTGTGTACAATTATTCATAGTATTCTTTTATAATTGTTTTTATTTTCTATAGAATCATTAATGTCTTTCAGTTCTTATTTTAGTAACTTGAATATTCCTTTTTTCTTAGTCAATCTAGCTAAAGGTTTGTTCATTTTGATGGTTTAAGAACCAACTTTCAGTTTCACTGATTTTCTTTCTCATTGTTTTTCTATTCTCTATTCCCTTTATCTCTGCTGTAAGTTTTATCATTTCCTTCCTTCTGCTAGCTTTGGGTTTAGTTTGTTTTTCTTTCTCTAGTTTCTTAAGTTGTAAAGGTAGGTTGTTGATTTAAGATCTTTCTTGGTTCTTAATGTAAGCCTTTAAAGCCTTAAACTTCCTTCTTAGCAGCACGTTCACTGCATCCCATACGTTTTGGTATGTTCTGCATCATCTTCATTTGTCTCTAAGTTTTTTCTAATTTCTCCTTTGATATACCTGTTCAACTTCCACCATTTTGTGAATTTTCCAGTTTTCCTTCTGTTACTGATTTCTAATTTTATCCTATTGTAGTCACAGAAGACACTTTGTGCAATATGTATCTTTCAAATCTGTTGAGACTTAATTTGTGGCCTTAACATATTGTCTATCCTGGAAAATGTCCTATGTGTTCACAAAAAGAATGTGTATGCTATTGTTATTGGGTAGAATATTCTGTATATGTCTGTTAGACCTATTTGGTATATTGTGTCAAGGGCTCTTTTATCAGGTTGATCAATACATTATTGTGAATTGGATACTGAAATCTCTATTACTGGAAAACTGTCTCTAATTCTGTCAATTTTTGCTTTATAGATTTTGATGGTCTGTCTTTAGGTATATAAATGTTTATAACTATTATGTCTTCTTACTATATTGAAACTTTTATTACTATATAATGTGTGAACTTAAGGTATACTCAGGTCTTTTCTGAGCCTTTCCCATGCATAGTCACTTTTTAGTTTTCTCCATAAATGGATACAGCAGTTGTTTTTGAATATCCTAGCCTCTAATTGTTCCTGTAAAGGAAAAAAGAGAAAACTGAAAGGGAGGATAAAAAAAAAGGTTGCTAGCTCTTTAAATCCTCTGGAAGTCACTAGCAGGAAGGAGAGGGGCTTGCAACAATGGGGAAAAGTGCAATAAGATCTGCCCATCCCTTTGCACCTGTGATTAGAAGCAGCAATCAGCAATCTGAGTGTAGATCCCTGATAATTTGGGGGACAGCATCTTTCTTCCCCACTCTGGCTCTCACAAGCTGTGTGCAAACTGCTCCAGGAAGTCATGTGCAGCTGCCCATTAAATGGCTCTGATGAGGCATGGGCAGTTGTTACTGTGCTAAGAGCTGAAATGGACTGAAATTAACTCCAATTTATCCCTCAAGTCTTCTCATAGAAGTTGCAAACCTTCAATAGACTCTGGAGTTCTAAAACAGTTGTACTAGATTCTGCCAGTGCAGTTGTTATCTAGGTGGGAAGACAGATACACACACACACACACACACACACACACACACACATCAAAGAAAGACAATGGCAGTGTTCTATAATAAAGGAGCATAAAGAGAACAACTAAATGTAATGACTGATCCTGATCTGGAGGGGAAAATGATGTAAGAACATTATGGGTTAACTGACAGAATTTGAATACAAATGTAGATTAGACAAAAGTATTGTACCCAATGTTAAATTTACTGAGTTGATAAATGTGCCATGGTTACATAAGAGGATATCCTGTTTTTAGGAAATATACACTGAAGTATTTAGGAGTAAAAAGCCATGATGCATGTAACCTACTTTTGGATGGTTCAGGGAAAAAAATGTTGTGTGTGCATGTATACCACACACATGCACACACATGCACATAAGGAGAGAAGGAGAGGGGGATAGAGAGAATGAATGCAAACATTAAAGTAAGGATATGTGGGTATTCTTTGTATTATTTTAAGTTTTGCAACTTCCTGGAAATTTGAAATTATTTCTAAGTAAAACATTCAAAAATCGCTTCCAGAGAGAATTTTATGTGTAAAATCAAATATAAAATATATAAAAGAGGATCTATGGATAAACAGGGGATGAGGAGTCCTGCCCACTCGGTAACTTCCCCTGTGTACCATTGTAGGTTCTCTGTAGAGCCTGAGCAGTTAGACCTACACCTTATACCTGTGGTATTCGTTTCTCTTTCTAAAATGGTATCTAGTTATCCTAACATCATTCATTAAATGAGTCTTCCCTTACCAAACTCTCTGGTCTTTCTAAATATTAAAATTCTTTATATGTCATATTGGTTTTATTCTGAGCTATCTATTCTGTTCCACTGATCTAAGTTTCTGTTTTCACACCAAACATAATTTCCACAGGTTCTTACCAACTTTCATTCATTATAGGTCTTTATTTTTGTTCTCTGTATTTGTTGATTTTTATTTATTTGTTAATTATTATTATCTTTTTTACATTCTAATAAGCCAAGAGCTTTATTGATGCAGTAGGCACTTTACAATGAACCCGAGAGCCCCATCTTCCCAGGGATGTCTGTACAAATCCTGGAAGTTTTACTACTTCAAAAAAACAAGGCTCTGCCTTTTACCATAGCCCTTGGATCTGTACCTGCTCAGATAGTCCCTCCTCCATTTTAAATAGGCAGAGCACACATGGACACCTGGCCAAGATGCGCCAGCCACTCCAGCAGGCAGTTACAACATCAGTTCTGTGTTACTTGCGGACAAAGGCATAGACTATCAGATCCTACAAAGGATTTAAGAAACAGACGACTTCTCCCTCCACCTTGAAAATAAAATACACTTCAGCGGATGCATGTCCTGAAATAGTTTAGCTGGGAATTCCTAGGAAGATGGTCCAGTGTCAATCCCTTCTTCATCAGCCTGTGCATCCAAAATTCTTCTCAAGATAAGAGGAGTCCTTTTTTTTTTCTTTTTAAAGTCTTTCTTGCTGTGAGAACTCATAATGGAGCCTAGTCCTCCTACTGCTAATGCCTTTTCATGCCATTGGGGTAACACTGCGCTGCTGTTTTCTGTGGGCTTCTCAAACCCTTTATAAATGTACTTGATTGGCAAGTCAATGCCATTTCTGTCCAGTGAATGCACAGCCTGCTCAATTGCTCTGCTCTTAAAATCTGTAAGTACTTTCAGCACCATGCTCTGGGACCGTTCCTTCACGGCCTGATTCTTGGTGTTGATGGGACAGTTCTGCAAGGCTGAACGGAATGCTCGAAGCACGCCCCCTTGCTGCAGAAGGCCATCCGCCTCACCAGGGTCCGGGCATGGTCTGGCCACCACTGCCTCCTCCTGCTTGCCCAGGAACCTGTTCTCATTAAACTTGTCGATGTCCACCCAATGGAAGTTCTGGGCCGTGACAGGGAGTCAGAGCCTGCCCAGCCGGCTCGGCTCCGGGTCCTGCCCCGGCTCTACACCGCTTGGCACTGGCTCAGGGGCAAGAAGCGGCTGCCAGGGGCCTCCTCCACCTCCTCCGTGCACAGACGCCGCCACCCATCCCTATATTTGTTGTTTTAAAACTAAATTCAAATATATTTCTCCTGATACACTAGGTGTTTACACAATCAGAATTACAATTTTGGGAGTTTTCCTGTTTTTTTTTTTTTTTTTTTTTTTTTTTTTTTCATGTCATCCACTTTTCTTCCACATCTCATGCTATGGAATTATTTCTGGAATATACATGTTCATTGACATCTAATCATGCAGCTTCTCCCATCAATGCCTGGGTGATGGGTACATTCTCTATATAGGCTCCTATTACTTCTCCCTTGCCTACTTCCTCCTTACTGTAAGAGTAAGTTCAGTCATAGCAGTTCCCTCAGACGCTTCCTTTAATCCTTGGGGAGATGATGTCACTCAGCAAAACAAATAATAAACTTGTCAGAAATTTTGTTTTTAACCAAACGAGATTTCAAGCTGATGAATATGCAGCTAACATGCTCTATTACCATGATACTATGTGGCTTGGGTGGCTGTGTCAGTGTGACAAATATAAATAAGCTTGGTCCCTTCCTCTTGACACTCAAGGTGTAGAAGGGGGAGCCGGTGACAGAGAATGGGATGAGGCAGTAGAGTCAGATAACGGCTGACAGAAGAGGTAATCCTATTTCCTGTGACTAAAACTTGCGAGATAAATAGGTCTTTGCTGTGGGGAAGACGGATGAAAGAAAGGCATCCCAGATAGACAGCAGGGACAGCAGTAGCTCTGATATTATGACACAGCCTGTCCTGCTTAGGGAACTGAACAGAACTCAGTATGGATGGTGCATCGGCCTCGAGGGGTAAGTGTTAAAAGAGAAGGATAAAGACGTAGGGAAGATCTAGTTTCTGAAACATCCCTTCAGAAAGATTTTAAGCCAATTATCTATGTTATATTTTTGTCTTACACACATACATAAAATTTCTATCTATATCATGCAATTTGGTTTTAGAAAATGATAGTGCTAGGTGGATTATAATTTTTTAGTAACCAAAATGCCATACTTATTTTTAATCATTTATAACACCAATAGAGCCACTCTAAGGCATTCAGTTTTCATACTTACAAGTATTGAATTTACTTTCAAACTGTAAGATACAATTGCACATTGCTTGAAATACTCACATTCCTGAATTTATAGTAATCATCCCTGTCTCATACCTGCACGTTGTAGCAAACACAGCTCGTTGATGCTTATATATTTCTTAAACACATCCATACAAACCTACAAGTAATGAAAAATATAACGTTACCTTTTTATATTTCATAAAGAAGACAAAATTTCAATCCTATCTTTCTGCTTATTCTCAAAGTGAACTTACAGCAATGGAATAAAAAAACTGATGTTGGTTAACTCACAGATTTGAAATATATACTGAATTCACTATAAAAACTTAATTTTACAGATGTTCTGACAAAGAAATAGTCAAGGAAATAGCAAGATTAGCAAGCAATTGGGGAGGGAAGGAAATTCCTGAATATTCAAAATTAAAAAAAAACTTATTTAGGTCATTTAAAAAATAGCCATTTACTGACTCAAGGATAAACACACTGACCAATGGATTAGAACAAAGAGCCTAGAAACAGACCCACTCATATATAATTAGCTGATTTATGACACAGTGACCCTGAAGTGCAACAGGGGAAAAGGATGTTTTTTTTTTTTTAAGTAAATGGTGTTGGCTTACAAAGGGATCCTCATGCGGAAAAAATATTTATCTTGACCTTGTTTTCACATGAAAACCAAAAATCAATTCCAGGTGGCTTTGTGTTCTAAATGCCAAGATAAAGCAACAGACCTTTTAAAGGAAAAAATATAAGAGAACATCTTCATGATCTTGGCAAAGATTTCTCCAACAGGATGCAAAAAGTTAACACCGTAAAAGGATCGACAGAATCGGACTACGTAGAAATTAACAAGTTCTGTTTACCAAAAGACACCTTAAGAGGGTGAAAAGGCAACCTTTACAGTAGTAAAAGTTATCTGCTATACACATACTCAATAAAGAACTTATACCCAGAATATATAAAGAATTCTTAAGGTATATAAGAAAAAGACAATCCCATAGAATATAGGCAAAATATTTAGAGATTTCCAAAAAGAGTGTATCCAAGTGTCCAATAATGATTTTGAAAGATGCTCAGCTTCGTAAGTCATCAAGGAAGACATCACTCCCCACTCACTAGAATGGCTAAAATTAAAATACCAAGAGCTGGTAACGCTATGAAGCAAGCTGAACTCTCAGACATTGCTGGTGAAAAAGTGTAATTGGGCAGACCACCTTGGAAATCTGTTTGGTACTATCAACTAACGTTGAATATATGCAGATCCTATGACTCAGCAATTCCAGTTTTAAGTATAACCCATCAGGAAGTACACATATGTTCACCAAGAGACACACGAAAGAACACTGATAACATCACTACTGTAATTCCCAAATTCAGAAATCCAATGAATCAAAAGTAATATTTATCAATAAAATAAATTTTGATATACTCACAAAATGGAATATTCAATATTACAATGAGAAAGACATGTTTATAATTAAATAAAAAAATATAGAGATTCATCTATATTTTTTTATTTAATTATAAACATGTCTTTCTCATTGTAATATTGAATCTCAAAAATATTGAGCAAAAAGAAGCCAGAAACAAAAGAATACAGATTGGATGATTTATTTAAAGCACAAAACCAGACAAAGCTCATCTATGCTATTAGGGGTTAATGAAAATCTGACTTAAAACATATAACTGAGATAATCTGAAAACAATCTCTACTTCAAAGACTTTACATATTTTACCTTTTCATCCCCTTGCTCAGGCACATGAGCAAACTTGCATTGTGATCGCTCACAGCCACGTAATGTATTAAAATGAAATTTGCAGTATCTATGGGGTAGCATCAACCCTAGGGGCTTCTGGAACACCTAGAAAATTAAATAAATTTTCTTTCTGTGTTAACTGTAAAAAAATACCATAATCAGGTAAGAAAGCATTTGAAGGAACCAGAAATTATACCCAAAACTGCACCAAGACAAATTGCTTGCTGACTTGATAAAAAAATAAAACTCCCAACTTAATCTATATTTTCAAAAATAATGAAAAAAAACAACTCAAAGTGGTTTGTCTGACTTTTTGCAATATTTTGAAAATACTCCATCAAAGTTACTACTGTTTTACTTTACATATTTTTAAAACTTTTACATCCCCTCCCTTTCTCACATAGTTGCCCTGTTTGCTTTTACAAAAAGTTAGTCCTATTTACAATATTTACCATATTTCAGATGCATTTATTTAGAACTCAGATTTTCCTTAGCTTTTCTGATTAACAAAAAGAGAAATGACAGATTCAAAATATATACAACAAACTTTTCCTATAAACAGCTTTAAATCACTAGTTTTCTCTTCTATCACCAGGAACTATCCATCCTGTATTTTCTGTTTTGGATATCCCCTCTCCACCCCGCCTGCCCAGCCTTCTGCTTTCAACTTCTTACATTACATGTGAATATCCTCTGAGTTACTACTCATTTTCTGCTTCTCATCACCAAGTGTCATTCAAACTGTGTAAACGTCCAGAAGTGCTTAACAAATGATAGGGAAATACAACCAAAATATGTGCTTTGTAAGATTTTTTTTTTTAAATGGGGGACTTACCCCTACATTTTTTTCCCTCTTAAATATTTCACAAGTTTCAGGATTCTGCAGCTTTAAGAGAGAATGTTTTCCTGGAAATCTGAAATCTAGAAATGATTAAGAATCACATCAAATACCAATATGTTATAGCTTCTTCCCTTCATAACAATGAACAGATGACTACTACTATCTGCTTTAAAGTTTCACTTTGGACCACTCATACTCAGTTCACAGACTATGCTGCCATGTGTATTCCTGTGAAATTATTTACATCTTTGGTGCTCCTTAAGTATTTCTAGGCCTAACTGTAAAATTTTAAACTCATTTTAAGCTGAAGATACTTTCTTAAAAGCCTTAAAACAGCAGCACTGAACATTGCACTCAAATGACAGTCTCCATGTTAAACAAATATGACAGACAATTAAAATCTCTAAGTAAATTACTGACAAACCTAAGTGTTATGAAATGAACCCCACAAATTCATATGTTCAAGCCCTAAACCTCAGTGTGAGTTTATTTGAACATAGGGTCTTTTACAGAACTAATTAAGGTTAAATGGGGTCATAAGGAAGAGACCCTGAGCTGATGGAATTAATGCTCTTATAAGAGACAGCAGAGAGCTTGCTCTCTCTCCATGCAAGTGCACCAAGGAAAAGCCATGTGAGGACTTAGCAAGAAGGCAGCCATCTGTAAGCCAGGAAGAGAGCTAGAAACTAGACCCTGCCAGAACCCTGATCTTAAGACTTCTAGCCTCCAGAACCGTGTGAAATAAATTTCTGTTGTTTAGGCCATCTAGTCTGTGGTATTTTATTATGGCTGCCTGAGCTGACTAATATACCAGGCACCCTGTTCCTTAATGTTGGTCCTTTAAAATGAGAATTAGGACATCTGGAAATGTTTTTTTCTAAAGATATTTTATTTTTTTATTTTAAATAATTTCATTTTTCAGTTGGCAGCATTCAGACAGAATTTGGAAAAAGCTGAAGTTTCTGCTGCAGAGTTTTGCTGTAATTTCCATTACAAAATCGGTTAAGGCTTTTTAAGATAAAACACACAATCATCTGGACATGCTGCAGTCCTACACGACACCAGGAAGCACAAAGTCAACAACAGGAAGGGACAGTTAGGTGTGAGCTACACAAAGAAAATTTATTGTTTCCAAATTCATTCCTCAATCTAGCTTATTTTGTTCAAAAGCTTTATGGATTTTCAAAAAAACTAACACAAAATTTCAAATACATTATAATTCTAAAATATTCAACTAAAATATGAATATTTTAGGTATAACCTGTAATTTATTTGCACTACAACTATCACGTAAGTACAGATATTTAAGAAACTGTTCCATCAAAAGTATTAAGTAAAGGTGTACAAACTTCCTAATTTTAACATATTCTAGGCTGGTTTTGATTTTTTTAACCTTTTTTGCTTTTGGTGAAAAAAATCTCCCACATAATTTCTATACTATCAAAGGCCAACATAATTATATTAAGAAAATAGTACCATTCATCCAGGGCTTCAGTAATATGTCTTCTTGATGAGCACTTAGATTCAAAGGTGGCAATGATAAGCACAGAGGTTTGGGGGCCAATGTTGATAACTGACATTCACCAACCATCTCTGAACTTTTTGGATCTTTGCTGTATGAGCAGAAAAAAACAGAATCAGAATTTATTCTAAAACCTTTAAAGTAATGAGAATCAAGTGGAAACACAACCTAACACTATGTATATACTATATACCATGCTGTATACTGTTACCATACTATGATTCTTCATTATTTTCAGTAAGCGTTCCTGCCTTCTTACATAGAAAACCAATGGTTGTTGAATGGCCAGGGTAGAGGCAAGAGTAAGGTGGTTGGGTTAAAACTAGAGCAGAATACTTTTTAAAAAAATTTTTTTTAATTTTTTTTTTTTTAACGTTTATTTATTTTTAAGACAGAGAGAGCATGAACAGGGGAGAGTCAAAGAGAGGGAGACACAGAATCTGAAACAGGCTCCAGGCTCTGAGCTGTCAGCACAGAGCCCGACGCGGGGCTTGAACTCACTGACCGCGAGATCATGACCTGAGCCGAAGTCGGCCACCCAACCGACTGAGCCACCCAGGCGCCCCAAAAAAATTTTTTTTAACAATCTTTATTCACTTTTGAGAGACAGAGCGAGATAGAGCATGAGTGGGGGAGGGGCAGAGGGAGAGGGGCAGACACAGAATCCGAAGCATTCTCCAGGCTCTGAGCGGTCAGCACAGAGCCCGACACAGGGCTCGAACCCATGAACCATGAGATCATGACCTGAGCCGAAGTTGGATGCTCAAATGACCAAGCCACCCAGCTGCCCTGAGCAGAATACTTTTGATCATGCCAGACAAAATGTCCAAGGCGGCACTGAGCTGGCATTCTAACAGAAAAGATTATCCAATTATTCTATTGATAGTATAGTGAAAAAAGAATGAGTTATAAATTAATTCTTTGGGATAAGTATATTTAATAAATTTATACATGTACTTGAGAGCTTCCTTTGGGAAGAAGGTATAAAAAATTTACTGTCCTTGGTTGCTGATTTAAACAGTTTCAACTAGGGGCACCTGGGTGGCTCAGTCGGTTAAGCATCTGACTTTGGCTCAGGTCATGATCTCACAGTTTGTGAGTTTGAGCCCTGTGCTGGGCTCTGGGCTGATAGCACAGAGCCTGGAACCCTTTTGGAGTTCTGTGTCTCCCTCTCTCTCTGCCCCTCCCCCGTTTACTCTCTCTCTCAAATATAAATAAACGTTAAAAAATAAACAAAAATAAACAGTTTCAACTCTATTTTAATATGTGAGATCCTATATAACCAATTTTAGAAAAACTTAAAAAGAGTTTGCTGGACAAAGCAGGAAAGAACATCCAATGGAATGAAGACAGTCTCTTCAGCAAGTGGTGCTGGGAAAACTGGACAGTGACATGCAGAAGAATGAACCTGGACCACTTTCTTACACCATACACAAAAATAAACTCAAAATGGATGAAAGACCTCAATGTAAGACAGGAAGCCATCAAAATCCTCGAGGAGAAAGCAGGCAAAAACCTCTTTTATCTTAGCCGCAGCAACTTCTTACTCAACACATCTCCGGAGTCAAGGGAAACAAAAGCAAAAAAAAACTACTGGGACCTCATCAAAATAAAAAGCTTCTGCACAGTGAAGGAAACAATCACCAAAACTAAAAGTCAACCGACAGAATGGGAGAAGATATTTCCAAATGACGTATCAGATAAAGGGCCAGTATCCAAAATCTATAAAGAACTCATCAAACTCAACACCCCCCCCCAAAAAAATCCAGTGAAGAAATGGGCAAAAGACTTGAACAGACACTTCTCCAAAGAAGACATCCAGATGCCCAACCGACACGTGAAAAAATGCTCAACATCACTCATCATCAGGGAAATACAAATCAAAACCACAATGAGATACCACCTCACACCTGTCAGAATGGCTAACGTTAACAACTCAGGCAACAACAGATGTTGGCGAGGATGCGGAGAAAGAGGATCTCTTTTGCATTGTAGCTGGCAATGCAAGCTGGTGCAGCCACTCTGGAAAACAGTATGGAGGTTCCTCAAAAAACTAAACATAGAACTCCCTATGACCCAGCAATTGCACTACTAGGCATTTATCCACGGGATATAGGTGTGCTGTTTCGAAGGGACACATGCACCCCCATGTTTATAGCAGCACTATCAACAATAGTCAAAGTATGGAAAGAACCCAAATGTCCATCGATGGATGAATGGATAAAGAAGATGTGGTATATATATACAATGGAGTGTTACTCAAATCAAAAAGAATGAAATCTTGCCATTTGCAACTACGTGGATGGAACTGGAGGGTATTATGCTAAGTGATTTTAGTCAGAGAAAGACAAACATAAGGGAAGGGAAACAAAAATAATATAAAAACAGGGAGGGGGACAAAACAGAAGAGACTCATAAATATGGAAAACAAACTGAGGGTTACTAGAGGGGTTGTGGGAGGGGGGATGGGCTAAATGGGTAAGGGGCACTAAGGAATCTACTTGAAATCATTGTTGCACTATATGCTAACTAATTTGGATGTAAATTTTTAAAAATAAAAAATTAAATTAAATTAAAATAAAATTAAATTAAACCCCCCCCCCCCAAAAAAAGAGTTTTCTGGAGTTTCACTTACCTAGAAAAAGAAATAACTTAAGCAAGGGGGAGAGGAGGAAGTATCTCAAAGCTGACTAACAGACAACTAATAGATAAGGAAATCAGTTTTTTGGAGAAAGATCTCTCAGATAATATATTTTATCTTAAAAACAATTCTAACAAGCTTTTTCAGCTGGGGTTCCCTGTACCAGTGGAGAGTAAAAATAGAAAAGGGTCCCACACTTACAACAGTTGAAACTTACTAGCATTGACGGGGCTTAAAAATTACACAGAAAATAAAGATACTTCTCTTTCCAACTTGGGACATAATTAATATGTGCATTCAATAATAACCTCCCTCAAAACAAAAGCAATAACATACAATAAACAAATAAGAATTATGGAATTTTACAGATGGAAGAGATGATCTAGTAAAACTCTTTTTGTTTTTGATTGGATGACTGAAGCCAAGGGTAATGTAGTGACTTCAATGTCAACATTCCTGGTCATTATGGTAGATCCAAAATCATGATAAAACTCTGCAGGCTGCAATGACACTAGTTTGTAAGCAAAATGCTTTCAATAGAATAAAAAAGTTAAATTGTCATTTTTTTCCTTTAAAAATTTTCAAATGGTCATGAATCGTACTGGGTTTCTGTGCCAATCTAATTCTTACCTAGCTTTTCCTTAATACAATGGTTCTCAAACTTGAGCACATCTTAGGACTAGCTAAGGGGCGCTGTTGAAACACAGACTGATGGGCTCCATCTCCAGAGTTTCTGATTTAGCAAATCAGGGATGGGACCAAATAATTTGCATTTCTGACTCATTCCCAGATGCTGCTGCCACTACAAGAATCACACTTTGAAAACTACGTCTTAACATAAAAAGACTTGAACACATTTGTCACCTGATTTGAGTGTACCTTGCCTCAACAGCAAAATGGGAGTGCACGATGGTCAGGTGATCTCCAAGGTATCTTCCAACTCTAAGTTTTGTATTTGCATATATTCTAGTGAGTGTACTGTAACTTGCAGTACTCATGACCACAACCATGTCAGATACCTGCAAACTGCAATATTCATCTGATTTCAGCTGCTTTTACCTTCACAAATGTCATGTACACATTCTTTTTTCTTTTATCACTACTCTTTACTCCTTCCTTGAAAAATATTTTAATGGCTCAAAAATCTTTGTGACAGCTTTAAGGTAACTTACAGTATCACTGACATCTGTGTGTACCTGATACACCAATTTAATAATACCCATATATGGCTTACGGCATAGTGGCCCAAGTACATAAAGCAGAGAATGAAAAACACACTCAAAATACAAATTATTTGACTATTTTAAAGTTACATAATTAAAAATGTTACAGACCTTTTGCAAACTTCAAAAATATTTTCTTTTTCTTCTTTAATAGTCACCTCTTCTGAAAATCTATGCTATAAGGAGATTATGGTTAAAAAGTACAAGTGAGTATCTGTATTCCATATTAAGCTGAGGCTTACCAGACATATTAGAATTTATTAGATGTTAATTAAACCACCACCTGATGGCCAACAAAAAACACAACTCTGTATTATTTAAAATAATGAATATTGATTTAAAAATTCCACTGTTGCTTAAGAAAAAAACTAATAGAAATAATATATTTTCTCAGCTTTTGACATCACTTTTAATTATACAGGCTGTCATTTAAAGTTATTATGAACAATTAAAGTTACATTTGTTTTCTTTCAGATAAAAAGCTTCAAATGATTTTTATTTTCAGATGGTATTTATGAACACAAATTTATTTTTCTCATTAGAAGTATCTATATGGGGTGCCTGGGTGGCTCAGTCGGTTAAGCATCGGACTTCAGCTCAGGTCATGATCTCGTGGTTCATGAGTTCAAGCCCTGTGTCAGGCTCTGTGCTGACAATTTGGAGCCTGGAGCCTGCTTTCAATTCTCTGTCTCCCTCTCTCTCTCTTCCCCTGCTGCTCGCACTCTGTCTCTCTTAAAAATAAATTTTAAAAAAATTAAAAAAGGAAGTATTTGTATGTATTTTATATATCACTATACTTAAAACATTTCACATTAGTGTTCTGGAATTGTGACTTTCCAATTATAAGAAAGTTCTAAATGCTTAAATATTAAACTTTTGAAAAAACAGGCAAGCACCAAGAAAACAAACCTCCAAATCACCTATCATTTGAGCAGAGATAACCATTTAATAGCTTACTTTATATCTTTCAAGTCTTTTCAATTTTAAAAAATTATTTTTTAATTATTAAACATTTTTCCAGTCTTATTGAGAATTAATTGATACATATTATGGTATAAGTTTAAAGCATACAGCATGATGGTTGGGTTTATATATATCGTCAGATCATTACAACTGGTTCAGCTAACATCCATCTTTTCACAGACATACAGCAAAAAAAAGAAAACAAGAAAAAAATTTTCTCCTTGTGATGAGAACTCTGAAAATGTACTCTCTTAGCAACTATTCTTTTTTAAAGTACATAATCACACATTACATAATGATACACACTGCATATACTATTGTTACGAAGAAAATTAGAAAAATCAAGTGAGAAACATAAAACATCAACAAATACAAAAATATACTATGTTCCTGAATGAGATTAAAAAAATTTTTTTAAGTGTTTATTTATTTTTGACAGAGAGACAGACAGAGTGCGAGCTAAGGAGGGCAGAGAGAGAGGGAGACACAGAATCTGAAGCAGGCTCCAGGATCGGAGCTGTCAGCAGAGCCTGATGCAGGGCTCAAACCCACCAGCAGTGAGATCATGACCAGAGCTGAAGTCCAACACTCAACCAACTGAGCCACCCAGGGGCCCCCTGAATGAGATTATTAAATGTAAAGATGTTAGTTCTCCCTAAATTAATTCATACACTTTAAAAACTACTTTACATATGAGTTTAAAGAACTCTTAGGAAAATGTAAGAACAGCCAAAAAATATTTTAGATTTAAAATACATTTCAGAATCTTTTAAAGTAAGCGTTCCTTGTTTTATTTTTATTTTGCTTGCCATTTTTATTTTTCAAATAACTGACAATATGGTATCAGTAAAAGGACCTGGGCAATCAATGAAACAAAAGAGAAGGAATAGTTCCATACATAAAAATTTGAAAAATTTAAAGATAGCATTTGAAATTTGTGAAAAAATGATACAATAAATGGAAGTAGAACAACAGTCTAGCTAACTGGATAGAAAATAAGTTTGGTACCAACTCACCATATGTCAAAATACTTTTTAGGTTCATTAAAGATTTAAATACAAAAAATAACAGAAATAGCAAAAACAAAATAGAGGTATAATTTGGAGGGTAGAGAAAGACTAAGCATGATACCAGAAGCAGAAACCATAAATTATGATACCAACAGGTGTGGATATAAATATGTTAGATATTTTCTTATGCTGGAGAATACAGAGCACACAAAAGCCATTTGTCAAAAAAAATTTTTTAAAGGTTACATTGTTTCTACCTTCTTTCTCCTAAGATAAATTTTAGATTCAGATAGATAAAAAATTCAAACATAATAAAAAACAACAGAAAAAAACACCAGGAGGAAATACAGAAGAAAAATTTTAAATCTTGAAATGGGGAAGAGCTTCATTAGAATACCCAGTGCTGGGGCACCTGGGTGGCTCAGTCGGTTGGGCATCCGACTTCGGCTCAGGTCACGATCTCGCGGTCCGTGAGTTCGAGCCCCGCGTTGGGCTCTGTGCTGACAGCTCAGAACCTGGAGCCTGTTTCAGATTCTGTATCTCCCTCTCTCTGACCTTCCCCCATTCATGCTCTGTCTCTCTCTGTCTCAAAAATGAATAAACGTTAAAAATTAAAAAAAAAAAAAAAAGAATACCCAGTGCTCATCACAAGAAGTGCCCTCCTCAATACCCATCACCCACTTAGCCCATTCCCCTGCCCACCTCCCCTCCAGTAACCCTCAGTTTGTTCTCTACAGCTAAAGACTGTTTTATGGTTTGCCTTTCTCTCTTTTCCCTCCTCCCCCCACCCAGGTTCATTTGTTTTGTTTCTTAAATTCCACATGAGTGAAATCATATGGTATTTGTCCTTCTATGATGGACTTATTTTGTTTAGCCTATTACTCTAGAGCTCCATCCATGTCATTTCAAATGGTAAGATTTCATTCTTTTTATGGCTGAGTAATATTCCATTGTATATATACACAACTTCCTTATCCATTCATCAGTCAATGGACATTTGGGTTCTTTCTATAATTTGGGTATTGCTGATAATGCTGCTATAAACATTGAAGTGCATGTATCCCTTCAAATCAGTATTTTTGTACCCTCTGGGTAAATACCTAGCAGTAAAATTGCTGGATCATAGTGTAGTTCTATTTTTAACGTTTTAAGGAACCTTCATACTGTTTTCCAGAGTGGCTGCACCAGTTTGCATTTCCACCAACAGCGTAAGAGGGTTCCCCTTTCTCTGAATCCTCGCCAACATCTGTTGTTTCTTGAGTTGTTAATTTTAGCCATTCTGACAGGTGTGAAGTGATATCTCATTTGTATTTCCCTGATGATGAGTGATGTAAGAATATATTTAATACATGAAAAGTTCCTACAACTAAAAAAATCAAAATCTCAGAAGAAAAATGGGCAAAGAACATAAAAAGGAAGTTCATAAAAAATGTAAATGGCCTTTAAATATACTAAAAGATGCCTAACTAGTCTCATAAGAGGAAAGCAAATTAAAACTAAAAGTCATTTGTAAAAATAGACAGATGGGACAAAATTTTAATACTGAGTTGGTTAGTGTGTGGGGAGAAAACTGGCATTCTTACCCAATGTTGCTGAATGTATAAATCACAGCCATCTTTATGTAGGCCAATCTGACAATTCTACTTCTAAGAATTAATCCAAAAATGCTTGCACATATACAAAATGCCTTATGTTCAAGGGTACATAATGCAGCAATATTTAAATTGCAAAAAATGGGAACAAAGCAAGTGTCCACCAACAGTGGAAGTTGTTGAATAGAGTATATCCATACAGTGGATAATTATACAATTAGAAAAACAGGGCATAATTACATACATTGAAAAGAAACAATCTCCATTATATATTTAGTTTAAAAAGCAAGATAAAGAATGGTATGCTACCGTTTGTATAAAAAGAATAAACAATACATCCACTTTGAGAAATGGCAGAGTATGTCTTATTGGGATAATCCTCTTGCAGTTAACAATTCTAAACCCTAGATAAAATATTTAAAAAAATCACTGGAAAGATATGAAAAGCAGGCAGAATCTGGAGCAAAGTCTACACTTGGAAAGAAGGAATAGTACTGACCAGCTCTTCTGCTTTCATGGTTTTATTCCTGAAGGCAGGCCCTAGTTGGAATCACCTGGGAAGGCCAAGAACTTGCCTTGCTGAAACAATGCACTGGAAGGCTAAATTTAGGACATAGTCAGAAACTGGGAAATAAGGATGAGAATCCAGGAAAGGAGAGAACCTAAGATAGGAAACCCTGAAATCTGGCTATACACTTGGTGCAAATCTCTCGCTGATCCTTGAACTGTATCTCTCTAAGGTTAGACTCCAAACAGCCCAGCTAAGGTTACAAGAACCGAAAAAATATTTAAACTAACTGCTACTGTGGAAGAGTAATCTGGAGGCTTAACTCACCTAAGTTAAAACCTAAACATACAATTACCATACAACCCAGCAAATACAGACTTGGGCATTGATCCCAGAGAAACTAAAAATTAGATTCACCAAAAACCTGTACACAAATGTTTATAGCAGCTTTATTTGAAATAGCCCAAAACTGGAGACAAGACAGTTGTCCTTCAATGAATGAACAGCTTTTAAATAAATGGGAGTAACCCATCCCATGGAATACTGCTAAGCAATCAAAATGAATGAACTACTGATACATGCAACAAACTTGATGACTATCCAGAGCATTATGCTGGGTGAAAAAAACCCCAATCTGAGGTGGTTACGTACTATATCTAATTCCATTTATGTAATACACTTAAAAAAAATTTTTTAATGTTTATTTTTGAGAGTGAGCGAGCATGAGTGGGGGAGGGGCAGAGAGAGAGAGAGAGAGGGAGACACAGAACCCGAAGCAGGCTCCAGGCTCTGAGCTGTCAGCACAGAGTTCGACACGGGGCTCAAATCCACGAACCGTGAGATCATGACCCGAGCTGAAGTCGGACGCTTAACCAACTGAGCCACCCAGGCGTCCCTGTAACATCTTGAAATGATAAAATTATAGCAATGAAGAACAGAGTAGCAGTTGTCAAGGGTTAAGGAGAGGTTAGGGGGAGGCAGGGAGAAAGCAGGCATGGTTATAAAAGGGTAACATAAGGGATCCTTGTGGTGATGGAAGTGTTTTGTATCTCTGACTGTATTATAGTGTCAATATTCTGGTTGTGGTATTATACTAAAGCTTTGCAGTGTTACCATTGGGGGAAATTGGGTAAAGAGTACATGAGATTTCTGTTATTTCTTGCCACTACTGTGGTGAATCTATAACTATTTCAAAGTTAAAAGAAATGTGGGATCCTGCTAAGGCAGTATTTATGGATATGTTTATAGCACTAAATTGTCTCAGAAAATAAGTTTTAAATCAGTGACCCCAGTTGTAACCTTAAGAAACTACAAAAAGAGGGGTGCCTGGGTGGCTCAGTTGGTTAAGCCTCTGACTTAAGCTCAGGTCACGATTTCACGGTTTGTGAGTTCGAGCCCCGTGTAAGGCTCTGTGCTGACAGCTCAGAGCCTGGAGCCTGCTTCGAATTCTGTGCCTCCCTCTCTCTCTGCCCCACCCCCGGCTTGCACTCTGATACTCTGTCTCTCAAAAATGAATAAACATTAAAAAAATTTAAAAAAAAGGCAACTACAAAATGAATGGCAGATTAAATCCAAAGTAAGCAGAAAAAAGGAGAAAGTAATGATCAGCAGAAATCAGTAAAATAGAAAACAACAGAGCAACAGAGAAAAAAAATTAATAAAACCAAAGCTGGTTCTTTTCGAATAGTAACAAAAGTGATAATCTTCTAGTCAACCTCCAGCAAATCTACATCTATTTCAAAATACCAAAATTACAGAGATGGAAAACAGATTAATGGTTGGCTAAGGTTAGGAATGTTAGAGTTAGGGAGAAAAGTATAACCAAGGAATAACATAAGCGAGATATTTACAGTGATAGAATAACTCTTTACCTTGATTGCAGTGGTGGCTAAAAGAGTCTGCTCATTTAATAAAATACAGAGAGGTATATATACTATACGTTTAATATCAGATTCCTGCTTCTGGTATTGCATTTAAAGACGCAATCACAGGAAAAAACCAGGTGGAGGATACACAGGTCCTCTCTATACTACTTTCGCAACTTCCTGTGAATCTACAATTATTTCAAAATAAAAAAATTTTAAAACGGTATACTAGCATTTTAGCTATATGGGGTTCAAAACTAGAATTAAGTAATTCCTATCATGGTTAAATTTAAAAATTGTTACATACACAAGACAAAAATAAAAGGTCACTGGAAAAGACAGAATATACATATACTTATTCCATGAATATTTATCCCATAAGTATTATATAAATATATACAAAATATCAGTAAGGAAGCATTTATAAAAATTCACAGAAAACTATGTAAAAGGAGAAAAGTAGTAGGCCATACATATGTCCTAAAGTCAATCTATTTATCCCCTCAAATTCCTAAAATGTAAAGTGAGAGAGAGACAAAGTTTAATTCCCAAATTTGGGGGCCAGATATCTTAAAAAAAATTTTTTTTAACATTTATTTATTTGTGAAAGACAGAGAAAGAGCAAGAGTGGGGGCGGGGCAGAGAGAGAGGTAGACACAAAATTCGAAGCAGGCTCCAGGCTCTGAGCTGTCAGCACAGGGCCCGATGTGGGGTTCGAACTCATGAACCGTGAGATCATGACCTGAGCCGAAGTCGGACACTCAACCAACTGAGCCACCCAGGCAGCCCGGAGGCCAGATATCTTAAAGACAAATATTACTGTCTGGTCATGATTATTTTCTAGAGTTGGTACTTTGAAGCTTACCATAATATTAGAAGAATAAATGTATCATCCCCTTTTCTTAAACAAAACCAAAAATCTTACTATACTAGGAAGCAACTAAACAATCCTGTGGATTATTTTAAAATAATTAATGCCAAAAATAGTCTACATCTTGAAAATATTTACAGTGTTAAGAATTCAGTGACTTCTGGCAAACATCTCCTAAAATCTATCCTTACAGGAACAAATGGATTAAGTCTTTTCCTCAGCTTTAAGTAGAACAGAGTACAAACTAGTTTTTGTTATTTTGTCTTAACATTCATTTATTTTTGAGAGACAGAGACAGAGCACAAGTTGGGGAAGGGCAAAGAGAGAAGGAGACACAGAATCTGAGGCAGGCTCCAGGTTCTGGGCTGTCAGCACAGAGTCTGACACGGGGCTCAAACCCACGAACCGCAAGATCATGACCTGAGCCAAAGTCCTATGCTTAACCAACTGAGCCAGCCAGGCGCCCGTTTGTTTGTTTTTAATGCTTCAGAGCAAGGGCTGGCAAGCTACAGCCTGCCTGTTTTTGTAAAGATTTACTTGAATATAGCAACTGCTATTTGTTTATATATTGTCTATGGCTTCTTTCATGTTATGACGGCAGAGTTGCAACAGCAACTATAGGGCCCACAAAGCCATACAGGAATTTTACCATCTAGCCCTTTGAAAAAAACTTTGCCAACCCTTGCTATACTATAAGTCAAGGGACTCTGCTGTGAGACCTTGGACAAGATACAGACTCAAAATCTGTTTCTTCATCTATTAAAAAGAATAATAGCACATGCCCCATGTGCAGCAAATGAGTAACTCAGCAAGTCAGGGTTGTCTATACTGTGTACATTGAAGCTATGGTCCTTGATCTACTCCTTGGAGGGAACTTTTAAGCCCTTGGAATGTGCTGCCTTTGGTAATGTGTTTTTGCTTGCTTGGGCGTCTGGGACCAGACAGTGTATACTAATAGTGTAATTCATGGTAGGGGCTTTGGGCCACTCTAGACAGTCTAAACTAACAATCTGATTTATGGTGGGGGCCTCAGGTCATCTGGTATCCAGCCTGACCTCTGGAGGGTATGGAGAGACTGAGTGATCGAGGTCAGCGACACATGCAGTCAGACATGCCAATGTGACTGACCCCAAAAAAGACTGACCAGGGCTCAAGTAAATTCCTTTGGCTAGCATTCCTCTCTGTGTTGCTATGCATCATTGCTGGGAGGAGCAAGCAGTGTCTACATGGCTCTACTGAGAAAGGACAGCTGGAAACCTGTGCCTGGTTTCTCTTGGACTCTGCCCTATGTGACTCTTGTTTGTGGATTTTAATGTACACTCTTTCACTGTAATAAAATGTAATCTCACGTATTAACAGCTTTGCTGACCTCTGTAAGTTCTAGCAAATCACCAAATCTGAGGGTGGTCTGGGGGGCTCCTGAGCAGCATCTCATTATATTATGTGGATAAAATGTGATAACCCATACTAGGCATTTAACAGTGGCTGGCTGGCATTATGATAAAGGCTGAGTACATACTGGCTGTTATCATCAAACCATTAAGCAAGTACTTTGTAAGATTCTTTGTGTTATAAGACTCTTATAGCACTTAAAGACTTTTCAAATGGAGTTCATATTCAATATGTATTCAACAATTATTTGTGTTATTACTCCGTATCAGCCACTGATCTAGGTGCTAGAGATTTAGTAGTAAGCAAAATGGACAAAAATCCTTGCTTTCATGGAGCTTCACTCTAGCAGGAAGAGATAAACATAAAAAAGTAAATGTGTAGAATGTTAAACCATAATAAATATAAGAAAGGGGAATATGAAATGTTGAGAGAAAGGAGAACATTTGAAGTTTCAGGTTGAATGGCCAGGAAAGTTATCTCTGAGAACACGAAACCAGAGTAAAGATGTGAAGGAAGTATGAGAACCAGCTGTACTATTTTTAGGAGAACATCCCAGGCAGACAAAATAGCGAGAGCAAAGGCCCTGAAGTAGGAGAAAGCCTACTATGTTTTAAGAACAGCAAGGAGGCTAGTGTGGTCAGGGTGAAATGGATATGGATAGGAGTATAAGAGATCAGAGAGATAACAAGGTGGGGAAGGAGTACAGGAGACAGATACAGGGCACTACAGGTCACAGTAAGGACTTTGGCTTTGAATCTGAATGTCATTAGAAACTAATGGAGAGTCTGAAACAAAATAATGACATGATCTAACTCATGCTGTGTCGAGAATAAACCACAAGAGAACAAAATTAGAAGCAGGAGATCTACTAGAAGGTGACTGTAATAAATCAGGCAAGAGATGACCCTCACTTGGGTCTGTGTGGTATTGGTGAGGGGTGATGAAAAGTGGACAGTTTCTAGACATCTGATGGTAAAGCCTGCAGGTTTTCCTTGCAGTCTGGGTATGGACTGAGAGAAAAAGAAAGGAAACCCAAGGTTTTGAGTCTGAACAATTATAAAGGATGGAGTTGCCATTAACAGAGAAGGAGAAGATTATAGGAGGAACTAGTTTGTGGTAGAGGAGGGGATATATAACAGAAGTTCATTTTTTATTTTTATTTTTTTTTAATTTTTTTTTTCAACGTTTATTTATTTTTGGGACAGAGAGAGACAGAGCATGAACAGGGGAGGGGCAGAGAGAGAGGGAGACACAGAATCGGAAACAGGCTCCAGGCTCTGAGCCATCTGCCCAGAGCCTGACGCGGGGCTCGAACTCACGGACCGCGAGATCGTGACCTGGCTGAAGTCGGACGCTTAACCGACTGCACCACCCAGGCGCCCCAGAAGTTCATTTTTTAAAAAATTTAAAAAATTCTTTCTTAATTTTTTATTGAGATATAGCTGACATACAATATTACATTAATTTCAGGTGTACAACATAACGCTTTGGCATTTGTACACATTACAAAATGATCACAACTGATCTAATTACCATCTGTCACCATACAAAGTGAATACAATATTAACTATATTCCCTATGCTGTAGATTTTACCCCCTTATTTTATAACTGAAAGTTTGTACCTTTTGACCACCCTTTACCCATTTTGCCCCACCACAACCCCCCCTCCTGTTTGGCAACAACCAATCTGTTCTCTATATCTTTGAGTCTGGGTTTTATTGTGGTTGTTGTTTTGATTCCAAATACTGAATCATAAAATATTTATTTTTCTTTGCCTGACTTACTTTACTTAGTGTAATACTGGTAAATAATACTGCAATGAACACAGGAGTGCATGTATCTTTTTGAATTAATATTTTTGGTTTTTTTGGATACCCTGTAGGGGAACTGCTAGATTGTATGGTAGTTCTATTTTTAGTTTTTTTTAGGAACGGCCATACTTTTTTTCCATAGTGGTTATACCAAATTACACTCTTACCAACAGTATACAAAAGTTTTCTCTGTATCTTTTTCTCCATATCCTCACCAGCATTTGTTATTCCTTGTCTTTTGAATAACAACCATTCAGACAGATGTTAAGGTGATATCTCACTGTGGTTTTGATTTACATTTCCATGATCATGAGTGATGTTGAGTACCTTTTCATGTGTCTGTTCACCAACTGGATGCCTTCTTTTGGAAAATGCCCATTTAGGTCTTCTGCCCATTTTTAAATCAGATTGTTTGTTTTTCTTTGTTATTGAGTTGTAGGAGTTCTTCACATATTTTGGACATTAACCCCTTATCTGATATATGACTTACAAATGTCTCTTCCCGTTAAGTTGCCTTTGCATTTTGTTGTTTGGTAGTTTCCTTCTCTGTGCAGAAACTTTTCTGTTTCGTGTGGTCCCATTTGTTTGGTTTTGCTTTGTTTCCCTTGCCTTTGGAGTCAGATGCAAAAAAACTTTGCTAAGATTTATGTCAAGGAGATTACTGCTTATGTTTCCTTCTAGGCTTTATGGTTTCAGGTCTTAAAGTCAAGTCTTTGATCCATTTTGAGTTAATTTTTGTATATGGTGCAAAATAGTAATCCGTAATCATTCTTTTGCATGTAGCTGGCCAGTTTTTCCAAAACTATTTACTGAAGAGACTGTCCTTCCCCCATTGTATGTCCTTACTTCCTTTATCGTAAATTAATTGACCATATATACTTGGGTCTATTTCCGGGCTGTCTATTCTGTTCCACTAATCTATGTGTGTTTCTATGCTAACACCATACTGTTTTGATTACTATAGGTTTATGGTATAGTTTGAAATCAGGGAGTGTGATACCTCTGGCTTTGTTCCTTTTTAAGACTACTTTGGCTATTCAAGGTCTTTTGTGGTTCCATATACATTTTAGAAGTATTTTTTCTTGTTCTGTGGAAAATGCCATTGGAATTTTGATAGGGATTGCATCAAATCTGTACATTGCTTCGGGTGGTATGGTCATTTTACCAATATTAATTCTTCCAATCCATGGGCACAGAATATCTTTCCATTTATTTGTGTCTTTAATTTCTTTCATCAATGTCTTATAGTTTTTTAAATTTTTTCAAATGTTTATCTTTGAGAGAGAGGGATAGACAGAACACGAGTGCAGAGGGGCAGAGAGAGAAAGAGAGAGAGAGGGAGAGAAAATCCAAAGCAGGCTCCAGGCTCTGAGCCATCAGCATAGACCCCGACACAGGGCTTGAACTCATGAACCATGAGATCATGACCTAAGCCGAAGTTGGATGCTTGACCAACTGAGCCACTCAGGCACTCCAATGTCTTACAGTTTTCAGTGTAACCTATAGTTTTTGGTTAAATTTATTCATAGGTATTTTACTCTTTTTGATGTGCCCATAAATGGGATTTTTTGGATTTCTTTTGTTGATAGCTATTATTATACAGAAACACAACAGATTTTTGAATATTAACTTTGTGTCCTGAAACTTTACTGAATCCATTTATTAGTTCTAACACCTTTAGTGGTGGAGTCTTGAGGGTTTTCTATATATAATATCACGTCACCAGCAAATAGTGATGGTTTTACTTCTTCCTTTCCAATCTGGATATCTTTTATTTCTTTTTCTTGCCTAACTATTAACTTTGTGTCCTGAAACTTTACTGAATCCATTTATTAGTTCTAACACCTTTAATGGTGGAGTCTTGAGGGTTTTCTATATATAATATCACGTCACCAGCAAATAGTGATGGTTTTACTTCTTCCTTTCCAATCTGGATATCTTTCATTTCTTTTTCTTGCCTAACTGTCCTTGTTAGGACTTCCAATGCTATGTCGAATAAAAGTAGGGACAGTGGGAATCCTTGTCTTGTTCTTGATCTCAGTGGAAAAGCTTTTAACCTTTCACTGTTGCATATGACATTAGCTGTGGGTTTGTCATATACAGTCTTGATTATGTTGAGGTACATTCTCTATCCACTTTGTTGAGTTTTTATCATCAATGAATGTTGAATTTTATCAAATGCTTTTCTGTATCTATTGAGATGATCATACATTTTTATCTTTCATTTTGTTAATGTGGCATGTGACATTGATTTGATTTGCGGATGTTGAATAATCCTTGTATCTGTGGAATAAATCCCACTTGATCATGGTGCACGATCCTTTTCACGTACTATCGAATTCCTAAGGTTGAATTTGATTTTGTTGAAGGTTTCTGCACCTGTGTTTATTAGGGATCTTGGCCTGTAATTTTCGTTTTTTTGTGGTATCTGTGTCTGGTTTTAGTATCAGGCCTTGTAAAATGAGTTTGGAACTGTTTCCTCCTCTTCAGTTATTGGAAAAAGTTTGTGAAGGAGAGTAGGTGTTAAATCTTTGAATGTCTGATAGAATTCACCAATGAAGTCCAGTGGTCCTGGACTTTAATTTTTGGGAGGTTTTTGATTGCTGATTCAATCTCCTTACTAGTAATTATAATCAGATTTTCTATTTCTTCATAATTCACTCTTGGAAAATTATAACTTTCTAGGAATTTATCTATTTCTTCTAGGTTGTCCAAGTTTTTGGTCTATAATTCATAATTCATAGTAACTATAGTTCCTAGTATTTCTGTGGTATCAGTTATAACTTCTTTTTCACTTCTGATTTTATTTGAGTCTTGTTTTTGTTGTTGTTGTTTCTAAGTCTGGCCAAAAGTCTTGTCAATTTTATCTTTTCAAAGAACCAGCTCTTGGGTTCCACTGATCTTTTCTACTGTCTTTTTATTCTCTATTTCATTTATTCCATTCTGATTTTTATTATTTCCTTCCTCCTACTAACTTTTGGCTTTATTCTTTTTCTAGTTCTTTCTGATGTACCATTAAATTGAGATTTCTCCTGTTTCTGGAGGTAGGCCTGCATGCTATCAACCTCCCTCTCAGAACTGCTTTTACTTCATCCTGTAGATTTTTGTATGCCATATTTCCGTTTTCATTGTGTCTAGGTATTTTTTTCTCTTTTGATTTATTCTATGATTCACCAATTGTTCAGTAGCATGTTGTTTATTCTCCACATATTTGTGATTTTTCTGATTTTCCTCTTGTAATTTATTTCTAGTTTCATACAATAGTGGTATGCTAGATATGCTTGATATGCTTGATGGGATTTAAACCTTCTTGCATTTACTGAGACTTGCTTTGTGACCTAACACCTTATCTATTCTAGACAATATTCTGTGTGAACTTGAGAGGAATTTATATTCTGCTGCTTTTGGATGGAATGTTCCATATATATCTATTAAGTCCATCTGGTCTAAAATGTCATTTAAGGTTTATGTTTCCTTACTGATTTTCAGTTGTTTTTTTTTTTAATTAAAAGGATATTTTTAAATATTTATTTACTTCTCAGAGAGAGAGAGAGAGAGAGAGAGAGAGAGAGCGTGCAGAGGTGAAGGGGGGGAGCAGAGAGAGGGAGATACAGAATCCGAAGCAGGCTCCAGGCTTTGAGCTGTCAGCACAGAGCCCAATGTGGGGCTTGAACCCACAAACTGCGAGATCATGACCTGAGTGGAAGTCGGCTGTTTAACCAACTGAGCCACTCAGGTGCCCCTGATTTTCAGTTTTGATGACTGATGTAAGTAAGATGTTAAAGTCCTCTACTATTATTGTATAGTATATGCAATTATATTATATACTTTGACGCTCTTATGTTGGGTGCATACATATTTATAAATGTTATATTTTCTTGCTGGATTGACTACTTTATCATTATGTACTGCTTCTCTTTGTCTTTAATTACACTCTCTTTTTTAAAGTCTATTTTGTTTGATACAAGTATAGCTGCACCAGCTTTTTGTTTCCATTTGCACTGAACATCTTTTTCCTTCCCTTTACTTTCAGCCTGCGTGTGTTCCTACAGCTGAAATGAGTCTGGTAGGCTGTATATAGATGTTTTAGGAATTCAGTTTGAACATGTTAAGTTTTATATGTCTAATTGGACATCCAAGTGGAAAAATCCAGTAGACAACTAGACATAAAGGTCTGCAGTTCAGAAAGTTCAGGCTGCAGTTATAAATTTGAGAGTCTTAGCACACAGATGGCATTTAATTCAATGAGGTTGCATGAGACCATTTAAAGAGCAAATCTACATAGGAAAGAAGAACACATCATGGTCTAGGCTCTAGGTCATTCTAATATGTAGAGGTCAGGGAGATTAGGAGACACCAGCAACATTAGTTGGGAAGTTGCAGACAGAAAGGCAAAAAGTAAACCAGGCAAGTATGTTTACCCTGAAAGTCAGGGTTTCAAGGAAAGTGTGATCAACTGTGACAAATAATGATGATAGGTTAAGTAAGATTAAGACTGAGAAAATGTTCATTGGATTTGGCAACAAGGAGGTCAACCAGAGAGTTAAAGGATAATTCTGGTTGCAGTAAAGGCAAATATCTTTGGAATGGGTTCAAGAGAACTGGAGGAGAGAAACTAGAAATAGTGGGTATAGATAGGCCTTTTGAGAAATAGGGTGACAGCTGGAAAAAAAAAAATGGGACTATGTAAAGGTTTTTGTTCTGTTTGAAAATGGGAGAACAGCATATTTATATATTGATGAGAATAATCCAACAATAAAAGAAGAATTACTGCAGTAATATTTTGAGAGAGAGAAGAGATGGACTTTAGCACATAAGTGGAAGGAATATCCTTGGCTAAATCATCTATTGTAATTGAAGAGAAGCTGGAGTTTGGGGAGCAGATGCAGGTTAAGTGGCTAATGTTTTGGTAGGGAATCAGGATGTTCTTTTCCAGTTATTTCAATTTGCTTGGTAAGTAGGAAACTAGGTTGTTAGCCATGAGGATGAAAGAGGAGGAATAATGAGAAAAAAGAAAGTATGAAATAGTTGCCTAGGAGGTCAAATGAATTATGCAAAAGGTCAGCACAATCATACACATTTTCTGGCAGAAAACAAGAACAAACTTTATATCCAAACTTTTCCCCATAACATATGCCAGTGGTATGTTCCGCCATCGCTCCAATATGCCTTCTGGATCTGTGGTTAAATAACTGCTGTGTGCATTCATAGCCCTTGAGCACTAGGATATTCTTAAATTTTAAAGATCAAGTGATATTCAGAACTTTGTGTTTAATGAGGCAGAAAAATAAGTAATAATTTAGAGACTTATGTACGTTTGAGACCAACTTCAGGACACTAAAAAAAAAAAAAAACAAAAAAACTAAATAATAATTAAACACCTTATTTTCCCAGACATGTGAAACTTGTAAATAGTGTGCTTATGCAAAGCATCAAACAATATATCCTTACGAGAATGATGCAATTCTTTTCCTCAATAAAAAGGCGTTACACTTGTCACCTGACCACACTGTTATGATGAATTTCTGTATTATAACTATTTAGACCAAGAAATAAGAAAATGCAGAAGATTCCCACAGTACCTTTTCATCCAAGTCTGAACTACTGATAGCATTGTTAAGATGAAATTCTGCATTACCACTGTTTAGACCAGGAAATAAGAAAATGCAAGTCTCTTGTACCTTTTCATCCAAGTCTGAACTTTTTATGTGTTCACTGAAGTCTTCCAGATTTTCACTTTCAGAGGTCTCATTAGTAATTTCCCCTAGGGAAATGTTTTCACCTTTGGAATCATGTTTTATCTCATTTGCTGAAAAGAAAGAATATTCAACTGTAGAAACTTCAAACAGTGAAATAACTAAGTTATTCAAAGATTGTTCTAAAAATGAGTTAGAATTCAGAGTCTTTTAAAGTCCAATGTGACAAACATGAAGTAGTTTTCAGCAAACTATACAATTATTCCTCCCTCTTTCAAAATAACTCCATTATATTAGATATAAAAAGAATGGCACTAAGACAAACTGAGATATATCAAGATAAATTTACGAATGTTTCTTGATTACATCCAGTTATTTTAAATATGTTTTTAAAACTTTAAAGTACAATTAACTTTCAAAATATTTCCTGTGAAGATCCAGGTATTCAAACTTATGATTAACTGTAAATTACAAAAAATTATAAAAAGGATTCAGATTTAAAATGTGATAAAGTTTAAACACATACTTCCATTTAAAAATAATGCCACAAAATTTCTAAGGTCAATGATCCTCTCTTTTGTAGATAAAGCTGAACAAAGTTACTTACTAAATAATCAAATGGAAAATCTCTCAATCTCATCTGTCAACCAAGCAATAAAACTGAGGAAAACTGACAAACTATAAAACATGTTTTAACAAACTCTAGAATGAGAAGCTTCCTATTTTAATGAATTCATTTTGGCTAGGCCTGAATAGAGACACAAAATGATACTTCAATATACATATTTTGAAAACGTCAAATTTTACCTGCTGACAAGGAAGCACAGACCTCTGACTTCATCAATCCTGAATCCGGCACAGGAAGTTCTCTATTATAAAGCAAACAGAGCTTGAACATTATAAAGGATTCTACACAGATCCACTTCTCTAAACATTATATATTACCAGCTTTAGTAGCTGGTGAGGATCAGCTCAAGTTCTCCAAGGACAGAGTATTACACTGGAGGTTCAGAAACCCAGCACACCCAAGTAGATTCCTCATTTGTTTCTTTTAATCACACACATAAGCCACAACTGTTAGGGAGTGCTGCCATTCAAACTGCTACTCAGGGAGAACCCAATGACAGTTCCAACAGTTCTAAACTATTACACCCATACTAGAAGATGTTTAACTTCTACTCTGAAGTTTATGTATGTACAGCTTACTGCCAATGTAAAAAGGAAGACAGTTTGACAGCTGTTTGAATCTTTTTTTGTAGTCTCTAAAGACCACATATGGTCTAAAGGTTAAGGGTATAGAGATCAGAGTTAGATCAACCTAGGTTCAAATATCGTTCTGCCGCTTAACTGTGTCAACTATGGCAACAATATTTCTTTCAGTCTAACCATATCTGTAAAATGGGAATATCACCTATCCATGAGGTTACTGTGAGGATTAAATGAAGTGTTTTTAAAACCAATAGCATAGACTCAACAAATGAAAACTACATTTATATGAGCGACAAATGGCTGATCATTTCTCCATTTTTAAATATTTAGAAATATATAAAAGAATAAAATATAATAAACGCCCATAATCCCACCATTTTTTTCATTTAATAAATTCGTTTTATTAAACCTAGCCTACAGCTCTACAACCGCTCACTGGTTCAAGATTACTTCCTACTCAAGAAAGAGAAAAACTAAACAAAGTATTTTATACATCATTCTTTAAAGTCTTTGGAAAACAGGAAGTATTTGCTCCCTGACAGAAGACCTAAAACAACTGGAAACATATAGTTTAAAGAATGGAAAAAATAATAATATGAACAGAAGGCTCATACGATTTGACATCATGAGCAGAACACATCCCCAATCCTGCCCATTCATATCTCAGAACGGTCATGTCCTTCTCTGAAATAAGAAAGAAATCAGGTATCATTCTTAACTCCTACCTATGATTAATCAATCAGATTAATCAATCTTCACTTCCTAAATCTCTCCCAAATCCACATCCACTTCTGTTTGAAGTCATCATGTCCTCTGGCCTCATTATTACAATAGCTCCCCGCCACACCAGAGCTACAATGATTTTTAAAATGTAAATCTGGTCTATTTAAAAGTCCTTTGGTGAATCCCTATATGCTGTTAGGATAAAGTTCAAACTCACCATGACTTCTAGTTTATCTAGGATGGTCTGTTTAGTCCTGTTGTCTTGGCTTAAATTATTAAAAGCTCCTCACTTCACTCTCAAAAGTTTTGCAGTTCAGAAGACAGATTCTATGGTCATCCTATTTGTAAAGGATGTAATGTAATGACTGAGCTTTCTGCACATTTTGTAGCTTTATTTCTTGCCATATGAACCCTAAGCCATGGAACATTATCTCTGTTTCTCAGTTGTGGCATACCTTTCCCTGTGGGCCTTTATACAGGCTATTACTCCTATAACAAAATTCTATTTACTTTTCTTCACCAACTGGCTAATTCATGGTAATTCCTTTAGTGTTCATCTTAAATACCATCTTGAAAAGAAGTCCTTAACATCTCACACTTCTATTATAGTTTACGGTACTTGCTCAAATATCTGCCTCTCTTGGTGGATCAAAAGCTTAGGGAGGACAAGGCCCAGATGTGTCTTGTTGCCCTCCATATATACTCAGCACCTGACGTCTTCGTAGCCAGGCACCACAGGGAGACCCAAATGAAGATGCCTCTCTTCTGTCTAGGAACTCCCAGTATATGGGAGGCTCACATACAAGTAGACATAATACACTGAGATAAGTGCCAAGAAAACTGCTAGAACAAATTCCTAGAGTACCATCTCAGATGAGACTTGAAGGATAGCTGAATAAAAAGAAAGGGACTTGCAGATAAAGTAACATAATGCAAAAGAACTCAAGTACATGACATACTGTAGAAACCACGAGCTGCTTGCTGTGTGTATCTGTTATTACCCTTTCCCCCCCTCCCCCCCACCCCCCAAAACCATATTTGTCAAAGAGAGAATGGATGCAATCCACTAAAGAGCCTTAAAAAGACATGCCAAGCAATTCAGACTCTATCCTCAGGTGGGCAGAAAGCCACTGAAGCAATGTAAGCAGTCACTGGCAGATCAATTTCTATTACAGACTATCACTACGGAGGAGGATAAACAGAGAGTTCAGGGAGAATTAGCCAGGAGCTCATTACAATAATCTAGGAGAAAGATGAATAAGATAGCAGCAGTGAGAAATGAGAGGAAGGAAAAACTGTGAGAGATTAAAGCAATAGCATGAATACGATTAAGTGACTCAATAAATACACAAGAACTGAAGGATGTTTTTGCAGTTTCTAATTATCCTGAAAGTTACATTCTCACATAGGTATAGCTCCAGACACATAGGAGGGTATATCTGCAAACAAAACAAAAACCATAAACAGGCATATAGCAAGTATACTGCTTTAATTTCAATTTCAAAGTACTATATTAAAATAGTATTTTTAATATTGCTGGTATTGCTTGTAAGCATGAGAAACTTTTTACTATGAATAACTAGCTCACAGGAAGGTAAAATTGTACATGCTGCTCCTGTTAGAAGTAATTTAATTTTGTTTTGAAGATGAAAAACACAAAGAAATTAAATTCATCTAAACTAAAAAAAATAATAAAGCAACACTGTAATGCACATAAATATTTTACAGTTTTGTACTGCTGTAATGAAAAGGTACAGCTCTCCCTTGATGGAGTGGGAAGGTTCAAAAATGAAGGGGAGGATGAGGAAAGGAGAGAAACAAACAGACTTGAGTGAAGCTATAGAAGTACAGAGAAGCAAAAGAGATTTGAGCAACAAGGAGAGGGAAGGAGAGGGGAGTAAAAGAGGTTTCTGAAGAACGACACGGATTACATCAAGTTTATCCTCCAATCACAGCATTTTGTAAGGGAGTGATGAAGTTTAATGGGTTCCACCCAGGACTTGTTGTTTTTTTTTTTTTTATAAAACAAAATTTAATACAAAATATGATACTACATCTCTTATAGTAGGGAAAATATTGTTTTTATAAATCTGTTTCACACACTCACAAGTATGTACTGGATTGTAATGCAAAATGTACCTTTGCTATGGGTAACTGACAAAAAGTCTAGAGCAGGACTGCTCTAGAATTATTACTACCAGAACAAGTCTGAAAACTATGCCCAAGAAAAATTCAAAATGTTATTGCTTTCTTCTGAGATGTTAACTAGCTGACTTGAGGTCAGTGTTCACTTACTTACACATTCACATACTGCTTCTAAATAGGGCTGCTACAAATTTACTGAGGCAATTGTTCTGTAGATAGCAGTGGCCAAAAGCAGAGAAATATTATAGTATCCAATTCATTGGGCCAGAGGTTGCCTGGCCTGATGCCCTGGTGTGAGGTGCTAGGTCTCTTGCTACTACAAATGAGTATTCCATAAAGTACAATATCATATATTCTGGCAAAGACAAAAAAACACAATGGTTTATGTGACCCAAAAGAGAAGAAAGTAAAAATAAGAATGACACTTCTTCAAACTGCCCCACCGCCACTTTAGAGAGGAAATGACGGAGAAAAGAGATCAAAAGTAGATTAATGTTCTGTGGCAATCTGTAATCAAATTAAAGTCTTACAAATAACCAAAATGGCCCTGTTCTAGCAGGCTGTTTTGGGCTGAGGAGCAAACTTCAGAGCAAGCTACCCTGGGTTCAGATCCAGGCCTTACTAACTTACTAGCTGTGTGTCCTTTGGAAAATTAAACACTTTGATTCAATTTTAAGGAGGGCTAGTTTTAGAGAAACTGAACAGACATTTTTCCTAAGAAGACTCAGAGATGGCCAATGAACACATGAAAAGATGCTCAATACCACTAATCATCAGAAAGATGCAAATCAAAATCACTTCATACCTGTCAGAATGGCCAAAATAAGTAACACAAGAAATAACAAGTGTTAGGATGTAGAGAAAAAGGAACGCTTGTACAATGTTGGTGCAACCACTGCGGAAAATAGTATGGAGGTTCCTCAAAAAATTAAAAATAGAAGTACATTATGACTCAATAATTGTACTACTGAAAGAAAATGAAAATACCAATATATGCACCTCTATGTTTACTGCAGCATTACTTACATTAGCCAAGATAAGGAAGCACCCTAAGTGTCCATCGATAGATGAATGGATAAAGATGTAGTGTATACACACAGGAATATTACATAGCATAAAAAAAAAAAAAAAGGAAGAAGTCATACTATTTGGTCATACTATTTGCAACAACATGGATGGACCTACAGGGTATTATGCTAAATGAAATCAGTCAGACTGAGGAAGACAAATACTATATGATTTCACTCATATGTGGAATCTAAAAAACAAATGAATAAACAAAAAGCAGAATGAAACCTATAAAGAATGAACTGATGATTGCTACAGGGAAGGGAGGTATGGGAATGGAAAAAGTGGGTTAAGGAGAATAGGAGATACAGGATTCTAGTTATGGAGTGAAAAATTCATGGGAAGAAAAGGCACAGCATAGGAAATATAGTCAATGATATTGTAATACTATTGTAAGGTGACAGATGGTAGTTAAACTTGTGGGGAGCATAGCATAAGGTACAGAGATAGTGAGTCACTACACTGTATACCTGAAACTAATACAACATTGTATGTCAACTGGACTTAAAAAAGAATTAAAATAAAAAGGGCCAGTTTCAACCTCAGAATTATTCTACGAAATAAAATAATGTAAGTGATGTATCTAGCACAGGGCAGACACCAAATATCAGTTCTGATAATTCAGTGTAAAATTTTGCACTATAGAGTGTCTCAGATATTCAGTGGAAAGGCAGAATGGAGCAAGGTAAGCTTCCTAAAAGGCTACAGAATCTAAATATACAGGGAGAGAAAGAATGTCTTCTGAATCATCTGAACAACCTTGGTGTCAGGCATTTTTCCCTCTAGAAGTTTGTGTTTATTATTACCAGCTCCAGAAGGTACAATGCTCTTTATGGATTTAAATCCAATTTGCAAAGGTGGTGTAACTGGTCCTCATTGATCACCAGCATTAGTCCTGTCCTGGTGACTTCAATTTCTGATGCTCAACTTTCCAACCATCTTAATCTGGCATCACCCTATTTATCCAGTTTTATTTCCCAGTACTCATCAACATCTATTTGCTTTAGAAAGAAAGGATTCGCTGTCTTCATTTACATATATTCTAATCTAGATGCTTGAGGCACAGCCTACTATGATAGAAATTTAAAGTTTAATTCTCTCCCTTCCCTCAAAGTATGAGGACTGGGCTTGCAAAGGTAAATGAGACATGGAAACTTCCTACCCTCAAGAAGTCCAACAGTTTAATAGGCAAGAGACATGAAAGTTATTACTATCATAACATCAGTGCCGTAATTGTGATAGGAAAAGGTGCTATGGGAACAGAAAGGGCTCCTAACTCTGCCTGAAAGAGTCAGGAAATGCTTCATAATCTGCCCTCTACAACCATATTCATATTTACCTTTACCTTATGCCTACCTTTTCTTCATTAATTTTCTTCCCCCACCAATTTTTTTTCCTTCTTCCCCTTTGTTAAATCTAAATCAATCCAAATTTCAAGGATCAGTACAAATTCTGACTTTTCCAAGATACCTTTTCATCCCTCTTTTCTAAACTACTAGTATTCTTAGTACTTCAGTTTATGTATTTTTGTTTCAGGCACATTGATTTTTCCTTCATACCTACATAGCAATTCCCTCGAATGCTTGGCAGATTCTTAAAATCTCAATGATCCACTGTATAATATCACTCAACTTATATTTTAGAATAAAATTGTGATTGAAGATAATCCTATGTTCTAGGTCAGCACCATTATAGACAATCTCAGGCTAATGTATTTACAGGCTAATTCAAAAGTTTTATCATTGTCAAAAATTATGCATTACCAAGCTCATCAGTTCAAGTGTTAGTGGATTAGTGGATTAGTTCCAATATGCTTCTGATAATTTGGGTTTTAATATGAACTCTATCCATTGTAGAGATCAAAAATGAATAAGCATTCTAACATAACTTACACATCTTACAAATTCTCCCTAACCAAGTCTGAGAACACTTCCTCCAACAACTGAATCAATTCAGGCTTGACTATGTTTTAACAGTAAGAAGCAGTCCAGAGCTTCTGACAGTATCTGCCCTAACCCTCCCATACTTTTTTTTTTAATTATTTTTAAAAAAACCCTTTTTTAGTGTTTATTTTTTGAGAGACAGAGTAAGAGTGGGAGAGGGGCAGAGAGAGAAACGGAGACACAGAATCTGAAGCAAACTCCAGCCTCTGAGCTGTCAGCACAGCAGCGCCTGACGCAAGGCTTGAACCCATGAATCATGAGATCATTACCTGAGCCGAAGTTGGCCACTTAACTGACTGAGCCAGTCAGACACCCCCTAACCCTCCCATCCTTAAGTTCTGTTCCTGTAAAATACAAACACGGTCTAACAGGCTTCAACCTCTTAGTGTCTTAGAGGAAAAAGTAGTATATGAACCAGCAACTGGTTGATAAAAGGGACAGTTTTGAAATTTGAATTTATATTTTAAGCTTCATTTAGTTCTAGAATCATTAACAACCTTGTGTCCAACTATTAGCAGACCCTCTGTTTATCATACCTCCATTTTTCCCCGTTAAGGTTGATCCTAGCACTGTGGATGATTATAAAACGGGTATTTCTATTGCAGAAAAAATATTGAAGTAACTACTGAGGGGACACCAGGTGGCTCAGTTAGTTGAGTGTCTGACTCTTGATATCAGCTGAAGTCATGATCCCAGTGTCATGGGAATGAGCCACAAGTTCGGGTTTGCACTGAGCATGAAGCCTGCTTAAGATTTGCTCTCCTGAGCCAAAGCATAAGAGACTGTTAAAAACTGAGAACAAACTGAGGGTTGATGGGGGGGTGGGAGAGAGGGGAGGGTGGGTGATGGGTATTGAGGAGGGCACCTTTTGGGATGAGCACTGGGTGTTGTATGGAAACCAATTCGACAATAAATTTCATATATTGAAAAAAAATAATAAAAAATAAAAAAAATAAAAACTTGGAAGAAAAAAAAAAGTATTTGCTCTCCCTCTCTCTCTCTCTCTCTTTCCTTGTCTCTCTCTCTCTCCCTCCCTCTGCCCCTCTCCCCGGCTCACACTTTCTCTAAAAAAAGTAAAATCAAATAAAAAAAATACAATACAATGCAATAAATAACAACTGAGGAAATTTTCAAGTTTACTTGAAGACCAAAATTTCAGAAGGAGATATGAAAAAAAAAAGCCAATAAAAGTATAATTGGCACTTCTGAAATAAAGGGAAATGAGGTTCAAAGACAATCAGAAAAATTATCTGAAGTAAATTTGATACTGCAACCCAAAATGGTTCACCTTGTCCAGGAAAAACTGACACATAATTACCAATCCCAAGACAGAAAGTAAGAGAAACAACTGATAGCTGATAGGAGGAAGACGAGGTGGAAAGGGAGAAGGAGGAGTGGGGGGAGGGCTAGGAGGAAAAGGCAGCAGTGGCAGTTGAGAGAGGAATGATGGGAGAATTAGGTTTGGCTTCAGACTTCACAACGAAGTCAGAAAGCAGGCTGGAATGACCATACAGTTGTAAAAAGGAAAAACATAAACTGAAAATTTTATACCCAATTTGCCTACACAACAGTTGTTCTTATGTATCCAAGATCTTAAAGAACACAGCAATCATGAACTCTTCTTGAAAAAAACTGCTCTGAAATCTATCCAACTAAGAAATGAATCAAAATAGCCAAAGCAGAGGAAAGTACAAAGAATAATGGTAGGGACTGTATCAACTTAAATATATAACTAAGAGAGTCTTTGGGAATCCAGATTATTGAAGAGAATGTAAATGACACAAAGCTTAACAATATAAAACATTTTTTTAAAACACAAAAGTTGGGGGCAACACTGGTAGAAAAGCCAAAGTGTACAGTTATGCTCATCTTTCATGTTTGGAAAGCAAATGCTGCTGTCTGAAGTTAGAACACAATTTTTAAAAGTCATGATAAAATTCAAGCTATTAAATAATATTTCTCATTAACTTTAGAGAGAGACTTTTTGAAACTAATCTCTTGTGATACAGAAGTATATTGTTTCAGCAATCCCTTTAGTTTCATTTTAGTTCCCCTTCCCCTCAATCAAGAATAAATAAAATTAAATATTTTTACTAAAAAATAACAATATAATTTTTCTAAAATATGTCTATATGCCTAAATAGATGTCTAAAATGATGACTACAAATTGTTAGCAATTGATTTGTTATTTTGGATGGTAGGATTACCCCCCTTTTATACTTTTAACGTAATGAACATGTATCACTTTTTTCAAAATCAGCCATTATTCTAAAAAAAAGAATAGAAAACAAACTTCCTAACAATTCACACTTCTTTCTACCTTTGATGGTAGCTTACTGTCAACATCTTATTAGCTAACGGAGATGTCTGCTCTATTTAAATGCAGGATTTGCTCTAATTTCCCTTCGTATTCCTCAAAAGAAGTGTGGTATACCAAGAGTTAAAATCACCTTCATTAACTACCTTCTTTTGAACCCTTACTCCTCACTCAGTGCCATGCTAAAACCAAAATCTCCTCTTTGATTTAACCCACACAATCCAGAAGCAAGTATCTTCCCCTTTAACAGATAAGGTAAAATAATTTGCCTAAAAGGTCCCATAGCTGATAGGTGGCAAGAAGATTAAAAAACAATAAAGACTATAAAGGTCAAGTTCTTAATCATTAAATTTTTTCTTTTTTTAGCACTAATTCTAAAGTAAGACAGGCCTCAGTTCATAGCCAGATTATGGTATTAGCAGTGTGACCCTAGACAAATGACAACTTGTCATCTTTATTTTTCCATCTTTGAAATGGGCAAACTATCATCCTATCTCATTATACTGCTAAAAATACATAATGAAGCTTAGTCTTCCATTTGGCAAACAGAAAGTACTCTATTTGGTAAGTTAAAAGTTCTTGAGGGGCGCCCGGGTGGCTCAGTTGGTTGGGCGACCGACTTCAGCTCAGGTCATGATCTCGCAGTTTGTGAGTTCGAGCCCCGCGCTGGGCTCTGTACTGACAGCTCGGAGCCTGGAGCATGCTTCAGATTCTGTCTCCCCCCTCTCTCTAACCCTCCCCTGCTCATGCTCTGTGTCTGTCTCTCAATAATAAACATTAAAAAAAAATTTTAAAAAAAGTTCTTGAAACACTAAAAACATCAAGAATGTATCACAAAAATAACTAAGTAAAATGTATAAATACCTAAGAGATTAAGTAATGTAACACTGAATCTTAGTGGAAAGGGTTTTCATGTTTCCTTTTGAGTCTGTTCACAAAACATTGCATTATTCAAGCATTGTAACATATAGATTAGAGCTTGAAGAATCATAAAAGTTTAGTAAAATATGACATAACATAAAATAAAATTTGGATCAACCAGAATAGATCAAATTCCTGAGCATGAAGGTTACTACTTGGTTCCATTTACAGTTGCCTTAGGCAAAATTGCCCTCTTTGGGGGCTAAACCATCATTTAAAACCATCACCTTAAAAGTAGAACCATGAGAAAAATTTTACGCCATTTTCTTCTGAAAAGTGGTTTAACTTTTGATTCTACTCTCAAGTCCTAAATATGTCAAATAAACCTTTCCAAGGTTTCTGTGTTCCTTGAAAAATGAATTTTTTATCTAACAAGGAAGACACAGAAAATGGGTTAAAATATACAGTACTGTTCTTAGTAACTTGGCTGAAATAAAAGTATATCTGCATATTTGTAATAATTTAAGAACATAGGAAAATAAATGTAATTGACTTTTGAAAGCATCAGTGTCAGTAATTTACAAATCACCATTTTAAATTCTGAACTGCTAATGTGCCCATAATATCCAAAATAGAATTGCTTTATTTTGACTCTAAATTTTAGCATAATGACATTTCCAGGTTTCAGCAGTAATGTGTTATATTACATTTAGTAAATAACTGTATTAAAAACATAATGGAGTTTCAATGATCACTGAATAAATCAGTGATACCGAAGAGCAGAAAGTGCTTTTGAAACCCCCAACAATAATCTGCACCAAAAGGCATACTTTAACATGCATACCTCAAGTCATCGCTTGTTTCTTTTTTTTCTGGAAGTTCCACGTGCTTAGAATCTGTTGATTGGTGCTCTTCAGCAACAATGGGCTCCTGGCTTATAATAGGGACCTCTGAAGTAAATGAGAGCTCCCCTTCATTGGAGACCCCAAAGAGATCTGGGTCATCTTGAATGACATCAATTAAGAGGACATCATCTTCATATGCTTTCAGAATATCTGGAAACCCCATTTTAATTTCTGAAAAGTTCTTAGTCATTTCTCTACCACTAACTTCAGAGAAAACTGGTTTGAATGTTTCTTGTTTATTACAGAAGGCACAACTTTTCTCCATACACCCAAGATCACAAGAAAAACTATTTCTTTCAATTGTGAGAGAAACAGCTTCCTTATTAGAAATAATATTGCCTGGTTCAGAGATGCAGTTAGATGGTTTAGTAACATTGCTTTCCTTTAAAAAGTTTGGAGAAATACCACAGGAATTCTTACACATGAATGAGTCAGAATCAGCTTGCACTGGAGTTACACTATTTTGTATACTCAAAGACTGAGGTCCCGATGTTACTGTGGAGACATTTTCTTTACTCCTACTTTGTCTTACCTCTGCTCCAGATAAATTGTCAAGAAGTTCTAGGGGACTATAAGCATCTCTCTCTGATGACCTGGCATTTATTTCTTTTCTTTTTTCTGTTTTATTCTTAAGTAATGGAATTTTAAAATTAGTCAGTCTTCCTGTGTTCAATATTTTAACCAAGTCTGGAACCACAAGTGTTTGCTTAGCAATGCATGCTTTTCGATGAATTGTTTTGCCTAGAGAGTTATTTGCTTCCTGGCCATCCTGTGAAGCCACTGTCAAATTAAGTTTTGTTAAATTCCCTCTATCTTTTTTTTTTACTTCCTGTTAAGTTTTGAGTCACATTAGTTAGCGGAGTATCTTCATCAGTATTAGAAACTACCTCTGACCCACTTCTGCTCCATTCCTCTGACTTCATCTTTTTACCATCATCAATTGTAGGTTCCTTTATAATCGTCAAAGTAGGCTCTACTGCAGAGACTGAAGACAAACAATTTAAATTAGAATTCAATTTTTCTTTGCTTGAAGATTCACCATTTGTCTTTGTTATGGTACTCTGTAATGATAATTTAGAATCAATTAAGTGAGTTTGATTTGTTTGGTGTTTAAGAAAATCATCTTGCCTAAAACTTTGCTGAGACCCAGGAAGAAAGTTATTTGAATCTGGCAAGGAAGACTTTTTCCAACACTGGGCAGATATTCTAGCACATGAATAACAAGGCCAAGTTCTTTTACCAGTCATCGGTATTGTTCTGTGACAGCCTGACTTCGATTCTTCAGCTTCATTTCTCAAGTCTTCCCGTGAAGATCTCTTTTCAGTAAGATGGCAATCACTAGATAATTTCGCTACTGAGCTTTGCATTGACTTAAAATACTCTTCCGGCTCCATGCCTTTAAATCCTAAGGGCTCTGGAGTGTTCTTTGTTTCTTCTTCCACAAGTGGCTCAAGGGTTTTCTGAAACATAGCATTTACATGATGTTCAGGACTTGTTTTTTTTCCTATTTCTGGAAGACTTAATAAATGATCCATTGGGGAGAGTGTATTATGGTTTACTTTTCTCAAAACTTTTAAAGGACTTTTTTTAGCCTCTAAAGTCTCTGCTCCTTTGCCCTCAGCACCTGTTTGGTTGTCTTGTAACACCAATTCAGTTTTGTTATACACATTACAGCAGTTCATCTCAATAACCATTTCATCTCCTTTTTCAGACACTTTCATCCTTTTCCTGGGTTTTCTCCCAATATTGTTCTCCTCTATTGAATATTTATTTTTTTCATTTTGAAGGCAGGAAAGCAAGCCATTAATTTTACTTTGGTGTAAATCAGCTTCTTCAAATAATAACCTATTTACTCCCATTAAGTTTTCTTCAGTCTGTAAGAGCTGGGGAATATTATTTGTGTCACTCTTATCTGCAAGACTCCTGAGGTTTTCTTTCTTTAACTTCGAGGAATTTTCTGGAACGTGCATACATCCACCATGTTTATATGCAAGGTTATTTCCATCATTACAACCCTTGGAATGGGGGAAAAAATTGTAATCATGTAATTTTAAAATGGAATTATTTTCTACTCCAGGTGACAAGCTGTTACAAGAATATTTTGGAGTATTCTTGTACAGTTCATCTTGGAATTCAACCTTAATATTTTGTGTAGCCTTACTGTCAGTTATTTTGAGAGGTGGACTCTCTAAGCTTTTAAGTTTTTTAATTTGAATTCTTCTTCTAATACCTTCTACCAAACTCTCCTTACCCAAAGACTGCAAGAAAGCCGTACTTTGAAATTCACTGCACTCCACTGTTTGGAAAGATTCCAAACTGGTCAATGATTCCTTTCTTACCAGGTCAATCCCTGGCTGTGGATCATCACTTGAAGCTTCAGTGACTTTTCTTTTTTCCTTGGCTGATCAAAACAACAAAACATACCAGAAAAGATTTTTATATTGAGGAGGAAAAAGCAACACCACTTAAAATAAAAAACTGTGAAGCCATCCACATTTATTTCCCTGAATAGCTAGCTGTATGGGAATATACTTCTGTTTTCAAATGAAAAACCTAATTTCCGCTAAGGAACTCCATACAAACCCGTATAAATTCCAAACCAGCTGAATAATCGCTAGCATCAACATCACTTCACAGTAGCCAAAATGGACCACTAATAGGAATTCCTCTGAAAGTAATTCTGACCAAGGGCTTCCGGTCAGTCACGTGCATCGGTAAAGCTCAATGCAAATTCAAGCTACACACTAGTGTGAAACAACAGGGGGGCAGGCTGAGATGCAAACGCTGGAATGCCAGTGATCTAGGAGGCCTCTCTTACTGGTCCTCCCGGCTGCAAGGGGAGCTCCGCCTCCTTCGCTGCTTCTAAGCCCTGAGGGTCTGACGGGCCCGAAGCCCCCCCACCCCCGCCTACCCTGGCCCTTCTCCCGCCGCCTCACGGCGGCCTTCCCAGTCCCATACGCCTCACCCTCACCCGACTTGTCACTTTCCACCTCTTCTCTCCCAGATGCTCGGGCCACCATTCTCCTCTTCTGCCTGCTCTCCTCGCGTCCCGTGGCCTCAGGGCCACAACTTCCCGCTTCGCCTGGCCCTGGCCGCCGGCCTCGCTTCCTCAGGCCTCGCGAGTCGCCTTCACGCCCGGGGGCCGCCGCGGGGCCCGAGGGCAGCGGCGGCCGCATCCGCCCTAGGCGGCCAGCCCAGTCCACGGCCAAGGCCCACCGAGGCCTGCCGCACCCACTCACAGGAGCCCACCAGCCGCGTGAAGGCCGCTCCCGCCGCAGAGGTCCTACCGCCCTCAGCCCGGCTCCGTGCCGCCTGCAGTCTGGATCCGGGGGCGGAGGCGGAAGCGGAAGTGGGGCCCGCGCTACCCCCTAGGCAGGACGGGCGGGGCCCAACGGGCGGAAGTGCCCCAAGCAGGTGCGGGCTACGCACGAGGGCCTCGCTGCTTGGGTCTGTGGCCCGAGTCGCCTTCCTAGGCCGGAACCTCCAGCAGCCACTGGGGGCCCTTTCTCTCACGTGCTGCCCCCTCCTGCCTAGCCACTGGCAAAGATGAGTGTCAGCCAGTGGCTTCTAACCGTCCCGTCCTCTGGGGTCCCGTTCCTTCAGCCTTCTCAATATAGTCACCCACATACCATATAGACACCTCAAGCTCCAGATGTGCAAAACTGAGCTTAATCCTTCCTCGACAAGCTTCCTCCTCCTGTGTTGGTGGATGTGCCACTGTCCACCCATTTGTGTAAGCCAAGAATCTAGAAACGATCAGAGACCACTTCTTTCCACTTCGTTCGCCACAGCCACATTCATTACATCTGCTTGATTCTACTTCCTGTGTTTGTCAGCCACTCTCTGCTCTTTGCCATTACTTTGGGCCTGGCTCTCAGAATTTGACCTACGGCATCAGCCTCCTAAATTGTATTCATGCCTCTGTCCTTATGTAACCAAACCAACCTTGAGTTTCCTACTTGGTGAGCCAGAAACTGCACCAGGTTGAGCTGTCACGCAAAGAAAAGTTCATTTGCAGCAAATAAGGAGATAGTGGGGAGTGGCTTCCAAAGCCATGACTCCAAGAACACGGGTGAATGGGTTCCTTTCATTTAGGGTTAAGTTGCATATTTAGATAGGGAAGCCTTGTCATCATATGTAGGGTAGGTAGAAGTTGTCCATGTGCCTTAAGGAAACATGCCTATACATACGTTGTTTGTTATATAAATGAGGCTGAGGATCCTTCTGGGGTTGAGATTTTATTTATTTATTTATTTATATATATATATTTTTTAATGTTTATTATTTTTGAGAGAGACAGAGTGCGACCAGGGGAGGGGCAGAAACAGACACATAACACACAGAATCTGAAGCAGGCTCCAGGCTCTGAACTGTAAGCACAGAGTAGGACACGGGGCTCCAACTCATGAACCACAAGATCATGACCTGAGCCGAAGTCAGACACTTGCTTAACCAACTGAGCCAGCCAGGCACCCCTCTTGGGTGGGGATTTTAGTATTATGATGAGTTAAGGTAATCATCAGTTATTCTAGAAGTCATAACATGGTCCATCTGCACAAGCATGAGTCAGAAGTTAAATTCAAACTGGTCTGGGTGGCCTGGGCTGGCTGGAGGTCTTAGGGCAGTCCCTATGGCTTAAGGGAAGTTTCACTTCCCATTTACCCAAGTTAAGAGAGGAGCTGGAAAAAAGAGATTAAGGAAAAATGTGGAACAAAGGTCAGGGAATACAAGCAGGTGTGAGGTAAAGGTCAGGTCTTGGTGTCCGGCAGGTGACACTTGTGGTATTTTGGTGAGGTTTCCACCTGCTGGAGTCTCTGCCATGTCAGAGATCCTGGCATTCCCAGATTGGTCCTTCATGAACCTCCTTTACTTAGAGACTAAAACTAGCAGAAAGAAGTCCAAACCTTTTATGGTTCTCTCCTGTGGCCACTGAATATTTAACAAATTTTGTCTCTTGTTGTCCCTGTAGGGGAAAAGTTGTACTTCAGTGGAAAACTATATGTAGGAGTCACCCTTCTGCATTATCTGATTCTGATTCTATGGGACATATCTTACTAATTTTAAAGTAAGTGGTAGCAATACAAAATAATGGTCTATGGACATGCAAATCCTGTCTTATCCTCAGTTGACTTCCCACTCTCACTGTGGAAGAAGCCAGTTTTGCCTCAATTGGCACATTCATTTCAATATTCCTGATCTGTGTGTCTGTTTTTTAGACTTATCCTTTGAACTGGTATTTATAAAATCTGCCTAATGAGAGAAAGTTAGTACAAGTTCATTTCTATGAGACATCTCTATGAGAGTCATGACTTTATCTTTTTTTTTTTGGAAAACTATATTCTAACACCACACATATCCTGCTCTTTATATGCTGTGTCATGCTTATGCGTCTTTACATGCTAGTCCTGGAAATTGTTTTTTTGCTTTTCTGCTTGGTGAACTACATATTCTCCTTCAAGATTTAGTTTGAGGATCACCCCTCAAGGAAGCTTCCCTGCTACCCATCTCCTTACGTGTGTGTGTGTGTGTGTGTGTGTGTGTGTGTGTGTGTGTGTTGGAGGCAAGGAGCATCAGGTATTCCTGCCTGCCTGCTAACACATTGCTTTCAGCTCTTTCTATCTCTTTCAGGGCAGATACCTTCTGTTAATCTTTGCATTTTGTATGTTTTAAGATAAACTTGGTGATTTTTAACACAATGTGTGTGGATGTTAAAGGCTGCTGGGTATGATGCACAGACTACTATGGCAGTTTGGATGAGCAGTTTAAGAGGAGTATCCTTAGGAGCTTCTATAAAATAGAATTCGGGTAAAGGAGGTGTAAATGATCTAGAAACTTCCCTTGTTTCTTTCTTCTTGTGAAAAACCCCCAGTAAAAGGGAAACCAGTTTAAGAATAACAGAATAGAAAAAACTATTTTAGGGAATTCAGGCTACATACTTGTTCACTTTGTGCCTCAGTTTTCTCACCTGTAGAATGAAATAATAGTGTCTCCTGAAAGAAACCAAATATGTTACCCAAAATATGACTTTTTGACATAAAAATTATTTGGAGCTGAAGACAATTAGGAAGTAGCAAATACAGAAAAAGCTTTCTCTACCTCCCTCCCCTTGCCATCTGCCTAAAGGCAGGATGTAAATTCTGCTTTACTGGAGATGACTCTAGACTTTACCACCATAGAGCTGGTACTAGAGGCATTTTCAAATAAACCTTACTCCATTAGTTTCTTCCCATACATTAATCTTCCTGTAGTTTGCCACTCTAGGAAGACTAAAACCATTTTCCTTTGTCCTGCCACTTCTAAACAAAGTTATTGTTCTTTGTTGAAGATGATAGCATCTTATAGGCCAGAGTTCTAAGCCATCACTTTGAGTTACCCTTTGTTGAGGTTTCTCCTGCATGATGTACACTGTATTCATTAAACTGTTTTTCTCTTATTAATCTTTTTGTTAAAGACCCCCAGTGGAGGGCTAAAGATGCGTAGAGTTTTGTGTGCAAATATTTGTAAAGCACTTAGAACAAATGCCTAGTAGGTTGTAAACATTAGGTTGATTTGTTAAAAAAAACTTCAATATATCAAAAGATAGATTCTATATAATTCTGACATTTAATGCCTACAAAATTTTTTTTGCTATTAAGATCTCAATAAAATAAAAGATAAAAATTCAAGAATCCAGCTTCTTTGGTCTGAATAAAAACAGATGATCTTAAATACAGCTATAGACCCAAGAATTTAAAAACTTTTATGAACCATAACTGTTAAGCAATGCATAAAAAAAGAATGGGAAGAGTTTAGTAGCATAGGAAATTGCAAAGTCAAGCAATTGAGTGTTCTGAATAAGAAATTTCTAATCTTTATTACAGATTTTAAATTCCCCATACCAAACTGCTTTCACAGAAAACCCTAGGAGATTAGGTGTGTTTATACAAGTTTTCATGGATCTCTTGTTCTCTTCTGTGAAATGATTATCATAATCCTTTCATTGTGCTTGGTAATTTCTGGAAAGGACAGGCACAGTTGTTTACCAAAAAAGGATTCAATATTCTTAGTGGCAGAGCTCACACACTTGGGAGTTCAGAAGATAGACTACAATATATACCCATACCTATTGGCTTATATCTCAGTCCACACAGAATCAGCCCTCTGTGAGAGTCTGGGGTCCTTTCTCTTCTAGTCCCTTACCCTTTTCTATTAACCCCTTCCCCTTGCCCCTGGATCCTGACTGACACTACTGTTCAGCCCTCAAAGTCAACTTCAGAGTCACTGCTTCTCCAGTGTCCTTTGTGTGTGGTAGGTCCTAGCTCTATCCTTGAAGGATGACAGCAGAGCCACATTCTCTACATTCCACAACTACAGCTGTAGGTTATTAATGCACAGAACTGGCTACATAATTTGTTGGCCCTGTGGAACTACACAGCCCATGTGCCCATGAAGCCAGCCCTACAGATCCATGGTCTACTTCTACAAACATCCAGAAGACTACAAGACGTCTCTATTACTAATATTTATCAGCTTTGACAGTATTATTTTACTCTGTATCATACCAGTCACTGGCCAGTTTGTACTCAGAGTAATTCCACACCCTTCCTCTGCCCTGTTCTGAATCATAGGGGTGTTTTCCACACTCCTGGGTCAGTTGGCTTTGGGTGAGATTTGGCCAATGGAGGACACTGGTAGGAGAATGGAGAAGGGATATTTTCTCTACCTTAGGCTGCCTATAAGACACCAGCTGCATCTTCTTTGAGACTCCATCTCTTGCTGGTCAGGCTTACTGTGGTGCAGCTTCCACCAGGTACCTTGATGTCCCTTTGCTTCAAGGGGTGGTAGTGGCTTTCTGTTATGAATCTCTGGGAACATGAAACCCTATTTGTTTTCTCTGTGCATTTAGCCTATCTTCTGCAATATATTCCTCTCTTTAAAATACTTAATTTCTTTTTTTTCTGGTAAGAGACACCCCTCCCCACCACACACTCTCCAGTAACTAAGGATGAGGATGAAAGGAGCAAAGGGGATGAAAGGAAAAACTTCTGTCCTGACACAGTGTCAGGAGACATTCTTTCACCATCTAAAAATGAATAACAAAAGAATAAATGTGGGTCCCCCAAGACATAATCACCTTTCTTTCTCCTAAGTATTTTCAATACTTTCTCCAGGGTTAGCTTCTTATTCAAGTTTAGATTGTAAATCCTCTGTCCAGGAATATTATATAATCTGATGTTCAGCAAATAACAACATATTGGAACCTTTAAATGTGTTTCTTTTAATTGATGATCCTATTTTACCTCTAGAAAAAAAATCAAAGGCCAAATATTTTACTTCAGATATTAAAGTCCAGATTTGGGAACCTCAATTAACTCTCTCCACTAGAGGGCTTCAGATCCAGAGCAGCCAAGGATGAGCCACGACTCTTTCCTCTGGCTCCAGGAACTCATGCTCTTTGATCATAAAAGTCTTTGATTGTGCCATTGAGGCAGAAGAACTCAATTACTCAATGTAACAAGTCCAAAATAGAACACAATGGAAATCTGTGAGGGGAATAGGACCTTAGAAACTGTCTAGTCTCAGCTCTTCAGTGCTTTAAGTAATTTAAAAGTGCTGTGAATCAATCATTTCCTAAGTGTTTCTTCTGATTGCTGCTTAGTTGCCTGCACTTCCAAGTAAGATTTCTTCAGGAGACAAGCACTTCTGGTCTGAGTGAGAGACTGAAGCAAGCACACATTTATTCTGTGTGTATGGCTGTACATGGCTGCACACCAGTTGCAGGAATGACTATGGTGCAGGTGTCCACACTCTAGCATCTCAGTAAGGGATCCTATGTTTACGCCTGTAGAAATTTCCGTTTGAATTAGGGCCATCACTGCAGTCTATTATCTTGTTTGTGGAGGAGGGAATCCCTGTTTCACTATCCAATATGAGATAACCTCAGACAGAAGGGAGCTATGCCAGTGGCTACTATGTCAAAGTCAAACTTACCAGGGTAAGAATGGGTAGAATGGATGGTTGCTTAAATAGTTTTATTTGAAGTGTGACAGGGGAAATTTCCTTCTATTAAGTCACTTTCCAGCTCAAGAGGACATTATGTATGTTTACATATACATTGATGACTTCCAAATTTTTACCTCTAGCACCATGTCCTGCTTTGTAGTCCCTCGCCCATGCTTCTGATTCAAGTGGCTGCAATAAACAGTTCTTTCAGGCTTTGACTCACTTAGCAGAAAGAATTCAGCAAGAATTTTCCTTTTCTGCACCAGGGATTTCCCTCAATGCCCCAGGGCAGACAGCTGGCTTTTTTAAGGGCATGGGCAATTAGAAGGTGCAGTGGTGTCAGCAGGCCTGGAGAAACTACGGGTGGGGAGCTGGTAAATAAATGCTCCTGCCCCTTACCCTTCGGACAGACAGTCCTGGAGGCATTTTGCATATTCTTTTTGGTACTTTTGAAGATTTGAGTTTTCACTGTACATGGCAGCAACCTTGATAACACAACTTTCTATTGGCCTTTCTTCCTTCCTGGTCACACTCTCCCTTTTCTTATTGCCGGCCCTTGTACCTCCTAAATAAACTACTTACACATAGGCCTTGGACTCTGCTCAAGCTAAGACCATATCTAGTTGACATTACAAAAATTTTTTTTTAACATTCACTCATTTTTGAGAGAGAAAAAAAGAGAGAGAGAGAGAATGAGTGGGGAAGGGGCAGAGAGAGAGAGAGAGAGAGGGAGACACACAATCAGAAGCAGGCTCCAGGCCCTGAGCTGTCAGCACAGAGAATTGAACTCATGGACCATGAGATCATGACCTGAGCCGAAGTCAGAGGTTTAACTGACTAAGCCACCCAGGTGCCCCTCTAGCTGACATTTTTAAATTTACATATCCCCAAGATAACGCTTGATCTTTCCAAAGTTTCTTCTCCCATAGTTTTCTCAGCTTAGTTAGCAATAACTCCGTAATTCCAGGTCAAAAACCTTAGACTCATTCTGGAATCCTCTTTCTCACTGGTCTGCTCTTCCACCCCCATCTAATCCATCAGCAAACTGCTCTACCTGAAAATTGAATCCAAAATCTCACCATTTCTTATCATGTCCACCACTTCTGTCCCCTAGTCAGGCCACCACCATCCTTTCTTGCCTGGACTATTGTAAAAGCCTTGTAACTGATTTCCCTATTTCTAACTTTGCCCACCTAATAGTCAAGTTACTTCATTAAAATCAAGTTGTCTCTGCCCAGAAACCCTCCAAAGGCTACCCATTCGATTTAAAATAAAATCCAAGGTCTTGGCAAAGTATAATCATGTCCCCAGTATCCTTTTGTGCTAGTATTCTATCTATCACTTTCCTCCTTATGGTGCTCCAGGCCACTGGCCTTCTCACTTGCCACTTGAACATGCTAAGTATGATCTCTCCTTATGTCTTTTGCATTTGCTGTCCCCCTGCCTGGAATGTTCCTCCCCACCAGAATCTATATGCTCCATTCCCTAATTTCCTTCAGGCTTCTGCTCAAATGTTGCTACAAAGAGAGACCTTCCCCTGACCACTGTCAGATAAAAAAGAAATCTGGACTTCACAAGGGGAGTTGAATAGCTGCTCCCCCTTCAGGTAGGACAGTGCTCTGCAGTTTGCCACAGTCTCCACTATTCCCTACTGTCCTCAGACAATTTTGTTTGTTTATGCTTCCTGTCTGGCCCCTGTCAACATTGCAGTTTTACTCTAAAGTTATACATTTCAGTTTACAGGATATTTGCAACCCCACCATCTGGCTGCTCAAAAATCATCACACCATATCCCTTTCTTTCTTTTTTTTTTTTTCACATTGCTTGCTGTATCCACCCAGAGGTACAGATTTTATTTTATTTTTTTTAAATTTTTTTTATTTATATATGAAATTTATTGTCAAATTGGTTTCCATACAACACCCAGTGCTCATCCCAAAAGGTGCCCTCCTCAATACCCATCACCCACCCTCTCCTCCCTCCCACCGCCCATCAACCCTCAGTTTGCTCTCAGTTCTCAACAGTCTCTTATGCTTTGGCTCTCTCCCACTCTAACCTCTTTTTTTTTTTCCCTTCCCCTCCCCCATGGGTTCCTGTTAAGTTTCTCAGGATCCACATAAGAGTGAAACCATATGGTATCTGTCTTTCTCTGTATGGCTTATTTCACTTAACATCACACTCTCCAGTTCCATCCACGTTGCTACAAAAGGCCATATTTCATTTTTTCTCATTGCCACGTAGTATTCCATAGTGTATATAAACCACAATTTCTTTATCCATTCATCAGTTGATGGACATTTAGGCTCTTTCCATAATTTGGCTATTGTTGAGAGTGCTGCTATGAACATTGGGGTACAAGTGCCCCTATGCATCAGTACTCCTGTGTCCCTTGGATAAATTCCTAGCAGTGCTATTGCTGGGTCATAGGGTAGGTCTATTTTTAATTTTCTGAGGAACCTCCACACTGCTTTCCAGAGCGGCTGCACCAATTTGCATTCCCACCAACAGTGCAAGAGGGTTCCCGTTTCTCCACATCCTCTCCAGCATCTATAGTCTCCTGATTTGTTCATTTTGGCCACTCGGACTGGCGTGAGGTGATACCTGAGTGTGGTTTTGATTTGTATTTCCCTGATAAGGAGCGATGCTGAACATCTTTTCATGTGCCTGTTGGCCATCCGGATGTCTTCTTTAGAGAAGTGTCTATTCATGTTTTCTGCCCATTTCTTCACTGGGTTATTTGCTTTTCGGGTGTGGAGTTTGGTGAGCTCTTTATAGATTTTGGATACTAGCCCTTTGTCCGATATGTCATTTGCAAATATCTTTTCCCATTCCGTTGGTTGCCTTTTAGTTTTGTTGGTTGTTTCCTTTGCTATGCAGAAGCTTTTTATCTTCATAAGGTCCCAGTAATTCACTTTTGCTTTTAATTCCCTTGCCTTTGGGGATGTGTCGAGTAAGAGATTGCTACGGCTGAGGTCAGAGAGGTCTTTTCCTACTTTCTCCTCTAAGGTTTTGATGGTTTCCTGTCTCACATTCAGGTCCTTTATCCATTTTGAGTTTATTTTTGTGAATGGTGTGAGAAAGTGGTCTAGTTTCAACCTTCTGCATGTTGCTGTCCAGTTCTCCCAGCACCATTTGTTAAAGAGACTGTCTTTTTTCCATTGGATGTTCTTTCCTGCTTTGTCAAAGATGAGTTGGCCATACGTTTGTGGGTCTAGTTCTGGGGTTTCTATTCTATTCCATTGGTCTATGTGTCTGTTTTTGTGCCAACCATATCCCTTTCTTATTATTAATACCCTACTCTGTTCTCCACATCACCCTCTGCAAACCTTCTCCATCTTCTCAAGCCTTCAGTTCTACACTCTCGGCTCCACAGGTGAAACTGTCTCCTTTTCTGGGGTGTTCTTAGTCATTCTGAGATTTCAGTTCCCTCTGTATCAGTAAATCTCTGTATTTACCTGTTCCCTCTCTTGAAGGAAATAAACAAAGACAAAACCAAATGAGAAAAGCAAAGTCTACTTGGGTGTCAGTTACCATTGCAGACACTGAAAGGCAAGCAGAGCAGGGGGAAAGCTTGTTAGTTAAAACAAGTGAAAAGCTTCAGGCATGCCCTGGTTAGAGGCTATTGGCCTGGGGAAATTACACGTGGGCTATCAATATGATAGGTTAGGGATGCATATTTGGCTTTCTCTGATTTGTCCTAAGCTGGAAACAGGGACAAAAATTAGGGAAGCTGTCAGTTATTAATCAAGTATTAGCCACTTCGGTTTGATTGTTACAGAAGTAATTAACTTCCTGGATTGTTACTAGAGATAGCAATCTGACTTCTTAAAAGTCTAACTGATAGCAGACGGGCTTCCTGGGCCATTTATTGTACATAAGGTGATTAATTTCTTGGGCAGGTTGCTGTAGATTGGGGAGTCAGACTTCTATTTCTATAGATCATCTGGCCATTGTCTGTTTGTATATTTATTCTCTCATTTTTTTTTCTACTGCTGCACAGAAAGAGCATCCCTCTATTTGTCAAGGCTAACTCTTTCAGTGATGATCTCAACATTTTATGGCTGTGCTAACGAAGCTTTCCCATACCTTTCTTCTTTTTACCTGCCAGATACGTCTGGGTCCAATTATTCACACCCTTTCTCCTTAGTTCTTTGAAAATTGGTTTCCTTCTCAGATACTCAAATGAAGTTTTAATTTCAAATGAGATTATAGGTTTAAAACAAACTGACAACACAAGCATCACAAAATCCATAAAAGTTACATAACATCATTATCATGTGTATAATTTCTGTACTGTTATATGTTGTATATGTCTATATTATTACAACTTTTCTCTTAACTTTTTTGGCTACATACTCTTTGATTACATCTTCACTTGATAATAGTTTTGTAATATTTTTCTATGGAGAGAATAAACAATCTGGTCTTTCTTCCAGGATAGTCAACTGAAATTTGTTCATAAGTGGTAGTTTGGAAATATAAACATGTGTCTTTATACTGCCATACTTTCTGTTACAAAGCAACACTTTGCTACAGGTTTGTGCCCAGAACACACAGGAATCCTGATAAATTTTACCTCATGTGATTAGCATTTGAGAGGATGAATATACACATTCACAATGATATATAAAAATGGTGATATATAAAAATAGAACTCTGACCCACAATCTCCAGCAACCAGCCCAGGAAACCAAAACATTATCTACAGTAAGTAGCTCAGGAAGCTAGCTTACTATCTGTAACTCAGACTTGTAGGAATTCAGAGCATTATCTCTAACAACTGATCCAGGAAGCCAAACAACAACCTCTGTACCAATTGATCCCAAATGACCAGAATTTGAATAAAATCTGACAGCTTTCTTAATTTTTGCTTCCAACATAGGATCAATCAGAGAAAGCCAAATTTGACCCTTAACTAATCATATAGGACACAGTACTCCTAGTTAGCCCACCGTCAGCTTTTTTATGCCAACAGCCTCCAGTCAGGGCACACGTGAAGCTTTCCTTTTTTTCCACTAGAAAACTTTTCCACTCCTCTGCTTGCCTTTGGGCCTCTGCCAAAGGCAGAGTGATGGTGGTTGACTTCATTGTTATAGCAAGCTCTGAATAAATATACTTTGCTTATTCTTATTTGGTTGGTCTTAATTTATTTCTACACATCAAAAAAGAGAGAAATGAATGTCTAAAGAATTTATAATTACATATGCTGCATTACCTTGTGTATTAAACAAGAAAGATCTTCCATTTTAACTGATCACTGATGAGAACTCAGTCCTCTGTTTGTAATAAACTTTGGACCCTGTTTATTCTAAATCTTATTTTTCCTCCACCGCCCATTTACTTCTGTGGTGGGAGTTGCAGACCACTTTCATATCCTGATACAAAGTCTGGTCCATAGGCCCCCACACTGGGTTCAGTGCACAGCAGAAGAAATCATTCCTAGTTCAGCAGAGAAACAGTAACTTAACTATACATTGTAGTGCAGGGATCTTCATCATTATATCCCACAAATCCCAAACTAACTATATCCCCAACTCAAATTCTCCTTAGCCACAATTAAGGAGGGTACAGCGATAATGTCCTGTGGTACAGGCAGATTTCTGTTACAGCAGGAAAGTGATGGGAATGTTCAGACTGATATGGAGGATCTTCTTGATGGACCATTTATTTTAGAGGGCATAGCAGATTGAGAATGGGGTCAGAGTTGGGACATGCAGAGTCTGAGGGATAACTAGGGAGTCTTCATCTTTCTTCAGTGATTTTCATATCAGGATACAGTCCAGGTAAGGGATCATCATAGTTGCTTCTATATCATCCTGTACTAATAATGTTAATAGATGAATCTACAAGGCACTCTTCTAAATAACATTGTTACTAGCCTATTTTACAGATGAGGAAACTCAAGCACATAGCACTTAAGTGATATTCTCAAGTCCTATAGGCTTGACACCTTCAAAGTCTACATGTTTATTTGCCCTTGGCACTGATGTTCTGTTGGAATCTCCTGGTTTTGTCTCCATTCTTTCTTTGTACTACTTTCTATTGCTGCTGTCACAAATTACCACAAATTTAGTGGCTTAGGACAACACAAATTTGTCTTGCAGTTCTGGAGGTCAAAAGCCAGAAATGGGTCTTACTGGCTAAAATCAGGGTGTCAGGCAAGACTGAGTTCCTATCTAAAGGATCTAGGAGAGAATCTATTTTATTGCCTCATCCAGAGGCTGCCTGCATTCCTTGCTTGTGGCCTCTCCCACCTTCAAGGTCAGAAATGCCTGGTCAAGTCTTTTCACATCAATCATTCTGGCACTCCATCTTCCACATTTAGAGACCCTTGCAATTACATTAGTGTGGATCTTGGTGAAAGGATGTGTTTGGTGAGAGCTGGTGCTTTGCTGAATCCTGTCCCTTTCCCTCCATTAGAAGGAGATATTTTTTGGGGCGCCTGGGTGGCGCAGTCGGTTAAGCGTCCGACTTCAGCCAGGTCACGATCTCGCGGTCCGTGAGTTCGAGCCCCGCGTCGGGCTCTGGGCTGATGGCTCAGAGCCTGGAGCCTGTTTCCGATTCTGTGTCTCCCTCTCTCTCTGACCCTCCCCCGTTCATGCTCTGTCTCTCTCTGTCCCAAAAATAAATAAACGTTGAAAAAAAAAAAAAAAAGAAGGAGATATTTTTTGACATAAGCCCAGCAAGGGTGGCTTTCCAAGAAACCAGTTGGAAATTTGACCAGGATTCCATCCAGTTGGGAGACCCAGATCTGGAACCTGACCCATTTGTGGAGTTATCTCTAGAGAATGTATTGTAAGCCCCGGGAAAGTAAATGGGGTAATTGCTGAAACATCAGCAATGTTCTGGTCTCAAGGCTGTCAAACGCGATAGCACTATGAGATCCAGAGCCCCATGATCTCCCAGGAGCCAGTCAGGGATCAGACCCTCTGTAATTACCTAGTAGTTCTTGAAACTGCCCATCTTCCCTGCATGCTTTCACGTAAACACCAGATGTGTGTTTGGTCTATGTCTGGAGGCTCTTTGTGTTTTCCTCCCATGCTTTAACATTCTTTGATGTTTACACCTGGTGAACATGAAATAAAGACTATGTGCAGTTTTCTGTGGCTACTATTTCCCTGGCAGACACAGCCCTGCATGTCCACTCAGTCTCAGTGTCTGAGAACTTTTTCTTCAGTGCATGGCTACACCTATTCTTCACAAAGCTACAATGAACCATGGATGGGGTCTGACTCCCTTCTACCAAAGGAAATCTGTAGTGGGTAAGAACTGGCTTTCCATCTTGGTAGTGAAGCCAGCAGGCTGGCCAGGTTGAGAGGATCTGCACTCCTAGAACTAGTCAAGGCAAGAGACCTGACAGCATCCACCATACACCAGATGTGGACCATGCAGGAGAAGCTGACACAAGGTCCTGGCCAGTGGAACCGGCTGGTAGTATGAGGTGACCTTAAGAGGAGAATGCTAGGTGATCTATCTTTAGGGGCTAAAGATAGAATTTCAAGGACCATCTGGAATATAGATGCACCTTCTCAGATTGAGGGATAAGAGGAGTCTCTGAGGAAGTCATGAGAGATGGTTTTGACCGCGAACCCATCCCATCTCAGGCCTAGCTTCTCTCTGAAACTACTAGTAAGGGGGAGACAAAGGAGGCCAGGAAAAGCATTGAGCTTAGAAAGAGGGGCAAGGAGAAGGATGATCCCTTTTTCCTACTGGAAACTTCCATCTGGAAGCAGGAATGAACTTAGAGGGGAGATAACCTAATGCCATTCCAACTGACAATCAAAGTTAGAGTTTGACCATCACATGACACTAGACATTTTAATTTCTCTATTTGAGACTATCTATGGCTAAAAGCAACATAGGACTATCTGTGAGTAACCAGAATTTTCAGTCTGCCCAAGTCTTCATCCAGGCTCTGGAGAATACTATTCCTCACTGCAGAAAGTTTAGAGCATCAGAGAAAGACAAACATGAAGTTTCATTTTGGTTCCACACCTCTGTAATGCTTGCTCAATGTACAAATTATGCATTTGTTATAAAATAACTACAATTTGAGTCCTACATATCTGCCTCCAGCTGTGATAGCTGCAGCCTGACTCTGAGTGAGCCCAGTGGCCTTAGCTGTGAGTGGAACAGCAGCAGCAGCCCCCCTCAGGAGACCACCAGATCTGTGGCCTTGCCATGGTGACCTACGGATGCAGCCAACATGTATTCCTCCATCATCAGCTGACCTTGGCAAAGCTGCTAGAAATATTTTCAACAGAGGATTTGGTTTTGGGTTGATGAAACTGGACGTCAAAACAAAGTCATGCAGTGGTGTGGAGTTCTCAACATCTAATACAGACACTGGGAAAGTTACTGGAACTGTGGAGACCAAATATAAATGCTGTGAAATTTTTCACAGAAAAATGGAACACTGGCAACAGTGTGGGAATAGAAATCACAATTGAAGACTGGATTTGTCAAGGTTTGAAACTAACATTTGATATTACATTTTCATCAAACATGGGTAAGAATAGTGGTAAAATCAAGTCTTCTTATAAGAGGGAGTGTGTAAACCTTGGTTGTGAGGTTGAATTTGATCTTGCTGGATGTGCAAGTCATGGTTCAGCTGTCTTTGGTTATGAGAGCTGGCTTGCTGGGTACCAGATGACCTTTGACAGTGTCAGATCAAAGCTGACAACAATTAACTTTGCAGTGGGCTGCAGGACTGGGGATTTCCATCTACACATTAATGTCAATGATAGGACAGAATTTGGAATATCAATTAATCAGAAAGTATGTGAAGATCTTGACACTTCAGTAAACCTTGCTTGGACGTGAGGTACTGACTGCACTCACTTTGGCATTGCAGCCAAATATCAGTTGGATCTCACTGTTTCTATCTCTGCAAAAGTCAACAACTCTAGTTTAATTGCAATGGACTACACCCAGACTCAGGCCTGTCTGCTCTGGTAGATGAGAAGAGCATTCATGCTGGAGGCCACAAACCTGGCCTTGCCCTGGAATTGGAGGCTTTATACAGCTGAAAGAAACCACTGGGAATGGATATCAGAAGATTTGGCCTTAATATATTTCCAAATTGACCAGCAATTTTGAAGGTGATCAAAACAACGGATGATCTAAACAAGAGCTGTATTTTAAATATTTAGACAGTTGTTAGTTGGTTTCTAATTGAATTGGTTATCATCTAGTTACCAATGCTGTAGTCATGCAGTCACCTACACATTATTTAAATGTACAGCAAAACCTTGGATTGCGAGTAACTTGTCCTATGAGTGTTCTGCAAGATGAGCAAACATTTCTAATAAATTTTAACTTGATAACTGAGCGATATCTTGCAATACGAGTGGTACGTGATGCTAAATGTCACATGATCACAATTAGCCAATGGTCCCCCCGCTCTCTCTGGGATTGTGGGTGATTGGCTTCCATGCCTGTATGCTTGGTCTCAGGCCATGGTGTTTGGCAGAAATCAGTGAATTTTCAGAACATCGGAAGGTGTCCACAACTGGCACTAGTGTATTTTTTGTCACTTCAAGGCACCTATGGACAGTACTTTTCTTTTCCATACAAGAATAAGCTTAGGAATGCTTTGATTCATTCTAGATCATTGGATAGGTTCCTTGTTAAAGTTGCACAAAAAGATTCCATTGAGCCAATAGATAGCAGTGATCCTGTTAGTGACAGTGCAAGTCATCCTATACAATAACGCTCCTCTCTCTTGTATCCCTCACGCCAGTCACGAAGGTTTTCAAAGGTAATTGCAGGTTAATTTATTTTTCTTTATATTTTATATTTTCTTAATTATTTTGTATTAGATTATAGTATTGTGATCATTTTCATATGATTAATTTCGAGTTTTGAACAAATCATCTGAGTTTCCATTGTTTCTTTTTTTTTTAAATATAATTTATTGTCAAGTTGGCTAACATACAGGGTATGCAGTGTTCTCTTGGCTTCAGGAATAGATTCCCATGGTTCATTACTTACATACAACACCCAGCGCTCAACCCAACAAGTGTTCTCTTCAATGACCACCACCCATTTTCCCATCCCCTCGTCCCCTTCCAAAGCTCAGTTTGTTCTGTTTTTAAGAGTCTCTTATGGTTTGCCTCCCTCTCTGAAACTATTTATTTTTCCCTTCCTTTCCACCATGGTCTTCTGTTAAGTTTCTCAAATTCCACATATGAGCGAGAACATATGATATCTGTCTTTCTCTGAATGAATTATTTCCTTAGCATAATACTCTCCCGTTCCATCCATGTTGTTGCAAATGTCAAGATTTCATTCTTTCTCATTGTCAAGTAGTATTCCATTACACATACACACACACACACACACACACACACACACACACACACACCACTGTTTCTTTATCCATTCATCAATTGATGAACATTTGGGCTTTTTCCATAATTTGGCTATCATTGATAGCACTGCTATAAATATTGGGGTATATGTGGCCCTATGAATCAGGACTCCTGTGTCCTTTGAATAAATTCCTAGACATGCTATTGCTGAGTAAGGTAGTTCTATTTTTAATTTTTTGAGGAACCTCCATACTGTTTTCCAGAGTGGCTGCACCAGTTTCCATTCCCACCAACAGCCCAGGAGGATGCCCATTTCTCCACTTCCTCGCTAACATCTGTTGTTTCCTGAGTTGTTCATTTTAGCTACTCTGACCAGTGTGAGGTGGTATCGCAGTGTGGTTTTGATTTGTATTTCCCTGATGATGAGTGATGTTGAACATCTTTTCATGTGTCTGTTGGCCATCTGGATGTCTTCTTTGGAAAAGTATCTATTCATGTCTTCTGCCCATTTCTTTACTGGATTATTTGTTTTTTGGGTGTTGAGTTTGGCAAGTTCTTTATAGACTTTGGATACTAACCCTTGATCAGATATGTCGTTAGTCTTCTCCCATTCCATTGGCTGCCTTTTAGTTTTATTTATTGTTTCCTTTGCTGTGCAGAAGCTTTTTATCTTGATGAAATCCTAATAGTTCATTTTTGCTTTTATTTCCCTTGCCTTCAGAGTCGTGTCAAGTAAGAAGTTGCTGTGGCTGAAGTCAAACAGATTGCTGCCTGTTTTCTCCTCTAGGATTTGGATGGTTTCCTGTCTCACATTTAGGTCTTTCATCCATTTTGAGTTTATTTTTGTGTATGGTGTAAGAAAGTGGTCCAGTTTCATTCTTCTGCATGTTGCTGTCCAGTTCTCCCAACATCCTATGCTAAAGAGACTGTCTTTTTTCCATTGGATATTCTTTCCTGCTTTGTCAAAGATTAGTTGGCCATACATTTCTGGGTCTATTTCTGGGTTCTTTATTCTGTTCCATTGATCTTAGTGGATTTTTTTGTGCCACTACCATACTGTCTTGATGATTACACCTTTGTAGTAGAGGCTAAAGTCTAAGATTGTGATTTTCTTTGGTTTTTCTTTTTCTCTGGTTTTCTTTTCAACATTACTTTGGCTATTCAGGGTCTTTTGTGGTTCCATATAAATTTTAGGATTGTTTGTCTAGCTCTGAGAAGAATGCCAGTGCAATCTGGATTGGCATTACATTGAATGTGTACATTGCTTTGGGTAGTATCGACATTTTAAACAATGTTTGTTCTTCCAGTCCATGAGCATGGAATGTTTTTCCATTTCTTTGTGTCTTCTCCATTTTTTTTCATAAGTTTTCTATAGTTTTCAGCATACACATCTTTTACCTCTTAGGTTAGGTTTATTCCTAGGTATTTTATGGTTCTTGGTGCACTTGAAAATGGAATTGATTCTTTGATTTCTCTTTCTGCAGTTTCATTATCAGTGTATAGAAATGCAACTGTTTTCTATATAAAATCGGTTTTATATCCTGCAACTTTGCTGAATTCACATATCAGTTCTAGCAGTTTTTGGGTGGAGTCTTTTGGGTTTTCTATGTAGAGTATCATGTCATCTGCAAAAAGTGAAAGTTTGACTTTTTCTTCACCAATTTAGATGCCTTTTCTTTCATTTTGTTTTCTGATTACTGAGGCTAGGACTTCCAGTACTATGTTGAACAAAGTGGTGAGAGTGAACATCCCTGTCATGTTCCTGAACTTAGGAGAAATCTCTTAGTTTTTCCCCACTGAGGATGATATTAGCTGTGGGCCTTTCATATATGGCTTTTATAAAGTTAAGGTATGTTTCTTCTATCCCAGCTTTCTTGAAGGTTTTTTATTAAGAAAGATGCTGTATTTTGTCGAAAGTTTTTCTGTGTCTATTGAGAGGATTATATGGTTCTTATCTTTTCTTCTATTAATGTGATGTATCTATCACATTGATTGATTTGCAAATATTGAACCAGCCCTGCAGCTCAGGAATAAATCCCACTTGGTCATGGTGAATGATTTCTTTAGTGTATTGTTGGATCCGGTTGGCTAGTATCTTGTTGAGAATTTTTGTATCCATGTTCTTCAGGGATATTGGCCTGTAATTCTCCTTTTTAGTGGTGTCTCTGTCTGGTTTAGGAATCAAGGTAATGCTGGATTCATAGAGTAAGTGGGGAAGCCTTCCTTCCATTTTTATTTTTTGGAACAGCTTGAGAAGATAGGTATTAACTCTTCTTTAAATGTCTGGTAGAATTCCCCTGGGAAGCCATCTGGCCCAGGACTCTTCTTTTTTGGGAGATTTTTGATAACTGATTCAATTTCTTTGCCGGTTAGGGGTCTGTTCAAATTTTCTATTTCTTCCTGTTTGAGTTTTGGTATTGTGTGGGTGTCTAGGAATTTCCCCATTTCTTCCAGGTTGTCCAATTTTTTGGCATATAATTTTTCATAGTATTCTGTAATAATTGTCTGTATTTCTATGGTGTTGGTTGCAATCTCCCCTCTTTCATTTGTGATGTTACCTATTTGGGTTCTCTCTCTTTTCTTTTTGGGAAATCTGGCTAGGGGGTTATCAATTTTATTTCGTTCTTTCAAAAAACCAGTTCTTAGATTCATTGATTTGTTCTACTGTTTTTTTATTCTATATTGTTTATTTCTGCTTTAATCTTTATTATTTCTCTTCTTCTGTTAGATAGCTCTTCTTCTGTTCTGCTTCTAGTTCCTTTAAGTGTGAGGTTAGGTTTTGTATTCAGGATTTTTCTTGTTTCTTGATATAGGCCTGGATTGCAATGTATTTTCCTCTTAAGACTGCCTTGGTGCATCCCAAAGGGTTTGGACTGTCGTGTCTTCATTTTCATTTGCTTCCATATGTTTTAAAATTTCTTCCTTAATTGCCTGGTTGACCCAGTCATTCTTTAGTAGGATATTCTTTAACCTCCATGCATTTAGAGGTTTTCCAAACTTTTTCTTCTGGTTGATTTCAAGTTTCATAGCATTGCTATCTGAAAATATGCATGGTATGATCTCAATTCTTTTATATTTATTCAGGGCTGTTTTGTGACACAGTATGTGATCTATTTTGCAGAATGTTCCCTGTGCACTCAAGAAGAATGTGTATTCTTCTGCTTTTGGTTGAAAAGTTTTGAATATATCTGTCAAGTCCATCTGGTCCTTGTATCATACAAGGCCATCATATATAGATGATCTGTCCATTGTTGTAAGTGGAGTATTAAAGTCACCAACAATTACCATATATTTTTTTCAACGTTTATTTATTTTTGGGACAGAGAGAGACAGAGCATGAATGGGGAAGGGGCAGAGAGAGAGGGAGACACAGAATCGGAAACAGGCTCCAGGCTCTGAGCCATCAGCCCAGAGCCTGACGTGGGGCTCGAACTCACGGACCGCGAGATCGTGACCTGGCTGAAGTCGGACGCTTAACCGACTGCGCCACCCAGGCGCCCCTACCATACTTTTATCAATAAGATTGCTTATGTTTGTGATTAATTGATTTATATGTTTAGGTATTTTCAAGTTGGGGGCATAAACATTTATAATTGTTAGCTCTTCTTGATGCATAGACCCCATAATTATGATATAATGCCTTTCTTCATCTCTTGTTACAGTCTTTAGTTTAAAATCTAGTTTGTCTGATATAAGTATGGCTACTCCAGCTTTCTTTTGACTTCCAGAAGCATGATAGATGGTTCTCCATCTCCTCACTTTCCGTCTGAAGGTGTTCTCAGGTCTAAGATGAGTCTCTTGTAGACAGCATATGGATAGATCTTGGTTTTTTATCCATTCTGATACCCTATGTCTTTTGATTGGGGCATTTAATCCATTTATATTCAGAGTGATTGAAAGATATGGATTTAGTGTCATTGTGCTATCTGTAGGTTTTGTACTTGTAGTGGTGTCTTTGGTCCTTTGTAGTCTTTGTAGCATTCCACTCACAGAGTCCCCCTTAGGATCTCCTGCAGGGCTGGTTTAGTGGTCATGAACTCCTTCAGTTTTTGTTTGTCTGGGAAAGCCTTTATCTCTCCTTCTATTCTGAATGACAGTCTTGCTGGACAAAGGATTCTTGGCTGCATATTTTTCCTATTCAGCACATTGAATATTTCCTGCCACTCCCTTCTGGCCTGCCCAGTTTCTGTGGACAGGTCTGCTACTACCCTTGTGTGTCTGCCCTTGTAGATTAAGGCCCATTTGTCCCTAGTTGCTTTCAGAATTCTCTCCTTATCTTTGTATTTTTCCAGTTTCACTATGATATGCCATGGTGAAGATCTGTTCTTGTTGATTCTGAAGGGAGTTCTCTGTGTCTTCTGGACTTAGATGTCTGCTTCCTTCCCCAATTAGGGAAGTTCTCAGCTGTAATTTGTTCAAATAAACCTTCTGCCCCTTTCTCTCTCTTCTTCTTCTAGAACTCCTGTGATACAGATATTATTATGTTTAATTGAATCACTTAGGACTCTAATTCTCCCCTCATAGTCTAGTATTTTCCTCTCTGTCTTTTTTTCAGCTTCATCATTTCCCACAATTTTATCTTCTATTTCACTTATTCTCCTCTCTGCTTCCTCCAACCTTGCTGTCATTGCATCTAGTTTATTTTGCATCTCATTTACAACATCTCTTAATGCATCATGACTATTTCTTAGGTCCTTGATCTCTGTAACTGTAGATTCTCTGCTGTCTTCTATGCTTTTTTTCAAGCCCAGCTATTAGTCTTATGATATTATCCTAAATTCTTGTTCAGATATATTATTTATACCTGTTTTGAGCAATTCTCTGGCTGTCATTTCTTCCTGGAATTTCTTTTGAAAAGAATTCTTCTGTTCTGTCATTTTGGTTAGTTTTCTGTCTTTTACATGTTTTAATAGTTTGTTATGTGTCCTGAACCTGTGAGTACTACTATATTAAAAAGTGGTCATACACTGTCCAGAGCCTGGCCCTTAAGGAGGTATTTTTGGAGTGAGTTTCATGGTCTCTGTTGTGACTCTGGTTCCTTTATCTTCCTACTCATAGTGGTGGTTTGGACCTTCCAGCTGATGTGCTTTGATTTGTTCATTGAAATAACCCTGGAAAATTTTAAGAAAGGGGAGTGGTGGTGGAAGGAGCCTTATCCCATAGGAAAGAGAAGTGATGGGGGGAGCAGGGAATGACCAGGTAGTTTCAGAGAAACTATACAGCTTAATCCAGAGAGAGAGAAGAAAATAAAGAAGGAGATATAGAAGAAGTATAAAAAGAATATATTAAAAATGCCATTGTATGATGGTGACTTGGAACTGGTGGCTGTGCTGGTCTGGAGGAGGGGCCCTCTGGTTCGGTCAGTGTCAGTCTCACTCTGTAGATAGGCAGTTGCTAGGCACAGAGGGGCAGGGTTTGGTGTAAATGGTCACGTCTCTTGTTCCCTAAAGCCCCACTGTGTTGGTGATGGGGAGAAAAATGGTGATCCCCCAGCCTCTCCTCCTCTGACTGGGTGTCCCAAACCACACTGTTCAGGCAGTCCTCACAGTGCACATGGTCACCAGAGGGCCAGTTCATCCCACTCCACAGTCTCCCGTGCCTCCCAGGCACTTGTCTGGTATTCAAACCCTGATGTCCTAAGGCATCTCTCTCCATGTGTCCAGATCTGGGGTAGCACCATTCTGTCCAGCTGACAAAGGGCCTCTGGCTGGTACCTGCAGGGTCTTTTGCCCTTGGAACGGCAGTATACCTTCTTCCCACAGCACTTGAGGAAGGCAGATGCTCTCCCAAAACTCCTCTGAGCCTGGGGCTCCCCCTCCCCACCTGAGCCAGGCACACACCACACTGGCAGCCAGCTCCCATCCTGGTCTGGAGAAAGTCATGCAACCCTGTATGTCACTCCTAAGGCTGTTTGCAAATTAAAGACTGACTGTCTCTGCTTTTTTCCCTTCCCTGGTCCATGGACCAGAGAGGTTTTTCTCTTGTCCAAATATAATCTCACACTTCTACAGCCTCTTTCTCTTCCTTTTGTCTCTCCACCAAAAGGGTTCTTCCCTCCGTGACTATGCCACCCATTTTATCTCTCCCAATTGGCAAGCACACACTTCTGTCCCACCAAACTGTCTCTGTGGGCCCCTGGAAATGCTTCTGTCCTCCATTATTTCTTATGGGGAAATTCGCTTTGATATACAAGTGCTTTGGATTACAAGCATCTTTCTGGAATGAATTATGTTCACAAACCAAGGTTTTACTGTACTTAACTGTTAAATGTTCTACCCACCAATAATAAAATAGACCTTTATGAAAACTGTGAAAAAAATAACCACAGTTTGATTGTGATCTATGAGGGACATGATGTTTAATATCCCCCTATTAGCCCTACAAAAAAAGAGCTTGTTGCTATTGCAGGACACTTAGATCAGGACATGGAGGCTCAGAGAGTGTGTCCTTCTTCAGTGAGTTTGAGCAAGTGGATATTCACATCCACATTCACATTCACCCAGATTCTTAGCTCATGAAGTTCATCACTGCACCACAGTGCCTCCCATAGATATATTTCTGTAATGCTTCCTGGGGCTTAAAGTGTCGCACATTTTATCTTTACAGCCAGACCACGAAGTAGGCCAGTGATAGTCCCATTTTCACAAAGAGAAATGATTTGTAGAAGATCTCTCTTGTTCATGGCTCCTGGCCCTATGACCAGCTTTTGAATTTTTGCTTCCTGGTAGGACTTCTCTATTTCTCTAGGGTACCTTTCCGATACTAACTTTGCTCATCTGAAAGTTATGCTTACAACCTAACCTTACACCTAAAGGATCTGGAAAAAGGACAGAAAATAATGCCCAAAACCAGTGGAAGAAGAGAAATAATAAAGATTAGAGCAGAGCTCAAAAATACTGGAAAAAAAACCCCACAGAACAGATGAATGAAACTAGGAGCTGGTTCTTTGAAAGAATTAACAAAATTAGTAAACCCCTAGACAGTTTAGGTAGTAAATCCCTTACCTAAAAGAAAAGAGAGAGGACCTAAAATAAATAAAATCATGAATGAAAGAGGAGAGATCAGAACCAACATGAAAAATTATATGAAAAAATTATATGCCAATAAAGTAGGCAATATGGAAGAAATGGAAAAATTCCTAGAAATATACAAACTCCCAAACTGAAACAGGAGGATAGAAAATTTGAAAAGACCCATAACCAACAAAGAAATTGAATCAGTTATCAAAAATCTCCCAACAAACAAGAGTCCTGGGCCAGATGGCTTCCCAGGGGAATGCTACCAGACATTTAAAGAAGAGTTAATACTTATTCTTCTCAAACTGTTCCAAAAAATAGAAATAGAAGGAAAACTTCCAAATTCATTCTAGGAAGCCAGAATTATCTTGATTCCCAAACCAGACAGAGACCCCACTAAAAAGGATAATTATAGGCCAATATCCCTGATGAACATGGATGCAAAAATTCTCAACAAGATACTTGTAAGTAGACCTCAACAGTATATTAAAGTAATTATTCACCATGATCACATGGGATTTATTTCTGGGCTGCAGGGCTGCTTCAATATTTGCAAATCAATCAACATGATATACCACATTAATAAAAGAAAGGATAAGAACAGTATGACCCTCTCAGTAGATGCAGAAAAAGCATTTGACAAGATACAATATCATTTCTTGATAAAAATCCTCAAGAAAGTAGGGATAGAAGGAACATACCTCAACATTATAAAGGATATATATAAAGACCCACAGCTCACATAATCCTCACATAATACTGAGAGCTTTCCCCCTAAGGTCAAGAACATGACAGGGATGTCAACTCTCACCACTTTGTTCAACATAGTACTGGAAGTCCTAGCCTCAGCAATAAGACAACAAAAAGAAATAAAAGGCATCCAAATCAGCAAGGAAGAAGTCAAACTTTCACTCTTTGCAGATGACATGATACTCTATGTGGAAAACCCAAGAGACTCTACCAAAAAACTGCAAGAACTGATATGTGAATTCAGCAAAGTCCAGGATATAAAATCAATGTACAGAAATCAGTTACATTTCTATACACAAATAATGAAACAGCAGAAAGAGAAATCAAAGAATCAATCCCATTTACAATTGCACCAAAAACCATGATATACCTAGGAATCAACCTAACCAAAGAGGTAAAAGATCTGTATGCTGAAAACTATAGAAAACTTATGAAAAAAACTGAAGAAGACACAAAGAAATGGAGAAACATCAATATTCATGGATTGGAAGAACAAATATTGTTAAAATGTCTATATTACTCAAAGCAATCTACATATCCAATGCAATCCCTACTAAAATAACACCAGCACTTTTCAAAGAAAGAACAAACAATTCTAAAATTTGTATGGAACAACAACAAAAAAAAAGACCCCAAATAGCCAAAGTAATGTTGAAAAAGAAAACCAAAGCTGGATGCATCATAATTCTGGACTTCAAGCTGTATTACAAAGCTGTAATGATCAAGACAGTATGGTACTGTCACAAAAACAGACACCCAGATCAATGGAACAAAATAGAGAACCCAGAAATGGACCTACAAATGTATGGCCAACTAATCTTTGACAAAGCAGGAAGGAATATCCAATGGGAAAAAGACAGTCTTCAATAAATGATACTGGGAAAACTGGATGGTGACATGCAGATTAATGAAACTGGACCACTTTCTTACACCACAGACAAAAATAAACTCAAAATGGATGAAAGACCTAAACGTGAGACAGGAAACCATTAAAATCCTAGAGGGGAACACAGGTAGCAACCTCTTTGACCTTGGCCATAGCAACTTCTTATACATATATATCTGGAAGCAAGGGAAACAAAAGCAAAAATGAACTATTGGGACTTTATCAAGATAAAAAGCTTATGCACAGCAAAGAAAACAACCAACAAATCTAGAAGGCAGCCTACAGAATGGGAGAAAATATTTGTAAATGGCATATCTGATAAAGGGCTAGGATCCAAAATCTATAAAGAACTTATCAAACTCACACCCAAAAAATAAATAATCCAGCTAAGAAATGGGCAGAAGACATGGACAGACACTACTCCAAAGAAGACATGCAAATGGCTAACAGACACATGAGAAGATGCTCAACATCACTCATCATCAGGTAAATACAAATCAGAACCACAAAGAGATACCACCTTACACCTGTCACAATGGCTAACATTAACAACTCAGGAAAAAACAGATGTTTGCAAGGATGTAGAGAAAGGGGAACCCTGTTGCACTGTTGGTGCAATTAAAACTGGTGCAGCCACTCTGGAAAACAGTATGGAGGTTCCTCAAAAAATTAAAAATAGAACTACCCTCTGACCCAGCAATTACACTACTAGGTATTTATGCAAAGGATACAAAAATACAGATTCAAAGGGGAATGTGCACCCCAATGCTTATAGCAACACTATCAACAAGAGCCAAATTATGGATAGAGCCCAAATGTTCATTGACCAATGAATGGATAAAGATGTGGCATATATATATATATATATATAATATTTATATATTTATTTAATATATATTATATATGTAAATAAATATTTAATATATAGTTATTTAATATATAATATATATATTGCTTCTTAAAAACAAATGTCTTTGACACCTTTTAATCTTCACATTTTCCCCTTCTCCCTTTTTCCTTTCACAATTTGAAGAAATTGAGTCATTTGCAAATACTGCAAATCAAGACTTTCCTCCAAGAGAGATAGTTGTTAGACATTCAGCAGCAGCCCTTGTTGGATATGAGTCTTTAGGTTTCTCTGATAATTCCAAAATGTTTTCCAAAGTAGCTGTACCAAATTACATTCCCACCAGCAACTTTAGAGTTCTTGCACACCCTTGCCAACACTTAAATTATATTCTGGTGGGCATGTAGCAGTATTTAATTGAGGTTTTAATTTGTATTTCCCTTCAGCATTTGTCCCGCAGTTGAGTATTTGGACTTTCTCTCTCTGTGAAGTGCTTCTTCAAGTCTTCTGCTCATTTGTTTATTATGTTGACTGTCTTTTTTTCTTTTTGTTGTTGACTGTCTTTTTAAAAAGTATTTTCTAGATCTTTCCTCTGACAAAGGATACCAACCCTTTGTTGTTTACAAATATCTCTTTTTTCCATTACTTTTTTTGTCGTAAAACAGAAACAGAAAACTCATGTAAAATATATGGTAAAACAAATGCCCTTGCAGTCATTACCCAGATCAAAAAATAGACCCTGGCCAGCAACTTTGGTAGCTGCTCTGTGCCCTAAAATAACGACCACCCAGACGTCAACAGTCACCACTCCTTTGCTTTTCTTCATAGGTTTACCCCCCTAATGTTCATCCTTATATGCAATTGCCAAGCTTTGCTTCTTAAAAACAAATGTCTTTGACACCTTTTAATCTTCACGTTTTCCCCTTCTCCCTTTTTCCTTTTACAATTTGAAGAAATTGAGTCATTTGTTAAGGTTTCCCATAGGCTAGATGTTGATGATTGCATTCCCAAAATGTGATTTGTCATTTTCTTCTGTCCTCTGAATTTTCTGAGACTCGATCCTATCCAGGTTCCTTTCCTCCCCCCACCCCAAGATAATTTCATAGGTGGCAATGTGTTTTTGCATTAGGAGGCTCATGAAGTCTGGTCACCTCTCTTTCTGTGATATTATTAGCCCCTGATGCTCAAAGCCCACATGCATCAGTTCATTAGGGAGTGCAAAATGATGACATTCTAAATTTATTATTGTGTCATATATTAGCTGGGTAGCTACTTCTCTACAGAGAAACTTCCCCTCATTGGCTCGTGGTTACCTAGTGGTTCTGCCTATATACAAAAAGCAGGCAAATTATTTGGTTCAGTCTACTGCCTTTTAAAAATAGTTTGTCCTCTCAGAGGTGACATTTTTCTTGGGTTTACTGATCACTTACATATTTGCATATTTCTATTAGTGCTTTTTTATTATTGTGAAAATTCTCTCATCTCTGACCTATGGGAGTTTCATCAAGTACTTAGAAACATAACCTTATTAGTTTTTGGTAGCTTTGATAGCTTTCCTGCTTTCTGACATGACAAGATAGCCCAGGCTCATCTTGTACATTTCCTATCCAACCCCTGAATCATTCATTTCTCCAATAAGCCCTGTTTTTTTTTTTTTTTAACAGGAAGTTGTGTTTCAAGACCATAGTCAAGGTGCTAGCAGTGCACATTGCTAACAGGTTGGTCATTCTTCTAGGCCTCTTCAGCAGACAGAGTTAGGAGGCTAAAAGAAAATGCCCACACTAATACTTGGATTTCAAAGTCATGACTGCAGGATTTTTACTTAATTTATCTCTTCTTCTTCCATATAGAGAACACTGGTTCTCAAGGACACAGGAGATGACAGACTGGAATATCCCATAATTACACGGTTGCTCTCCTACATAACACACTATACTCACAGAGCTAAAATCGAATGCTCCCACCACTACCAAAATGGTTACTGAAGACAGCTAACTTTTCCACGTGCTCTCCTGATCTCTCTGCTTTTCATAGTTTGTTGAAACTATAGTACCAGAGTGAATAGGTATTACATCTTATATTCTCTCCCTTATAATCCTGATTTCCCATAAGCAGAAGCTTCGCCAGGGATACTTAGACTAAAACGGGCACTTCGGTACCTCCTGTGTGTAAAAACTTTGTACGTCTTTGTGAATCTTCACATATTTAAAAGAACATATTTCAAATTAAAGAAAAGAGAAGTGTACTCTACTAAGCTCACCTGTTACACACACGTATTTTCACCTTTGTGAATATGTACAGTCTTACCTCCCTTTGACACCCTATAACTGACATTTTGGGTTGTGCAACTAATTCTAACAATCTCATTAGATGATCTGTTAACATAAGTAATGAGAAAGTAAGGTAAAAGTTATGGCTGTTTCCAGGTTCTTAAGCATAGAAATAACAGATATACTGAAACATTCTAGAGTTTGGAGGGTTACAAAAGGAAAGGCAATCCTTGGAGGAGGTACACAAAGTTTTATTTTCAAATCCATTTTCAAAGTTTATCTGTGCCTTTTCTGGGAAAAAATGCCATTTGTTAATGGCATCAATACAGAAATATATTTTGAAATAATTGCATCAATACAGAAATATATTTTTGAAAATATAATTCAAACTCACATCACCCAGAGGGAGTCCTAAAGTTGTAATTCCATACTTTCAATTAAAGCTTCTGTTCTGGTTATGTTACATATCATAACTGCCACACAAACTTCCAACATTCTCAAAGTCATTTCTGAAAAAGAAAAGAAACAAACAAGCTATACTTAGAGTCATGAAAATGCAACTCAGATGTCTTGATAAATATAGTAGTACATCCCATAAGTGGAAACTGACAGGATATGACTGGTATAAGTTGTATAATGTGGTCATCAAATGTAAACTCTACCCATAGAAAAGCAAAGCAGCAATTTCCCCCAAGCAGTGCTGTTGGTTCATAACCCTCCCTGGAGCTTTGCTGGTGTAATCTGAAATTCGACCTTGTACTCAGAGGGCAGGTGGAGTCCAAAGAAAGAGGCGGGCCACTCCGGGTTGGTAGGTGGCAATTTTCAATAAGCAAAGGGAGCTTACATACGAGGCTTGTTTCGAGCAGCAGCAAGACAAATGGATACTTGTGCTTGTCCGCCAAATCGTAAAAGTTTATAAAGAGGCCTTACCTGGATTCAGTCATGTATAACGTGCGGGTGCAATGTGTGACTGTGTGACTACCACCAGGGGCCAGTAAAGAGAACATTGCCTGATTATGAGACGCTTCCCCCACTTCTAGCCTTTCTCGCTTCTTGTGATAACCATTTGTTGTTTCCATGATAGTTTTACCCCCATGCACCTATTCTTAAATGACCTAGTAGAGTTTTGGCTCTTTTTAAACTTTATTTAAAGGGGCCATATTGTATGAATTTTGTTGTCTTCCTCCTTTCTCCCCCATTTTATGTTGTCAATGGTCGTCCATTGTTCCACTTTGGTCATGCGCATCGCTGCATAATATTTCACTGTATTAATGTATCTGCACTTACCCACTTTTATCGTTGATGTGCATTTGTTTTGCACTCATGTTTTCACTACCATAAAATATTGCCATGAATATTCTTTTACGTGTATCCTGATGCACATGTCAACAAATTTCTTCCGGATCCAAGAGTGAAATTGCTGGTTCATAGGGTATATCTGTCTTCTATATTATTAGATAAAGCTGGATTCCAATAGCTATGAAAATACAAAGTGGTTTTTCCAGTTTTCACTTACACCTGGAGAATATGTGAATTTCCTTCATAACACATGTTCAACAACATTTAGAACTGTAAGACTTTCCACATTTTAAAATATTATTTATTTTTATTTTTTAAGACTTTCTACTTTTTGCCAATCTAGGGGGTCTACGATGGTATCTTAATGAGGTTTTAGTCTCCCTGGTTACTAATAAGTTTAGGCACCTTTCCCCCCTAATTATTGACTGTTTGGATATCCTCTTTTGTGCTGTGCTCATTCAAATCTCTTGGTTTTTAAAAAAAGTTTCTTGGCTCATAACTACTTTTTAAAAACAAATTTTTTTTTTAATGTTTATTTATTTTTGAGACAGAGAGAGACAGAGCATGGAGGGGGTAGGGGCAAAGAGAGAAGGAGACACAGAATCGGAAGCAGGCTCCAGGCTCCGGGCCATCAGCCCAGAGCCTGACACGGGGCTCGAACTCACAGACCACAAGATCGTGATGTGAGCTGAAGTCAGACGCTCAACCGACTGCGCCACCCAGGCGCCCCAACAAATTTTTATTTTTTAGAGCAGTTTTAAGTTCATAGCAATACTGAACAGAAGCTACAGCTCTTTCCCATACACCCCCTGCCCCACACAGGCAAGGCCTCTTCCACTGTCAACACTCCCTCTAGAGTGATACATTTGTTATAATTGATAAACCTACATTGACATCAAATTTATAGTTTACAATAGGGTTTACTTTTATACATTCTATGGGTTTGGACAAATTTATAATGACATGTAGCCATTTTAACTTTATTGTAGGGGTTCTTTTTTTTAAAAAAAAATATTTATTTATTTATTTATTTATTTATTTATTTATTTATTTATTTAGAGAGCAGCGTAGGGGCAGAGAGAAAAGGAGAGAGAGAGAATCTGAAGCAAGCTCCACACTCAGCACAGAGTCTGATGCATGGCTCAAACTCATGAACCATGAGATCATGACTTGAGCTGAAATCAAGAGTCATGCACTTAACCAACTGAGCCACCCAGGAGCCCCAAGTTCTTTATATGTTCTGAATTTGAGTTTTATGGCTGGCTTGCCTTTTCATTTTCTTTATGGTATCTTTTGATAAACAGAAGTTGTCAAATTTAATGTAGTGAATTTATTAAACTTTTCCTTAAAAGTCACTGTCCTTTATTTAAAAAAATTTTTCCCACCTACAGGTCAGGACAATATTCTACATTATCTTCTGAAAGCTTAGGTTTGCCTTTCACATTTAGGTTCATGAGATACAGGTTTCAGTGTCATTTTCCCATATAAATACTCAGTTGTTTTAGCATCATTTATTGCAAAAATCATTCTTTCCTCAGTATTATGCAATGCACCTTTATTATAAATGGTGTCCTCATATTTGAGAATCTATGTCTAGGCTCTCTATGTTTTTCTGTTGGCTCATTTGTCTAGTTCTGTATCAATGTCACTTTCTTCATTACTATAGGTTTATAAAAAGAATTGGTATTGGTGGAGCAAGTCCTCTGATCTTATGCCTATGCATCAAGCCTGTTTTGGATCTTCTTGGCTTTTACATTTTCATATATTTCACAGGATCATTTATCAAATGCTTTCTCTATATTGAAATAATCACATCATTTTTCTCCTTTAATTTATTAATGAGATGAGTTAATTAATTTTCAAATATTAAAACATACTTGCATTCCTGGGATAAACTCAACTTGGTCATGGTATAGTATCATTTTCATATATTCATTAATTTTTGTTACCTATATTCTTTTTTTGAGATTTTTGGATTTATGCTCATGAATGAGGTTGCCTTATACTTTTTCTTTCTTATATAGCTCTTGCCGAGTTTTGGTGTCATGGTTATGCTTGCTTCATAAAATGATTTGGGAACTTTCTTCTTTTCTCTGGAATAGTTAGGGCTAGATTATAATTATATCCTCTATAAATGCATTGCTGGGGAAATTATCTCAGCCTGGAGATTTTTTGCGGAGGAAGAGGCAGGGGTTTTTTTTGTTTTGTTTTTTGTTTTTTGTTTTTTTTTTTTTTACCACTGAGTCAGTTTCTTTAGTGGCCATAGAACTAGTTAGGGTTTCTATTTATTCTTAGGTAGGTAATAAATTTTTTTCTAAAAATTTATCCATTTAATCCAAATGATATGAACCTGGGCTGTATACCCATGTGATGGCTGATTCATTCTTGCCCTGAGGATATAGCCCACTTATATCATGGTTTAGTAAAAAATTTGGAAGCAAATGCCTGCACAGACATGAAGGTAATTGGCTGGGAGCTTATAGATTCTAGGCTGGAAACCACCAAGCCATCTTTACTTGTGAGTGTCACCGCTAGCAACCTGCCTACCATGTTCACACTAGCGTCAATGTTTGAATTCTTCATGACCTTTCTTAACTCTGTTATTTTTCTTTTTTTTTTTTAACTGTAGTTGGATGTTTTTCCTCTTTCTTCTGCCTGTATTATTTCAGCTCAGTATTACCGGATCTGCTCAAATGCCAGCCATTCTTGAAGATGTCACTTCCCCTGGGAATCATCTGATCTTCCAGATCTGTCATGTACCTACTTCAGTCTGTCTTGTATACAAGTGACTGCTTGGATATTGGTCTCTTTCTCTCTAAATTATAGTTCACTTGCAGGTATCTTTTTATTCATATTAGCAACTACTACATGGTCTAGCACTGTGATGGGCTTTAGTAGCACTTAATAAATACTGGTTGAATAAATGAAGTTAGTCATGAAGAGATTTTCAAATTCTCTTTAATTAAGATGGAAATTATAATCTAAGATATTCTTAGTGTTATTGTTAATATTTTAATTTTTTACCATGTGAGGGACAAAAATGGCATATTCTATTTCTAACTTGTACTTCATTGAATGTTACTGAGATTCAACATATTTTCATATTTTAGTTAATTGTTTCATCTGTGACTTTGTATTCATACCCTTTGCCAATTTTGGAGTTATTTTTTTTCTGTGGGTTTGCATATATTCTGCCTATATTACAGATATTACTACCTTCCTGACTATGTATATTACTGGTATTTTCTCCCATTGGTAGCTTGTCTTTTAATTCTGTCCATGATATCTTTTGTTAAATAAAAGATTTGAATTTGCATGCATTCAATCTGTCAGTGATTTCCTCTCCACACTTGGTTTTAATAAAAATCCCTGTTCTTTGAGAAGAGAGCTCTTGAGGAAGGAGGCCTTCTTTCTGAGAGATAGTTATTTTATAACTAATGAGAGATCCTTAAGTAAAATAGTGATGAATCTTCCCATGCATTTTAATTTGGGTGTCCAAATTCTCATACATATGCTTTAGATACATAATAGCATATCAAGATTAATTCTTATATTTATGTACATTTTCTTCATCATTGGCTGACATTAGTATTCATCATTTGGTTTTGTGATTCACTGAATTTTTTAGATGGTTAATTATTTCTATGTGGATCAGTGAGAAACCCTTCAGAGACAACCCTTTTAGTGTGCATATTCTGTCAAATTCCCTCTGAGCCTTCAACTTCTAATCTAGCCAAACTAGATATTTACAAGAGAACATTACCTATTTTTAAGAACTGAAGTCCAGGATTTATGACCATACTCAGGTAGGATTGGGGTCTCACAGTGGCTTAAGTTTTAATATGGACTGTTGTCATTCATTTAAGAAAATGTTTTTTAATGTTTATTCATTTTTTAGGGACAGAGACAGTGCGTGAGTGGGGGAAGGGCTGAGAGAGGGAGACAGACTCTGAAGCACACTCCAGGCTCTGAGCTTTCGGCACACAGTCCGCAGTAGGGCTCAAACCCACGAACTGCGAGATCATGACCTGAGCCAAAGTCGGAAGCCTAACCGACTGAGTTACCCAGGTGACCCTGTCATTCATTTTTTACAGTCAGAAATTACTCCCAGGACCTGTCAGCATAAAACCACAAAGAGTTTAAGAAAACAATCTTGCTTTCAAGTGTACCTTTTTATCTCTCTCCTGAAATCTGAATTTGCATGAAGACATAACTACCCCGAATGGTTCCTTTGTACTTGTTTAAATGTTTAACCTGATATAAATTCTAGGCTTTGCACTCAGGATGGTTGCCCTAGTGAGGTCTACACTGACATGAGAGAGTAGACTTAGTGTGTACCTGATTGTGTACCTGAGATTTTTTTTTTAAGCAGCAACCATAAGTAATCCTGATCATAAAATGAACAATAACATGTTAATATTTTGCATCTAACTTGATAATAGCAACAGTACCTACTATGTTCTAAGTCTATATGAAATTACTCATTTATTACACAACAACCATATATTTAACAGATGGTGAAACTGAGGCTCTAAGAAATTATAGGGAATTACAGGGAAATAACAGAACCTGAATATTACCAGATGACCAGCTCCAGAAACAGGTTCTTAACCACTAAATCATGCTATTAAATTATTATTTATTTAGAAAAACTGGAGTCAGGATAAGAGGAAACTCATAAGCCAGTGGCCAATACATTGGAGCAGATCCCTCCAAAATACGTTCAAAGTAAAAATCTGGAATGTGCTTTGAAATATACTAGCAAACACTATATTAATAACAAAGCGTGAAATGGATCTTTCTCTAAAGTTCTTAATATATATTAATTCATTTAATCTTCACAACAACCTTATGAAAAGGGTACTGGTATTATGCCCACTTTACTAATAGATAAACTGAGGCCAAGAGGTGCAAAATAATCTAGGGATACATGGCTTGAAGTCCTTACTAGTGTCTCTCTATTTCTAGCTGCAAACTATTTGTTTTCTATAAGCATTCAAATTATTTTCATATGTATCATCTCATTTTATTCTCAAAATATTAGTGTACCAAACTGTTCAGTCAGTGTTCAATTTCCTTTAGCAGTTAAAATGTGTTTTCCATTTTAGGTCATTAGGAAACAATTGAGAATTCTTCAGTACTCCAGGTGAAACTCCAAATCATTTTGTTGAAATGAAATCATGGGAATAAATTGTTAGCAAGAATCACAATCCAGGGTTTCAGGGCCTGGAAGGAGACAGATGGAGTCCCCAGATGGTCAGTACAGACTCAGGAAGTAAATAGAAATGCTTGAAACTCAACAAGGAGGAAGGCTGGGGTTTCACATCCATTCTGCTCAACCCTGGCCTTCTTATGCATTTCAAGGAAATTGTTTAGGGAATTTAGGTGAATTGGGCAATTTGGAATGGGAAGGAATGAGTAGAAATGAAGAATAACCACTATTTGATTGTTAACACAATGAAGGGTCAGGGCACAGGTCAGCTCTACCCTTCCAGGCCAGAAAGCACACAGTCTGAGGTGGAGTTTCCCTTGGGCAAGGTTCCTACATACTGCTGAGTCCATTGTTGAGTGTACAATTTGCCCAACCATACAACAGTGGCCCAACTGGTATAAAATGCACTTGGAAGAATAGAAATTCTTATTCTATTTATAGAATTCTTATTCTAATTATATAGATCGAATATTAAACAAATTCACCAAAAAAGATTTTCAAAATATAGAATGTCTTTGTTCCTCTAGACTTTTTCTCGTCAGTTTTATTGCAATGGGTATTTTATTTAAAAAAATAAATTAACAACCTTATTAAAATATAATTCACACACCATACGTTTAATCCATTTAAAGCAAACAATTCAATGGTTTTTGGCATATTCAGGATTGTGCAACTATACCCACAATAAATTTCAGAACATTTCATCATACCCAAAAGAAACCCCATCCTCAGCAGCAGTCACTCCCCATCACCTTCCAGCCACCCTGCCCACCCTTGGCGACCATAAATATAGTTTTTATCTGTATGGATTTGCCTCTTTTGGAAATTTCATATTAATGGAACCATAAAGTATGTGACCTTTTGTGTCTGACTTCTTTCACTTTGCATGTTTTCAAGATTTAACCATGTTATAGTGAGTATTAATATTTTATTCCTTTTTATTGCCAAATAAAATTGCATTGCATGGATATACCACATCTTATTTACCCATTCATTAGTTGGTGGACATTTGGGTTGTGTCCACTTTTTGGCTGTTATAAACAGTACTGCTCTGAACATTTGTGTACAAGTTTTTGTGTGGAGGTATATTTTCATTTTTCTTGGATGTAAAGCTAGGATTGGGATTGATGGGACATATGATAGCTTCATATTAAACCATTTGAGGACCTTCCAGACTGCTATTTTGCATTTCCATTAGGAGCTTATGAGGATTCCAGTTTTTCCACATCATCACCAACATTTATCTGTCTTTCTGATTCTAGTCATACTAGTAGGTGTATGAAGTCATATCTCACTGTGATTTTTACTTCAATTCCCTAATGGACTACATATGTTGAGCATCTTTTCATGTGCATATTGACCATTTGCATATCTTCTTTGGAGAAATGTCTATTTAGATACTTTGCTAATTTAAAATATTGAGTTATTAATCATCTTACTGCTGAGTTGTAGGAGTTCTTTACATATTCTAGATACAAGTCTCTCATATATGATTTGCACAAATTTTCTCCCATTCTGTGGACTGGTTTTCACTTTCTTTTTTTTTTTTTTTTTAATTTTTTTTCAACGTTTATTTATTTTTGGGACAGAGAGAGACAGAGCATGAACGGGGGAGGGGCAGAGAGAGAGGGAGACACAGAATCGGAAACAGGCTCCAGGCTCTGAGGCATCAGCCCAGAGCCCGACGCGGGGCTCGAACTCACGGACCGCGAGATCGTGACCTGGCTGAAGTCGGACGCTTAACCGACTGCGCCACCCAGGCTCCCCTGGTTTTCACTTTCTGATGGTGTCCATTGAAGCATAAAAGTTTTAATTTTTATGAAGTCTACTAATTCTATTTTTTTTTTTTGTTTCTTGTGCTTTTCATGGCATATCTAATCCTAAGTCATGAAGATTCACACCTGTTTTCTTCTGAGTTTTTTTCATTGTAGCTCTTACACTTAGGTCTTTGATGTCTGCAGTATAAATGACAGATTCTTCCATTTGATAGATTTTTGCAGTGCACATCCTGTGTAATCCTGTGTGGCAGCTCTGACTTAGGAGAATCTAGTATTAAGTCAGATCTATAAATACTTGTGGTATGTATGCCTTTTAATGTGCAAGTCACCATCACTTGTCTATAGCATTAGGGCAAGGTTTAGGGATGTACATCTGTGGCAATTAATTTTAACAACTACTGGGGCACCTGGGTGGCTCAGTCGGTTAAGAGTCTGGCTCTTGACTTTGGCTCAGGTCATGATCTCATGGTTAGTGGGTTTGAGCCCCATGTAAGGCTCTGTGCTGGCAGTGCGGAGTCTACTTGGGATTCTCTTTCTTTCTCTGCTCCCCCCCTGCTCGTGTGCTCTCTGTCTCTCTTTCTGAAAATAAATACATATACAAACAAATTTCAACAACTAGTTATTGAGCACCTATTACATGGAATGCTCCTCTGTGGCACTAAAATGCCACACAGTCCTCATCTTCAGTGAGCTTAGAATCCAGTGTAAGATGGACAATTCGGCACCTGTAACCACTGTCTGAATCAGCCATCTTTGTGGCCTACTGCCATTCCAACAAAAAGTCATGGTCCCTTGCCCAACAATCTGTGTCAGCCCCTTCCCGAGCTGCCCCTTAATCCCTGACCTATGGAGAGGTTCTGGAGCCACTTCTATTCAAAGTACTGATACACCTGTGGAGTTAGTTTGAGTGTATGTTGGTATCTCAGACAAATCTTGGAGCAGACCACCTGTATTATAGAGTCATGGGAAGTACTCTTGGAAGTGTAAGCTCCAGCTGGGCTGTGTAGAACCTTCGCCCCGACTGAACGTTTGTTCCTTCAGGTGTGTAGACCACAGAATTACATTGTTATGATCTGGGTATTTGATATAAATGAAGAGTCACAGACCACTGAGTCAGAATCTCTTGGGGTGGGACTCAGGAACTTGCACCTTAGTAAGTTCCCCAAGTATTACCCATATGCAATGAGGTCTGAGAACCACCTACTACTTAATTCATGCTTCCAAGTGCTGTGTGAGTAGTAGTGTCTCCCAATGGCACATTAGACTCTGTAGAATGACTTTGTACTTCCCTCAAAAATATAGCCACTCCAAGTTTTCTTAGGAACCCACCTAGAATATTGTGTAGAAGAAGGGTTGATTGCTGGTTAGAAACAGTTGCTCAAATGAAACCTCCTTTATATGAGGCAACTCTGCGGAATTGTGGGCCCCTCCCTCTCAGGTTTCCCTGAGCAGAAAATCCAGTCACATGCAGCCCAACAGCCTCTATCTTCATGGGTGGTGGGGAATCCAGCCTAGACTTAGAGTCCTTTTTGAAACCTACTGCTTGGGTCATTGTGATGAGAGCTTTATGATCTCTAGAAGGCAAGCCCAGATTAAATAAATGGGTTTATAGAAAAATCTGAGTGCCCAGGAGTGGAGGAGAGCCAAGGTCAGCTATGTGTCTCTTTATCTTCATAGAGATAAACTACTCTCTGCATTTAATCTGCTCTTCTAGAGAATATAGCCTCCAGCCACCACCCCATCCATCCAAACTTCACTCTGAAGAGCCACAGTTTTCTATGCAGTTGTGAGGGGGAATAGCAGGGTCCTAAGTCAACTGTTGTTGTTTTGTGAGGTGTCTGAGGAGCCCCACCTTAGGGACTAGTAATTTGCAATTGCCTCAGTGGAATAACCTTTGGTTCCAAGATATTCATTTTTATTTTGGCTTTATGGTTTTCCTAAAATTACTAAGTGGTGGAATTTTAGCTTTGTTTTTAAGCTCTAACTATAGAGAAATCCCATATCTAACTTGCTTTCATTCCTAGAAGGGTGTAGGGCCTGGGGTTACTTAAGCCATGCAGCTGCCTAGGACAATGGCCCTTGAAAGGAGGTTGTGCTATTGGTATATTTCATGGGACCTTGAGGCTTTGGTTAGAAACAAAGTCTGAAATTAATTTGTAATGATCAGAAAAAAGGAGCAAAATGCAGGACCATGTGAGCTTACAGGGACCTTGTTGCTCTACCCAAAGGAGAGGCCAGACTGCAATGGTGACAACTGAATTACAATGGCAACACCACCCAGGCATTTTAAGTTTGATCATGGCCTTGAAAAGGCCAGATAGATGCTATTTTATTTGAGAGTAAACTCCTAGGTTTCTGTTTTCAACTCAGTTCAGGTGTTGGGTCTTGACTTTGTATCATGGCTTTAATGAATCTGGGGATAAGTCAGGATTGAATCCTGCCAAATATTAGCATTACTCAATAAAATTTACTCACATTGAGTTAATAGTAAAGTAATTGGAAAAATAATAGTAAAAAAAAAAAAAAAAGTATTTGAGTAAAATTTACTCCTATTTTTCATATTGGGTTAATAGTACTTTCTTGGGCACATGCTCTGGTTTATTAGCCTTTCCTTTAAGTTCCCTTTATTGGCCTGGAACACCTCTGTCCTTGATCACCCAATCTGGGTTACCAGGTCAGCCTGCCAAATGACCCAAAACAAAATGGCACTGTGTCTAGTCTAAGACCTGCTTTATAGCCCCATCTACACGTCAAAACCTCACTAGGTATTTCTTGTTCCCTTCCATGGTAGGTCGCTGCTTCTCTGAAGAAGTTGGTTAATGAGAGAAACCTGTCAATTTTGAGGTTGGTGATGTACTTGTCTTTCTTCTCCAGTGTTGGGTTGGCTTATAAGCTGTACTCGTAAAGGTGGGTGGAACGAAGCGGCCAAAGAATTGGCTCTTCCCTTGTTTGCTTGGGATATGGATCAAAAGTTTCTAATGCTGAGTTTGGTTTTTGACAATGGGAGTTATTGTTTTTACTAGTTTTTAAGCTGCAGTAATTCCTTCACTGCGACTCCTCCCCTTTCAGAGGTCCAAATGCACTGACAGGAGGGAATAGTACCTGCATTCCTATTACTCACAATTGAGTTAACTCAGTGCCTAGTATGAAGTAGCTACTCAAAGTGTTGACTTAAAAATTAAATGCATGTTCTCTGGGCATGCGGACATCTTCAGAAAATCCCAAGTATGCTTGTGAGAGGACCGTAATCTGAGATGAGTTCTACAGCAAATATGTAGATCATTCATGATCTTGATTGAAAGGAAACTAAGGTGCCAAGTTCTCGAGACACGGAGAAACTGAGCTAAAGGGGGCTTAGTTATAATGTAGTCTACCCTACCACTCTTACTCTTTCATAAAATGATGAGACTTCCTTACAAACTTTACAATCAAAACCCAGATGTTAGATTTTTCCATTACTGGTTATGGTAGGGTGCCACTGAGTATTGGTATTGGGAGTCTGGCCTGATACTGATTACATTGCCCATCCTATCTCATCCACTTTCCTATGGCAGATAGCTGTGGTGAGTGCACAGGACTGTTTAGCTTACAACTTCACACCTTCCTTCAAAAGTTCACCAGTCTGGATTGTGGGAACACTACTCTTTAGATTTTATTTCCAATTTTGAGTGTGTGTACTCTTATACTCTTTAACAAACGATGGTTCCTTTACTGATACAGCGGGTAGGGGCCCAACTGACTGGTTTATTTCTCCACATAGTCTTTCTTCTTTCAGAGGTAGTCATTTCCTTCTGGCCACTTTCCAGCTGTGGCTTCGTCTATCTCTCTTGTCTTCACCTGGCACAGGTTCCAAAAACCCTAAAGGACTCCTTCACAGTCCTAAAGGCTACGTTAGCGGAGAATCCCAGTTGGTCTCCCCTAGATTAAATTATCATTGCTTTTGGCAGAAAGCATTTGACCACATTTTTTGCCTTGGCCCCTAAGAGCCAATCAGCATACTTAAATCTAGAGCTTTGAGTAGCACCTCCATAGAGAGCATCAATCTACCTCCATAACTTTTAATTGTAAACTTATGAATTATGCATCTATGAAAATGATGGCAATACGTGTGAGATATATCTAATTTTCTGTAATATAGAACTGCTAACAACAGAGTCCCCACTATTTCTTTTACTATTGGATTGATTCCTAAGCCATTCTGAATGTGAAGAGTAGGAAGATTATGAGGTAGTTTGTGGAAGGGAACACTTTATTAGTACCTACTCTGCTGGGATTGTGCTAGGCTAGACACATTTTCTTTAATCCCTAAAATCCTGTCTGAAGTGTCTTTTCAATTAAGGTTCATGGAGATTTAAATCCTCCAGAGTCACATTCTTTTCACTGCATCCTTCTGGGAACAGCATTTTTCTAAGATATACATATATATGTATATATATATATATATATACACACACACACATATATATGTGTGTGTGTGTGTGTGTGCGCACGTGTGTGTGTTTCAAGGTGTTTCAAGTGGGAAGTTTAAAGGTGGGAAGGTGGGAATCGCCTGGTAAAGGTTTCAAAGGTAGCTTTGTGGTGCCCGGGGTTCTTCTCCTGCTTATCCTTCAGGCTCCCCAGAGCTGAAACAGAAGAGAACCTGGCTCTTAGCCTTCCTCATGACCTATTAGCAGGTAGGGTGGCACATATACCCAAGGAAATAGCCTGCAGTCTCTATAATTAGACTAAAATAAAAGACCACAAACTGAACAAACACAAACCCTCTGAAACCAAACTTTGGAACAGATAGGTCAAGGACCTAAAATAGGGATGATCAATAAACTTGATATAAGGAACAGTGTGAGCAGCATGATGCAAGAGCTAGAAATCAAAGAACCAAGTAGAAATATGAGGAAAGTACGTATAAAGAGCACATATATAGGATATATAATAGTAGATATAGCCAAAGAATGAATTCCTGAGATGAAAGATGAGATGAAAGGAACAGAAAAGTATAAGAAAGGATGAAAGAAAATGTAAGATATGAAGGATGGCTCCAGTGTTTGGGAGACAAAGGGAAAGATAGGGATCATGGTTGATCAGAAAGATGACTAGGCTTAGTACGGCATGATTGTCCACAGAGGCATTATTTAGCTTGAATACAACTTAATAAAATTGAGACCAAAATTAGAAAATGGAATGTTAGCTTCTCTTGGGAACGTGAGGGGAGAAAATCAAAAGATCTCCACCGACACCAACCTTCTTCTTCCTGCTTTATCCTGCAGTCTGCTTGGGTTTGTGATATATTTGACCTGGCAAGGACAGAATGTTTGACCATGCATATTCGCTCATCTGGACCAGATAATGTCCCTAAAATTATTCAACTATCTAAAACTACATTAAGTGACACCCCAAATCACAATGAACCATGTACAGCTTTTGAATTTGAGGAGGTCCACTGTGATTCAACAAATAGCTGCCATGGCTCAGAATTGATTGGTGATAGGGCAGGGGAAAGTCCTGTGGTTTTCAGTGAGCAACAGCTTAGGTCACCCATGCTTGGGCACTTCTTTCGTAGAAGATGTGGCTTTCATGAAGATATGAGTATCCAGGCCTGCTGGCAATCTTGGACACCTGTTCTATTTATTATTTAAAACCCTAAATTACCTGACAGAGGTCTGGGATCTTAATGTCAGTTTACTTTACAGACCTTTCATCCTCTGCTTACAGCTGTCATACTGCATTTAGAGAAGTCCCCAAGACCTTATTTCTGGTTTGGAGAAAGGAGAGGGTAAAGCTTGAGAACACACCTAAAATACTACTGCAGCTTTAAAGGATTTCTGTTAGCTTTTTCTCTGTGAATTAATGAATGGCAAGACCATTTACCCCAGGGCAGAGATGAGAACACACATAAAGCAGGCCCTGTATTTACCAAGAACTCTTCCCCACATCACTACAAGTAAGGAGTTTAAAGAGGGCCTGGAGGGAAAGTGCCCCTCCCCATCATTCTGATGGCCCTGCAGTCTCTCAGTGAGGCAGTGTTTACCTTGGTGTTCATGGGAATAAGCTTGGGGGCTCAGTGAACCTCCCCAAATCAAATGTAAGATTTGTATGCATTTTTCCAGTGAATCCATGTTTTCCCAGACGTGTTTCTGAAACCCAAAATGGTTAACACCAATTGTTTGAGGGTCATGGAAAGAATAATGTTCTAAAAATAGGGAAAGGAAGGAACTTTTCCTTCATCTCTTTTTTTCTGCTCTTGCTCGGTGACGTGCTGCTGCCTGTTTGTGGATGGTGGCGGTAGGGCAGCCTGATAGGCCTAGATGGTTTGGTTTAACTCTAATGAGTGGTGAGTTGAATTTTTAAGCATGGAATGTCATTGCTGCTGAGGATATTTGAGTGCCTACTCCGCACCAGGCACAGTCATGAGCACTACACATATGAGTCCTTTTTATTCTCACAACAGACTTAGGGATAGATACTATTATCCTCACTCAAGATGATGAAAGGCAGCAGGATTCATTCAGATGAGGGCAGTCTGATGGCCATTATTAAAGTCCAGTGGGAGTGCCTCCTATTTACAGAGGGCTTAGAGTGAAATGAAAGGAGGTTCTCAGGCTGCCTAAGCTCCACTTCCTCTGCTCCAATGAATTTAAAGAAAAAACCAAAAAGAGCTTTTCGAGTTCTTCTTGGATGCCACTAGATGGTGGTGTGCCAAAGGCTATTTCCTACCAGGATGTATAGCCAAGGGATACATCTTAAGTTTTGTTCTGGCATATAAAGATATGCCAAATAGCCTGAAAGAAGAATCCTATGAGTGAGCTGGGAATCTCTCTTTACCTCCTGCCTACCCACTCCCCACCCCACCTTGCTCCAACATAATTCAAAGTGAATGTTTCTCATTTTGGCTACATAGTGCATCTGTTAATAATGCATCCTGCTTGCATCTGTCCCTTAATATAATTCTGGGTTTCCATCTGTAGAGCATTTGCAACCGGTGTGATGACTGTGTCCTCAGCAAGTCATAACTGTTTTACAGTGAAGGAAAGGCATTTTATCTTGACATCTTTACGAAGTTCTTATGGTGCACAGATTCCAATGCATTGAAGTTTTGAGCACCACAGTAGAGTGGAGACCAAAACCCTGTGTTGAAACATTTTATTACCAAAATCAGTAACGAGACAAGAACATTTTGACTCTTTACCTTTTCCTCTACCATATACTTTGTCCTCTTAAATAAAATCCTACTTTGGTATTCCCTGTTGTTATTGGTAGCTTTCAAAAACTTCCCCAAATGTAGGCAAATAATTAAAATGTATTTTGTATCACTAGGAGTTGCCTGTTCCCAAGTTATATGTGAGTACTACAGTGAGACCAAAGCAATCTCATTCAATTATGAATTTTTCTTTAAGTAGTACAGCTTTAATGGTCATTGCTAATTCCACAGGGCCTTAAATATATTTTTATTGCACCCTTTTCAGCAGTTAGACACTGAGATGAGTCTCTAGTCTAAAGAGCCCTATCTAAAATCGTATATAATTCACGTACTAAATGGCCAAACTGGTACTATACCTCTTCTCCTTTACATAGGAATTTTAAAACAATAGGATTACTAAGTGGTTGGATCTTCTTCCTTCTCATATGTGCCTGACGAAATGTCTGACAGTCTTGAGCTGTTTTTTCTAGAAGAGCACTAGGCCAAGTATGTATCATTGTGTGTGATGTACTGTTCAGGGGTTTTTGCAGTTCCTTTACAGATCCATTGTAGAGTTTTTGGTGAAATGGCAGTCTCAATTCTAACATTCCCATTTTTAGGCTCCCATGAATGGCCCCTGGGCTATCAGATTACTATTTGCAACAACCTTTCCTTGTTATGCCCAGAATTCGTGACCCCCAAAGACCACCAGGGAGCCGAGTCCGATGCAAAAGCAAAGAACCTTTATTCGAGCTAGCTCGAGCTCAATCCCCCACCTGCACCGACGCAGCGGTGAGATACCGGAGAGAGAGAGAGAGCGGGTTTCAAAAGCACAAAGGTTTTATAGGGATCATGGCCTTAGCCGATTGGCTGGGGAAGGGTCGTGGCCTCAGCCGATTGGCTTGCTAGCTGATTGGCTGGGGAAAGGTCAGAGTCCCGTCACGCAGGTTGCTGGGCGTGGTTTGATCGGGAAGTTTGAACGCGTGAGTGGGAAGTTACTCAAGGGGAGGATACAGAACAAGATGGAGTCGGCCGGCCTAGGTCTGCTCTTTCATTCCCCCCTTGTCATGTATTGCGGACCCAATCATGGGACCGGCTGCATTTCTATTTTGTCCTCTCCTGTTATTAGGGGCTTGTACTGAGCACAGAGGACCATTAGTTGGACGGCCCCCACGCAGTCCCTGAGCTGGTGTCTATGATCTGCCAGGTAAAGTTTTGGGGGGTGTGGGGACTCCCGGCAGCATGAGCAATGACAAGCAGAGTTAACAGAGTTACCAATATCAGGTGGGTCGAATGCACTGTAACTTGACCTTGAGCACGTTGTGTTGGTCCCGAAAGATGGCCCATTGTGTGACGAAGTCCTTCCGGATCTAGGAGGGGTCCGCTGGCCGAACGTGGGTGTGATGGACCCAGGTCGCAATGCTGTCTACTTTGAGAGCGGTGGGGGTTGTCAGCATCACGATGTAGGGTCCCTTCCAGCGCGGCTCGAGGGTCTCACCGTGGTGCCTCTTGACGTAGACCCAGTCTCCTGGCCTGTACTGATGAGGTGTCGGAGTCGGGCCAGCCTCATAGATGGCACGGAGGCGTGGCCAAAGGTCCTCGTGCGCCCTCTGGAGCCCTCTCAAGGAAAGAAAAAGTTCTTGATCTTTAAACTCGGCAATAAGTTCAGCTCGAAGGTTGGGAATAACAGGGGATGGCCTGCCAAACATAATCTTGTAGGGAGTAAAACCCAGAGTGTAAGGAGTGTTTCTAACCCAGTAAAGGGCGTACGGTAGGAGAGTCACCCGGTCCCCGCCAGTCTCCATGGTTAATTTGGTAAGGGTCTCTTTTAGGGTTCTATTCATTCTTTCTACCTGTCCTGTGCTCTGGGGCCTATAAGTACAATGTAATTTCCAGTTTGCCCCCACCGCCTTGGCTACTGCCTGTGTTACCTGCGAGATAAAAGCTGGTCCATTGTCTGATCCTACCATGGCAGGAAAACCATACCTGGGTAAGATGTCTTCTAGTAGCTTCTTAGCCACCGTCTGAGCTGTTTCATGCTTGGTTGGGTATGCCTCCACCCAGCCAGAGAAGGTGTCTGTAAATACTAAAAGATATTTATAACCATACTTTCCTGGTTTGACTTCAGCGAAGTCGACTTCCCATTGGGCTCCCGGTCTGGTGCCTCTGAGCCTGGTTCTTTGATTTGATGTGGCCCTCGCGTTGGTGAGTTGGCAGGTCTTGCAGGCAGATACAACTTGCTCTATTTTGTTGTCCTGTTGGTGAATCTTGATTCCGGCATGTCAGATTAAGTCTTTTAATTTCCGGGCCCCCATGTGAGTAGACCGATGCATGTGCTCTAATATTGAGACTCTGAGCTGGTCTGGCAACACGAGCTCCTTGTTAGGGGTATACCACCATCCCTTTATCTCCTGGGCCATGGGGAGTTTCTTGATCCGCTGTAACTCCTCCTGGGAGTATTTGGGCTGGTCTGGTAAAACTGGGTCTCCTGGGTCCGGTAGTTGTATGGTCATGGTGGGGACTGAAGTAAGGGCTACTGCCTTGGCTGCCTGGTCAGCCTTTTGATTACCTCTAGCTACCGGGTTATCAGTTTTCTGGTGCCCTTGGCAGTGGATAATGGCCAGCTTGGCAGGAAGCCATAAGGCTGTAAGCAGGTCAAGTATCTCCTGCTTATTTTTTATAGTTGGTCCTTCTGCCGTCAGTAACCCCCCTCCTGATAAATTGCCCTATGAATATGAGCTGTGGCAAATGCATAACGGCTGTCTGTGTGGATGTTAAGCCGTTTTCCAGCTCCCAGCGTTAGTGCCTTGGTAAGGGCGACGAGCTCTGCTCGCTGGGCTGACGTTCCGGAGGGTAGAGCCTCTGCCCATACAGTGTCCGTTTTGGTGACCACCGCTGCACCCGCATACCTGTGTGCATCCTGCACAAAGCTGTTGCCATCAGTGAACCAAGTAGCCTCGGCATCGGGGAGGGGCCGGTCAGTCAGATCCGTCTGGAATCCATGTACTTGCTCCAGGATCCCCCCACAGTCATGTAGTGGAGCATCTAGTTTGGGGTCAGGCAGCAGGGTTGCAGGATTGAGGGCCGCAAAGGGGTGGAACCGCACCCGTGGAGGGTTGAGTAGGAGGCTCTGGTAATGAGTCATATGTGTGTTGCTCATCCGTCTATCCGGAGGCTGTTTCAGGACCCCTTCAATGGCGTGTGGGGTCGTGATCCAGATCTCCTGTCCTAGGGTCAGTTTGTCTGACTCCTTGACTAGGAGTGCTGTCGCCGCAATAATTCTTAGGCATCGCGGCCAGCCGGCAGCCACTGGGTCTAGCTTCTTGGACAGGTAAGCCACCAGGCGGTTCCAGGAGCCTAAGGCTTGAGTTAGAACCCCTTTTGCTATTCCCTTGTGTTCGTCTACAAAGAGGTGGAAGGGCCTCGTAATGTCTGGTAGGCCCAGGGCTGGGGCACTTAGGAGGGCCTTTTTTTAACTGATTAAAGGCAGTTTCTTCTTTTTCAGTCCATTTAAATGTTTTCCCCTCTTTGGTAGCTTCATATAGAGGCCTGGCGATCTCAGCAAAACCCGGAACCCAGAGGTGGCAGTAGCCGGCCGATCCTAGGAATTCCCTTACTTCCATTCAGGTAGTGGGAGTAGGGATCTTTAGGACAGTTTCTTTTCTGGCATCTGATAACCGCCGCTGTCTGCCCTCCAGGATGTATCCCCGGTAACTTACCCTCTTCCTGCATATCTGAGCCTTCTTTGCGGATGCCCGGTACCCCAAGGCCCCAAAGGTAGCCAGCAGGTCCTGGGTCCTTTGCTCGCAGTCCTTGGCCGTGTCGGCAGCAATCAGGATGTCATCTACATACTGTAGAAGGGTGAGGCCAGGGTGCTCCCTTCTGTACTCACCCAGGTCCTTGTGTAGTGCCTCGTCGAAGATGGTGGGCGAATTTTTGAACCCCTGAGGCAGCCGTGTCCAGGTGAGTTGTCTGCTGTAGCCCTCTTCCGGATCATGCCACTCGAAGGTGAACAAGGGTTGGCTTTGGGGTGCCAGCGGCAGACTGAAGAAGGCGTCCTTTAAATCTAGTACAGTATACCAGACCCTGGAGGGCGCCAAGGAGCTCAAGAGAGTATATGGGTTGGGAACAGTTGGGTGTATGTCCGCGACCTCTTATTTACTTCCCGGAGGTCTTGTACCGGTCAATAGTCATTTGTGTGAGGCTTTTTGACCAGCAGCAGGGGGGTGTTCCAGGCAGACTGGCAAGGAACTAGTACCCCTAGGCTTCGTAGTCTCCAGATGTGTGACTGGGTCCCCTTCCGGGCCTCCTGAGACATGGGGTATTGTTTGATCCTTACCGGACCTTCTCCTGGCTTGAGCTCTACCAGGACCGGGGTCCTGTGAGTGGCTAGTCCTATCCCGCCCATCTCTGCCCAAACCGAGGGGAATTCTTGTAGCCATCTGTCTATATTATCTTCTCTCGGGAGCACCTCCTGGGGGAGGCGGTATTCATCCTCTAGTTTTATGGTCAGGACCTGGATGGGGTGGCTCTTGGCATCGGTGACCTGAGGCCCCCCTTGTCTGAAAGTTATCTGAGCTCCAATCTTGGTCAGTAAGTCCCATCCTAACAGCGGGTAGGGGCATTCCGGTATTATCATAAAGGAGTGGGATACCCGTCCCGTCCCCAAATCTACCGTTCTTCGGGTAGTCCATGATTACTGGCTCATACCAGTTACCCCTTGTACCCAGGACTTCTTGTTGGCTAGCTTTCCTTGTGGGGTGCAGAGGACTGAATGTTGTGCTCCAGTGTCGACGAGGAAGTCAACAGGGGTCCCCTCCACTTTAAGAGTTACCCTGGGCTCGGGGAGAGGGTCTGAACCCCGACTCCCCTAATCACTCAGTTCATCTAGCTCTAAGACTTTTACTCGATCAATCTTGCTTCCCTTCCTGCCGGCCTTTTTCGGACACTCTCGGGCCCAATGCCCTATCTCCTTGCAGTATGCACACTGATCTTTCTGCAGCCTCTGCTTCCCCCCCTTGGTGGTTCCTTTACCTCCTCTTGAGTCGCCCACCAGCTGCCAGAGACGGCGGTCTCATTCCTTGGGGGAATCAGCAGTGGTAGCTAGTAGTATTCTGGCCAGGTCTCGAGTCTGCTTACTGCTGGCAGCCGCCATGGCGCGAGCCTGCTTGTCCTCAGGAGGCTCCCGGTTATTATATACCTTTTCGGCTACCACCAGTAAGTCCTGCAGACTTTTTTCTCCTAGCCTATCTATTTTCTGTAATTTTTTCCTAATGTCTATGGCTGATTGGTTTACAAAGGCCATGATAACAGCTGCCTTGCTTTCCAGAGCCTCTGGATCCATGGGGGTATAGGTACAGAATGCCTCCATGATCCGTTCTAAAAAGGCAGCTGGAGATTCATCTTTTCCCTGTTGTACATTTCCTACCTTGGCCAAATTGGTTGGCTTTCTAGCAGCCATTTGGAGACCCCCCATTAGAGTCTGGCGGTAGACCCGGAGCCTCTCCTTACCTTCTGCTGTGTTGAAATCCCACTGGGGCTGAGTTAAGGGGAAGGAGGCATCTATCTGAGCCTGGTTGGTGGTGGGATTCCCGTCTGCGCCCAGAACTAGTTTTCGGGCCCCATTGAGGATTCTTTCTCTTTCCTCAGTCGTGAACAGGACCTGCAAAAGCTGCTGGCAATTGTCCCACGTGGGCTGATGGGTAAAAAGAACAGAGTCTAATAAATCAATAAGGTTTCTCGGAAAACTTAGGATTCTGAGCTTTCCAATTGTAGAGGTCACTAGTGGTGAAAGGCCAATAGTGATGGGGCTGATTCCCCTCCGTGTCTGGGGGTCCGGTGGCTCGCAGGGGCAGAGTAGTGGAGTCGGAGGCGGAGGCGGATTGCTCCCTCTGAGCCCTTTGTCTGGTAAAGGGCGGCCTTCCCACTGGAGCGTTTCCGCCTCCCGCTCTCGGAACGGCGTCTGCCTCCCCCGGAGGGAGAGGATGGTGTTCTTCCGGCATCCTAGAGGGGTTATACGGGGGAGGAAAAATTAATTCTTTTTCAGTTCCCCCTCAAAGGACAGGGTAGAGGGGTGCTGAAGGCTGGGTAAGACTTTTCTTGTTCTCCTTCTTCTCTGTCCCCTGCAAAGCAAGAATGGGTTTTGGTTCCAGAGGGCGTGGGGCTAGGAAGGGCTTAAGTCAAGAGGGTGGGCCTTCTACAAGGTCCTGCCAAGTGATCATGTAAGGGAGCCGATCAGGATGGCCCATCTTAGGCCGAGAGATGATACCCCTGACTCGGTGGATGCTGGGAGGTCGAAGGTTCCCTCTGGCGGCCATCCGACATTGAAAGCCGGCCACTCGCTAGAACAAAAAACCTGCCACTGACCCTTTCGGACTTCCACACTGAGGTTGTTAGCTCTTTGGCTGACATCCTTAAAGTGATCAATCATAATGGTTAGAGGGGTAGTCTGAGTCTGTCCTATAACGTCCATCCAGTAAGTCCACAGAACAAAACAGAGAAACACAGAAACAGACAAACAGAGGGCCCTTAGAAACAGTCTTCTAACTCCGTGGAAGCAAAACCGAAAGCTAGATGACGGCCTCACACCGACCGGCAGGAGTGACCCACCTCATCTCAGACCTTTGAGGGGATTCCACGTCCCTCAGAAGGGAGGATCGGAACGTCTTCCAAAACCCCCAGCCCGTGGTCCTCCAGTGCGTCCACTTAGACTGTGCCAGGCACCACCAGAATTTCAGAAATGAGTTCACACAGAAGAGACAGGGAACGAACAGACGCTGACTGTGGCCAATCAGGCCCTCCGGGTCGGGGGTCCCTCTGGGGTCTTGGGGACCCGGGCAAGTCCCCAAATGTTATGCCCAGAATTCGTGATCCCCAAAGACCACCAGGGAGCCGAGTCCGATGCAAAAGCAAAGAACCTTTATTCGAGCTAGCTCGAGCTCAATCCCCCACCTGCACCGACGCAGCGGTGAGATACCGGAGAGAGAGAGAGCGGGTTTCAAAAGCACAAAGGTTTTATAGGGATCATGGCCTTAGCCGATTGGCTGGGGAAGGGTCGTGGCCTCAGCCGATTGGCTTGCTAGCTGATTGGCTGGGGAAAGGTCAGAGTCCCGTCACGCAGGTTGCTGGGCGTGGTTTGATCGGGAAGTTTGAACGGGTGAGTGGGAAGTTACTCAAGGGGAGGAGGCGTGGTCTGAGGTTTGAGAGGAAACTTCTTTCTGCGGCCATGACGGGGACATAGTCACTCAAGATGGAGGATACAGAACAAGATGGAGTTGGCCGGCCTAGGTCTGCTCTTTCATCCTCTGAAACACATAGGCAAGCACTATTGCAACTTATATTTTTGCATCTACCAGAAAATCTATACCATTCTGTCTTGCAAATGTGACCATGAATATCAACCTGCTTTTTAAAAATGAAATGTATATTTATTTGCTATTTCTGCAAAGCAAACTGTACCACTGGACTTCCTCCCAAACCATCCTTAATATTGTCTTTGTGTGCTGATCTCACATGGACTCCTAATAGCATCTGCTTTCAGACTCCCCATCTTCCAACCTGGTGTCTCTTTGTGTTGTCTCCTTGCAGTGGCTGAGTTGAATATCATCTTATAGTCACATGTTTTTTTCTCCCTGTCCCTAAAATCCACTCATGTTCCACTCCAGCCTTTCTAATGCACTCAATAATATGTCCTTGTATATGTATTATTCCTTCAATGTACAATGGGAAGTATTCCAATTTACATAAATAAGTGGTTCCACATTATGGATCTCAGTCTTTCTGTCTACACAATTCTTTCTTTCTTTCTTTCTTTCTTTCTTTCTTTCTTTCTTTCTGGTTCTAATTTTTCTTCTAGTTCTTTAAAAATCTTAATTCCAGTATTGTTAACACAATTGTTGTATTAGTTTCAGGTGTACAGTATAGTGATTCAACAATTCTGTACACCACCTGCTGCTCATCATGACAAGTGCACTCCTTAATTCCCATCACCTGTTTTACCAATCCCCTTACCCACCTCCTCCCTGGTAATCATCATTTTGTTCTCTATAATTAAGAGTATGTTTCTTGGTTTGTCTCTCTCTCTCTTTTCCTTTGCTTGTTTGTTTTGTTTCTTAAATTCCACATATGAGTGAAATCATATGGTATTTGTCTTTCTCTGACTATTTCACTTAGCATTATACTCTCTAGCTCTATCCGTATTGTTGCAAAAGGCAAGATTTCATTCTTTAGAATGGTTGGGGAATATCTATATCTATCTATATCTATGTGTATATTTATATAATCACATCTTCTTTATCCATTCATCTATTGATGGACACTTGGGCTGCTTCCATATGTTGCCTATTGTAGATAATGCTGCTATAAACATCACAGTGCGTGTATCCCTTTGAATTAGTATTTTTTTGGTGGTTTTTTTTGGGGGGGGTGGTAAATATCCAGTAGTGAAATTACTGGATCATGGGGTAGTTCTATTTTTAATTTTTTGAGGAAATTCCATACTGTTTTCCACAAGGGCTGCACCAGTTTGCATTTCCATCAACAGTGCTTTTTCTCTGTATCCTTGCCAACACTTGCTATTTCTTGTGTTTCTTTACTTTTGCCACTCTGACAGGTGTGGGGTGATAGTACATTGTAGTATTGATTTGCAATTTTTACATTTCCCTGATGATTAGTGATGTTGAACATCTTTTCATGTGTCTGTTGGCCATCTGAATGTATGCACAACTATATATATATATATATATCTTTTCATGGCATTTAACTGCAGCATGGTGTTCGAGAATATTCACCCACCACGCATTTCTTATCTGATCCCCTAGTGATGGTCACTATATCAGTTAAAGTAATATCAGAAAATGAATCAACCATAACAAATTTGTTACGAGACATATCAAAACACTTATTCCTTACAGCAGGCATCTCTCTTCTAAAGCAGGACTTCAGGGACCCAGACACCTATCTTATAGCTCTGCCATCTTAAAACCAAGGTTTTCAAGCCCGTCACAGTTTCTGATAATGATAAGGAAGGGGAGAGAGGACTGAAGATTGCACGTGGGAGGATTTTTCTGGGCTGTGTCTATAGTGGTACAGAACACATCAAATCATGTTCCATCAACTGGAGTTTGGTGACAGGCCATACCCAATGCCAGGAAAGCTGGAAAGCTATTGTAGAAGGAATTGCTTTTTAAATTGCAGTTTTTAAATTGGTATGTAGACATAAAACTAACTTTTTTCCAATGGTGACCTTGTGTCTTGTGACCTTACACATTGACTTGTTAGTTCTAGTAATTGGTATATAGACTCTTTAAAACTTTCTATATAAACAATCATGTCATCTGGGACTAGAGAAAATTTTACTTCTTCCTCTGATCTTTTTAAAAAGTTTATTTATTTATTTTTGAGAGTGAGTGAGAGAGAGAGAGAGAGAGAGAGAGAAAAAAACCACAAGCAGGGGAGGGGCAGAGAGAGGGGAAGACACAGAATCCAAAGCAGGCTCCAGGCTCTGAGCTGTCAGTACAGAGCCCAAATGTGGGACTCGAACCCATGAATCATGAGATCATGATCTGAGCTGAAGTTGGACACTTAGCCAACTGAGTCACCCAGGCTTCTTCCTCTGATTTTTATGGCTTTCCTTTTTCTTACCTTGTTGCAGTGGCTACAATTTCTAGTACAATGTTGAATAGAAATGGTGAGCATAGACACCTTTGCTTTGTCACTGACTATAGGAGGAAAGCATTCAGCATTTCATCATTTGGTATGATGTTAGCTATAGGTCTTTTGTTGATGACTTATATCAGATTGAGGAAATTTCCTTTTCTCCTAGTATTTTAAGTGGTTTTTATCCTGAATTGGTGTGGAATTTTGTTAAATGTTTTTCCTGCATGTCTTAAAATCATGTGATTTCCCCCCGTTTATTGTGTTAGTATGGAGAAATTTACTGATCGTTTTCCAAACTTTAAACCAATTTTGCCTTCTGTGGATAAAACTCATTTGTCCACAACGTATTGATTTATTAATATTTTTGCTAAGTACTCTTACATGTATGTACATGAGAGGTATTGTTCTACAGTATTCTTGTATTACCTTGGACTGGTATTGGTATTAAGAAAATGCTGCTTTCATAAAATAAATTGGGAAGTGTCTCCTACTCCTTTTTCTGGAAGAGTTTGTATAAGACTGGTGTTTCCTTCTTAAATGATTGATAGAATGTGCTAATGAAACCATCTAGGCCTAGAGTTTTGTTTATGAGAAGGACTTTGATAATAGTCAATATCTTTAATAGGTATAGGTATTTAGATTACTTATTTCCTCTTGTTTCAGCTTTAATAAGTTTGTATTTTTCATGGAATTTGTTCATTTTGTCTAAATTATTTAATATCATAAAATTGTTCATAATGTTTGCTTACCTTTTTAATGTCTTTTAATTCCCAATAATGGTAATTTGTGTTCTTTTTATTTTCTTGATTAGTTTAGCTAGAGGCCTATCAATTTTATTAATCTTAGAACCAAGCTCTCATCTTCATAATGTGCTCTTTTTTTGTACTTTCTCTACTTGTCTGTTTCATTGTCTACTAATTTTCTCTATTTCATCAATTCTCTTATTTATATGGTGCTTGCTTTCGGTTTACTTTGCTCCTTTTTTATAGCTATTTAACATGAAACCTTAGATTATTGATTTAAAAACTTTCTTCTCTTCTAAAATAAAAATTTGTAGGTATAATTTTCCTCTGAGACTCTAAGCATGTTTTAGCTGCATCCCACACATTTTTAATATGCTTTATTTTAATTATTATTTTTTTAAAAACTGTTGTTTAAGTTTACTTATTTTAAGAGAGAGGGCATGAGTCGGGGGTGGGGGTGGAAAGAGAGAGTATCCTAAGCAAGCTCTGCAGTGTCACTGCATGGAGACTGATGTGGGGTTCAAACTCACAAACCTGAGCCAAAATCAAAAGTCTGATGCTCAAGTGACTGATCCACCCAGGTGCCCCTGCTTTATTTTAATTATTAATCAGTTCAAAATATTTTATAATTTGATTATATTTTATTTCTACTTTGACTTGTTAGAAGTATGTTTAATTTCCAAATATTTGTATTTTTTTCTCGATAACTTTGCATTTTTGATCTCTATATCCATTTGTGTTCAGTACATGATTTAACTTGATTGTACCATATATATTCTGCAGTCATTGGTAAAGTGTTCTACAGCTGTCACTTAGGTCAAGGAGGTCAACAGTATTTTTCAAATCTCTGTCCTTGCTGATTTTTATTTTTTGTCTGTTTTTTTTAAATCTATAACTGTGAGAGGAATGTTAAATCTACAACTATAATTATGGATTTGTTTTTTTCTTCTTTAGTTCTATCTATTTTTGCTTTATGTGCTTGCAAGTCTATTAGTTGACATATTTAAAATTTGATTGTTTTGTCTTCCTGAAGAATTTGTCCTTCTATAATTTGAAATGTCTCTTTATTGATGGCAATTCTTTGTCTGAAAGAGTACCATACACAATCTCAATGTAGCCAATTTAAATTTCTTATGCTTCCTTTTTGCATGGTATATTCTTTTTTATAGGTTTACTTTAACTTGTCTATATCTTTGTATTTAAAATATCTCTTGTGGGGTGCCTGGGTGGCTCACTTGGTTGAGCGTCCAACTTTGGCCCAGGTCATGATCTTGCAGTTTGGGTTTGAGCCCTGCATCAGGCTCTGTGCTGACGGCTTGGAGCCTGGAGCCTGCTTCTGATTCTGTGTCTCCCTGTCTCTCTGCTCCTCCCCTGTTCATGCTCTGTCTCTGTCTCAAAAGTAAACATTACAAAAATTTTTAAATATTTCTTGTACACAAAAACACTAATTCAAAGGGATACATGCACCCTGACATTTCTAGCAGCACTCTCTATAATAGCCAATGAATGCAAAGAGCCCAAGTGTCCATTAATTGATGAATGGATAAAGAAGATGGATATAAATACAAAATGGAATATTGCTCAGCCATAAACAGGAATGAAATCTTGCCATTTGCAGCAACATAGATGGAGCTAGAGAATATTATGCTAAGCAAAATAAGTCAGTCAGAGAACAACAAATACCATATGATTTTACTCATATCTGGAATTAAAGAAACAAAACAAATAAGCAAAGGGGAGACAGAGAGAGAGAACATGAGCGAGAGAGGCAAACAAAGAAATATATGTTTAATTATAGAGAACTGATATTTACCAGAAGGGAGATTGGTGATGGGGATTAAGGAGTGCCCTTGTAATGAGCACTGGGCGATGTATGGAAGTGTTAAATCCATATATTGTACACCTGAAAATAATATTACACTGTACGTTCACTAATTGGTATTTAAATAAAAACTTAAAAAAAAATCTCTTGTAGGTAGCATGTTAGGTATGTCTTTTTTCCCCCTCAAACAGATTGACAATCTCTGCCTTTTATTTGGACTGTTTAGTCCACTTACATTTAGTGTAATAATGGTTAGATTTAGGTTTGCCATTTTGCCATTTGTGTTCTGTTTGTCTTAATTGTGTTTTGTTCCTCTGTTCTTTCTTTCCTATCTTATTTTGTATTAATTTTTTTTAGAATTCGATTTTTATCTGCTGATATTTATTTTAGTGGTTGTTCTAGGAATTAGAATATATATCCTTAACTTTTCACAGTCTATTTTGAATTAATATCATAACATCTTACCTAAACAATACCTTACAGTCATTTAAGTCATATATATATATATATATATATATATATATATATATATATATATTACATCCACATATATTATAAGCCCACCAATTTAGTGTAATAGTTATTGTTTTATACATATTGCCATATACATATTTTTCAAAAATTAGGAAAAACATGCCATTTCATGTTTGCCTATATATTTTCTATTTCTGGTGTTCTTCAATCCTCATTTCACATCCAGGTTTTCATTTGTTATATTCCTTTAGTGTATACAGCATCCTTTAACTTTTTTTTATGGGGCAGGCATGCTGGTGATGAATTTTCTTAGGTACTATTTACCTGAAAAGGTCTTTATTTCATCTTTTATTCTGGAAGGATATTTTGGCTGGATGTAGAATTCTGAGTTGACAATTTTCTTTCAGCACTTTTATTTAATTTTAATTTTGAATCGAGGTACAGTTGACATTATATAAGTTTTAAGAGTATAACATGGTGATTTGACTTTTGTATATATTGCAAAATAATCACTACAGTAAGTCTAGTTAACTTAGAACATTTTAATTTTTTCTTGTGATGATAACTTTCAAGATTTACACTCTTAACAACTTTCAGATATGTAATACAGTATTATTTTATTTTATTTTAAAATTTTTTTTAATTTTATTTTTTAAAATTTACATCCAAATTAGTTAGCCTATAGTGTAACAATGATTTCAGGAGTAGATTCCTTAATGCCTCTTAACCACTTAGCCCATCCCCCCTCCCACAACCCGTGCAGTAACCCTCTGTTTGTTCTCCATATTTAAGAGTCTCTTATGCTGTAATACAGTATTTTTTTAATGTTTATTTATTTTGAGAGAGAGAGAGAGAGAGAGAGAGAGAGAGAGAGAGAGAGAAACAGTGCAAGTAGGGGAGGGACAGACAGAGAGAAGGAGAGAGAATCACAGGCTCTGCTGCTGCAGCACGGGCTTAATCCCATGAACTGCGGAGATCATGACCTGAGCCAAGATCAAGAGTCAGATGCTCAACTGACTGAGCCACCCAGGTGCCGTTGTAATACAGTATTAACCAAAGTCACCATGCTGTTATTTCATAAGTGAAATAAGTGGAATTTTGTACCTTTTGACCTCCTTCATCCATTTCACCCTCTTCACCCCCAGGCTCTGGTAACCACCAGTCTGTTCTCTTTATCTGTAAGCTGGGTTTTTTTGTTTTTTGTTTTTTGTTTTTTTTTTTAGATTCCACATATAAGTAAGATTATATGGTACTTGTCTTTCCCTGACTTATTACACTTAGCATAATGCCCTCAAGGTTCACCCATGTTGCACAAACAGCAAGATTTCAGTTTTTCAAAAGCTGAATAATATTCTACAGTGTGGATATGTGTGTGTGTGTGTATATATATATATATATATATCACAGTTTCTTTATCCATTCATTTATTGATGGACACGTAAGTTGTTTCCATATTGTGGTATTGTAAATAATGCTACAACAAACATCGAGTACATGTATTTTGGAATTAGTGCTTTCATTTTCTTTGGATAAATACCTAAAAGTGTAATTGCTGGATCATATAGTAGTTTTATTTTTAATTTTTTGAGAAAACTGCATACTCTTTTCCATAATGGTTGCACCAATTTACATTCTCACTAACAGTGCACAAGGGTTCCCTTTCCTTCACATCCTCACCAACACTTGTGATTTCTTACATTGTTGATAATATCCATTCTAACAGGTGTGAAGTTAAAGATGTCATTACACTGACTTTTTGCCTTCATTGATTTTGATGAAAAAACAACCATAGTTCTTAATTTTGCTCCCTTGTGTGTAAAGTATCCTTTTTGTCAGGCTTCTTTCAAGATTTCTTCTAGCTTTAGTTTTCAACAATTAACTATAATGTGCCTACATGTGATTTATTTGTATGCAGTGAATCTGCTTAGACTCCCTAAGATTCTTCATTTTCTAAATTCACGTTTCTCAACAAATTTGGAAATTTGGACAAATTCTTCAAATGTTTTTGCCCTTTCTCTGTCTTCTTTTGTTCTGGGACTCCAATTATACCTGTGTTAAAACTTTTGATATTTTACCACAGGTAATTTTATTTTTCTCTGTCAAATCACATATGCTATTAAGCCCACCTAGTGAAATTCAGAACTCTTTTGATAGCCAAATCCTCCTAAAACACTATTCTCTCTGTGTAGATCTTTTAAGAATCTACAGTATACATTTTATTAGTTATAAATTATACCTCAGGAAAGAAATACTACAGTGGCTCCCCACTGCCTACTAAATGCAGGCCAAGTGACTTATCTTTGCCTTCAAAGATTTCTAAAATAGTTATATACATTGTTTGTATATGCAAAAAACTGCTGCATGAATATAAAAGAAACTGCAAACATTCACTTTCTCTAGGGATATGAACTGAGTGGTAAACAAGCATGGGAGGGAAACATTTCAACATTTACTTTAGAAATTTGAACCAATTTGGAAGTTACTTATTCCAACAATGACAGTATCCAAAAGTATACAATCCTGTTGTCATTTCTGATCTATTGTCTCTCCCATTCCTGGATGGCACATATGCTCCTTTGGTCCAATCATTGTACTGCCCCCTGCCTAGCCTGTGCTCCTTTTCCTTAACATTCATCCAAGGCCTTAACCTGCCTTCAAGACCCAACTGGCTCTGTGTTTATGAAGAGTTCTGTACTAGAACTCTGGCAGTTACAGGTTCCAGGCTTTGTCTAAGAGGGGGTACAGGTGGAGCTGATCTCAGGGATAACTAGACTGAGGGAGTTGGATGTCATTGGTACTTCCCAGCATTTGTACCTACCTCTTTTTGCATGCTAATTTTGTTTTCCCAGGCTCCCTATGCAGAAGAAATAAAATCTTCAGACCAATTTTATTTATAGCCACATTATCAGAGAGAAAAAAGCATTCCCACGTCAAGTTCAGTAAGAAGAATTCCAAGGAGGATTCAGATTGGCCTGAATTTAGCTGGGGCAAGGACATGTAGCAAATCACCAATCAGCTCAGCCTGTGATTGGCAAACTGATCACACCTATATGCCTGGAAGGACAGTGGGGGTAAGGGTGGGGGGTGGGGGGTGGAGATTAATTCCCCAGAAGGAGAGGAGAGAGGTGCCTACCTTTGACAGAATATCAACATACATACGCTGTTTCTTCCTTGGCAACTGCGATGACCACTGCCCTATCTATGCTTCCCATAGTACTCTTTTACATCATATGTTGGGCTGTTATACAGAACATGCTTGTGTTTTTTAAAGTATAGTATGAGATCATCTTATTTTCTCTAAACTTTAATCTCTGAGCAAACAAGGTTATAAGTGTTAAACACCACAAATCCTGGCACAGATATGAATATGGAGGTTTGCTAGCACTTATATCAAAGCTAAAGTCAGATGCAAGATGCTTTAATGTGTTGTAGTCTGGCTGCCTGAAGAGCTCCCTCTGGGCAAAAGAGCAGTCAGAAGGGAAGAGAGTGTTTGGATGAAAGGTCAGGGCGAGCATGATTGGCACTTTCTCACTCTAATACTGGATTAGGCAGCTTTTTCCTGGAGTTCACACCTTTTGTCAATGACGGTTCAGCCTATGTTGAGACCGCCTTCTAGCTTTTGCATATATACTGGTCTATGACACAGATGTTACACTTTGTTTAATGTTTTATTAATTTTTGAGAGAGAGACAGAGTGTGAGCAGGGGAGGGGCAGTGAGAGGGAGACACACACACACACACACACACACACACACACACAGTCTGAAGCAGGCTCCAGGCTCTGAGCTTGAACTCATGAACTGTGAGATCATGACCTCAGCTGAAGTCAGATGCCTAACCAGCTGAGCCATGCAGGTGCCCCAGATGTTACAGTTTAATAGCTACGATCTTTAACGTCTTCACATCCATTAATGCTGTTAAGACCACTATTCTTGTCCTTGCACATAAAAGTATTTGCAACGGCTCACTATCACTTAGTGGACTTGAAAAAAATTGTTTAACTGAGAAAAGTTTGTTTCACACTTACAGAGAAATTCTTTGCTGAAAAAGGCGTTGAGTGACTTCAAATGTCAGTGTTACAGTGTCACTAGGAATGAAGAATAAAATTAATATGAACTTAGGCTTACAAGAAACTAATGAACTCTCAACTCCTTACTTGATTTATAACTTACTTTGATACTTTATCAGTGATAATGTATTTAGAGATATTGTTACATAATCACAGCCTGAATTCCAACCCAACCTTCGTTTGCCAAGTTTCACACCCTGACAATTTTGATAAAGGGCATCCCCCAGAGGACAATGAGGAAATGTTTTCCAATCTATTTGGAAATAATAAGGTAAGCAGCTCTGGTAACTAAAACTGAAACCTATCAAGACGAGCTTTAGGTTATCAGTGGAATGCATCATTCACATCTTTGCCCAGGTAAATGTCGTTGATAAGCACAGGTGCTCTGTTCCCTTCAAAGTGGCGAGAGACCCTGTGTCATGTCTTAGTTCGGTAACACCTTTCCTCAAGGAAGTTCCACACACCAGGAACAATAGGTCATGGGAGAGCAGTGGGCACCTTAGTGGAGTCTGTGACTTATCCTTCCCAGGCCTCCCTACAGATTCTGAAAAAGCTGGGCTGGAGACTGAGGCTCGTACTTGAGGCCTAAATAGGGTTTCTTATCCTAAGCCCAAAACCCACATCTTGGGACCCTATTCCCTGTGCTCAGATGATGGTAACAAACCCAAAGCAACGATACATAGGCTAAAGAGTGTATGTGAGGAAAAGTGGCCAAGCCCTGGCAGAATCTGTTTTGCTTCCATGAGTGATGCGGGGCTTGTTCCAGAAACAGCATTGAAAATGACAGAACTTGGGCAACGATCTTTCTTAGCAGACATGCACCATGGTACTAACCGTCTGAAAAGCATGACAGGCCATGAGAGAGTACCACTGGAGGGGGATGGGACGCTTTGCACCTCCCACCCCTGTGGCCCAGCATTTGATTCCAGACACAGCCAGAATGCACCGTTCCCAGGTGTCAGCACCTTCTCCTGCCAGGGCCGCACTTGCCCTGGAGCCGCTCTCATATTCTGGAGCAGTGGGGGAGGTGGGAGTTGTAAGAGACGATCCCACACAGTTGCGTGTGCAATCTGGATGTGTGGGGTTAGGGCCCTATGGGGCAACCCTTGCCCAGTGGACAATAGCCCATTGTTAATGCTTTTCCTTTTTGTCCCCAAGGTAGACAATTCTGGGGTATATTTTTCCTGGTCTACTCAGAAGGCTAATCCCCATTGGTCTACAGCAGTGACTGATGATGATGATGGCTCTCACTCCTCTTCGTCTCATGCTCACTTTCTCCTCGCTGCTGATACCTGGGAGGCTTTGACAGACCAACCACCTGCAAGCAAGTTTTGGCTTGGCTCTTTCCTCAAGGAGCAGCATTGAGGCAGGGGACCATCTGAGTCACTTTATGCAAAAGTTTGTGTGCAGGGAAAATAGCGATTTTGTGCCATTCTCTAAGTTTCATTAATCGGCAGTAGAGGCTCACCTTTCAGCTAGTCCCTTAGAACCATGGCTCTTCTGTCTCTGCCAGAGCACCCGATTCAGGCCTGTGCTCTACCCTGGAGACAGCTTTCATGGCTGAGACTGAAAGAACAACACGCTAAATGTGCACCCTAAGCCACCAGAAATGGAGTATATCCGACAGGGGGAAAGAGTGCATCAGACAGGTGCGTGGTTCTCCTTTGGGAGACATTTGAGTCTCTCTATAGAAGTAACTTTTCTTCCTTTGTCTACTTCTTGGAGGCTGTTGAAAGTCAGGATTTGGTTGCAACTTAGAAGAGAAAGCAATTTGCAGGAAAGATGAAAACCCAGATTTGGAGCCTCTATAACCATGAAGGACATACAAGTGATAAAGTTTACAGCCACTGCACCAGACCGTACATTTTGCAGCTACTTAAACTACTGCCATGCTGCCATCACCAGCACCAGAATATTTCCTGCTGCATCCCGGCTGGCATTTCCCCATGGTGCTTTAGCTGGGCCCATAGGTACTGCTTGCCCTGGCAGAGCTATGGAGTCCCAGGTAATTGGCTATTGTTTTACAAAAACAAAACAGACATCAGTGTGGGCAGCAAAATGAAAGGGATCCCCATGGCCACATCTAAACATGCTATTTAATGTTACCACATGGTTTCTAACTAGGTTTGGTGAGCCTGCAGATGCCATGTTCCCTCATTTAATCAAAAGTTCCATTTTAACCTCTACATTGGGGTTCTTGTCTTTAGAATAAGCCTACTGTCCTGTAGACATAAACATCTTTAAGTGGCAAGAGGCCTGGGATTAGGAGGCTAGAGGAGGCTTCTGAAAACACGTTCCAGGTGTGTTGTCTGGCCATGGAGCCACTTCTGGAAACCCCCTTTCGGTTATAACCGAAAGTAGGATGTGAGATGGCCCATGGTCTTTGTTGACAGTGTGGCTAAGCTGCCTGCTAACCAAATTCCTTCTTCCACTCTTTAAAGTGCCTGTGGCAACTTTAAAGAAACATGTGCAGACACCACACTGGAGGCTGAAGGAAATGTACTAGCTGTTTTAGAGAATCAAACTTCCAAAGCCTCAAGACCCTATGCTCACACTAGTGATATGAAAACTTTCTGTCTTTAAGCACAAGACCGACATTAATTTTTCTCAAATCTTTTACAATGATTCTAATTCTGGGTGGAACAAGGTTCTGACATGGCCAACGTGTACAAATCACCATGGGAAGCAGATGGAGTTAGGAATGCAAATAGTTTTGGGAATTCCCCTTCCTTGAGAGATCAGAGTCATGTTTAGCTCTGCCGGGACTGACCTTCTCCAAAAGCTGTGTCCAGCTCCATCCCTGGGCCCTGAAGCAGCTTTGCCTGTGCCCAGAGTGTCCTCAAGCTTCTCATGAGCTACTCTCATTGTTCCTTATGCCCCTACCTACAGGTGTTCAAATCCATCCAAGGGGCCAAGAGAAGAGCTGTCTTCATACTACCCCTAGTTCCTGCCCTGCTCAGCTTTCTTTCCACTCCTTCTTTGCCTGTCCAAATCTCCCCCTTTCTACAGTTAGGAAGAAAGAGTCCTACATGCTGAGAGAGATTGAAGGTAACAGAGATGCTTAGCCTCTGGCCACCAGTCCAGCTCGGCCCACCCAAATACCCAGTGATAAAGACCACTGGTCATTCACTTCAACATTTTCTTAACATTTGACAGAGGCTGCTCATCATGAGTTGACCTTCCCCTGATACTACAAGCTCACATTCAGTTCTTCTCTGCTTTCTAGATTCTAGATAAAAGAGTTTAAAATCAAATTCAGTCCTTTGTGAATGGATACCTTGTCATAGGTTAAAGGAAGAATCACAAGGGTGAGGGGATATGAATGACCCTTCTCGAGAAAGAGCCCTGTAATAATTTAGAGGATCTGAAGTGAGTTAATTTAGGATTGTAAATGTTTTGGTGGGAATAGTTAGCAGTGGAGCTCCCTATAACCAATTCTGTAGGGAAGTCACTGGCATCATTCTGAAAGCAACCTCCTGTGGGTGTCCATGGGCAAAGACTTGGTACTGGAAGAAAGACTCCGGGAACCTCCCTAGAGAGGGCTAGATTCCAGGCCTTTCCAGCCCAGGCTGTCTCCTGGGTTCTGGGGTATCCAGTTTACAACAATCAGCTTCATAGACCATGGAGGAAAAATGTCAGGCACATCAGAGATGAAGCACTGGGTTAACCCTTCCATGTTCCAGTTCATAACCACTTCTGGCTTGTCATGGGTGATTAATGGCTACTTTGAAAATCAGCAAGTGCTGAAATACTCAATTCCCAAATGACAAGGGGGCAGATGCTAAGGCTCTAGGCACTAAAAAAACAGCAAATGTTCCCCTTCTGTGTAAAAAAAAATGAGTGGGAGGAAAGAAGTGACTTGCAAAGATTTGCTGCTCTTGAAAATTAGTCTTTACCTTAAATCACCCAATGCAAGTGACTATACTGCCCAGCCTGTGGGGCTTTGGCTTGAAGCTTTCAGGACACGTAGCAACTAACTCTTTAGTTTCTCAACTGCTGTAAAAACATGACGGCAAACTTCCTTCTGCTGACATGTAACTTCTGTAAAAGATTTGTCCTGTAACATCCAGAAGTGCCTACTGCTTAGCATGGCTTAGCATCCATACCTGTCTACCTGAATCCTCTCTCTTGAATAAGCTCAAGGTCATGATCCATCCATGACTATCCAGCTCGTCCATTTCTTTCTCCTGGATCCATTCCTCGAGCAGAAGTTTGGTGGCACCATATTAGCAGAGAAAGGACAACACTTCTGCATTTTGCTGCTGGCTAATCATCTAATTCCCATTTCTTAGGTTCAACATCTAATATATCTTTTGAGGTGAGAATGTATTAGTTGGCTATTGCTGTGTAACAAATTACCCCCAAAATTAACAGGGAAAAACACCAAACATTTATTATCTCAGCATTTTTAAGGGTCAGGAATTCGGGAGCAACTTAGCTAGGGGGTTCTGGTTCAGGGTCTCTCGTGGGGTTTCAGTCATCTCAAGGCTTGATTAAGGATGGAGATTCTGCTTCCAAGTTCACTCACATAAGTAGTGGTTGGTCTCAGCACCTCACTGGCTCTTCTCCAGAGGCTTCAGTTCTTTACCATGTGAGCTTCTCCTAAGCTGTTTACAATATGGAAACATGCTTCTCCCAGAGAGTGATGTGAGAAAGAGAGAGAGAGAGAGAGAGAGAGAGAGAGAGAGAGAGAGAGAGATTATACAAGAGTGAACTAGAAGTTGCAGTCTTTTTATAACCTAGTCCTGGAAGTGGCATGCCATCGCTTCTACTGTCTGCTGTTGGCTAGATATAGACCAAACTTGGTACAATGTGGAAGGGGACTACACAAGGGTGTGAATACCAGGGTGTGGAGATCATTAGTGGCCATCTTGAAGATTGCCTCTGACCATTGGCAGAGGAGCTAAGACTCAAGTTCAGACCCTGCTCCTGACCTATCCACCTTCACCTCAACCCCTCTGTAAGGGAGCCAGTTTGAATCTCAGTCTACAAACTCAGATATATGAAAAATAAAGAAACTTTTATTTTGAGCTTCCATTTCACTGAATCCTCAGAAACTTTAACTTCACACTTTTTCAGGGGAGCCAATGTATGGGGAGGGACCTCCCTGGTTTTGAAGTGTTTGTAAACAGATGCTCATATGTGGTAAAGTGGGTACCCATTTTCCTGGGGACTCTCTACAACTTCCAGACTGTAGCTGGGAATTGATCTGGGCAGCCATGTATAAACTTATCTGCCTGGTTGTACCACATCCCTTATCTTTCTTCGGTCTGGCTGCTTCCCAGATGGTTCTTCTTCATAAATGGGGAGCAGGTTGCTTCTGCCATTTGGATTCCTCAGCCTCTCTGCTTGCTTTCACTTCCACAGCCAAGGGAACGCTCTTTCTAGGCTATTCACTTCCTTTCATGACTACCTTTCTTGAGGATTATACTGTAGACTCAGGGGGTTCTGGAAACAAGCTCTGCAGTACAGGCTACTTGTGACTTCTGCCCTGAGGCAGTGAGCCCAGGACTGCCTATGCTTTTGAAAGGTAAAAACATGGGAAGTAAAAGGAAAGGCTAAATATTCTGCTGCACTAACATGTTCACTATACTTCAGTTCACTAGGCTCTGCATTGTCCGTCTCATCTCCATTCTTTTGCTGGTTGCTGGTGGTCCTGAAGTTTTGTAGGCATACACACACCCCTGTCTGCAACTCCAAGTCAGTTCTTCAGGCACTGTCTTAAGACTTGTCTCCTGTCTGATACCTTTCCTGACCTCAAGTCCAGGGGTCACCACTCCTTATTCTGCATTTTATAGGGCTCTGTTGGTCTCATTCCTAATTCACTGCAGCCTTCTCTGTGTCCATTCAGATCTCACAAATAGTCTGCTGCATCTGTCCGAAAGATGTGGTTTGACTCATGCCACTTTTTGTTTTCAATTTGAATTGGTTGTCAATATTTAAAAACAGGCATTTCTCATAAATTTGGGTTTCTGGCTTGCACTGAAAAATCCTATCTGGTAGCACCAAACTCACATTCCCATGGAATGATGATTGGCTGATGCTGAGCAGCAGCTGCCCCCTTTAGATGAGATCTGCTCTCTCCAGTCTACACCTGCCCCCTTTACCCCTTCTTATCACCTGCTAGGTCTGCGTCTGACTCATGCTCTGGTCTCTTGTGTAGTTACCTAACATCTCATATACGCTGATTATTTGAGATGTTTTTCTTTTCCATTTAATTGCCCAGCACATTGGGCTGAACTATGTACAAGTTAGAACCACGCTATCTACATATTAGAAGTTATGAAGGTCCTTAGTAAACAATAGGCCCTGGCAACTGATTTTGCCTAGAATCCAAGGCCCAAGTAAGCAAAGCTTTCTGTGTGGTAGACAGAAACTCCCAATTTATTATTAGTTTATAGCTAATAATTCCAAGCATCAATTTCCCTGGTTAGTCTGTCTTGATATATACATTTAGTAATTTATTTGCAGTAGGGGCTGAAGAAGAGTGTAATAATGGAAATGCTTGATCTTTCTAATAGAAGTTTAATTTACTCTCTGAGTCTGGCTTGGAGAATTGAGTGCTAAGACACTGAGGCAGGAGTATGTGTAAGGGGGAGTGGTTGGGATAAAGTAAGTGAAGGGGAAAGTAGGAATCAATGAGGTCAGAGAGCATAGGAGGCTGAGTATGACCGCAGGTGATAGGAAGTGGTCAGATTCTGGGGTTGCCACGGGTTCTGGCATTTGCATTGATTCAATCTAAATGAGGTCCCCAATCCATTCTGTACAATGGGGCTGAACAGGGCTCAAAGCCCACCTTTGAGAATACTCCCAGGAGCAGGTGTAAACACACCTTTCATTTTCTATACTTCCTGTCACCCTCTTGCAGGTTTAGTGACCTGAGGCCTCAAGAAGCTAGGCAACTAGCCCTAGGTCAGAGTCAGCAATGCCTTGGTCTGGGCCTTAGCATCCAAAACGCAGAACTTGAGGACTCTTTTGAGATGACCTTTGCCCCAGAGGCTGCGCAGCTTTGCCATAGAAGTGTGGGACCTCTGGGAGTCGGGGGGCCTTTCCCTCTCTTGCTGGCTACTCATAGCAACCTGGCACTTCTATGACAACCCATTGTCTTGACTCAAGCCCTAAATTTCCTTCTGCCCAGTTCTTTCCATGCCTTCTGGCTTCTGCTTGTGACATTAACATATCTAGAAGGGCTCCAGTACAGAGCCAGTTTGACTTTGGAGGCTGTTTTGCAAAATTAAGAGCCTGCTTTGACATGGCTTCAAGGAGCACCCCAGGAGCTTCAGCAGCAGCAGTTGCTTCATTCAATCCTGGGAGACAACAAATGCTCCAAATAGGGCCACGCATGCCTAGCATTGCACAGCCACCCAGCAAGCAGCCATTTAATCTCAATTGCTCCCCACAGCGGAGCAATTAAAGAGGACGCCAGCAGGGCAGGGATCACTGGAGAATCTTTTGAGGGAAGGAGACCCCAGGGCTGCTTTGCCAAAGGCTCTCCCCCTCCATTCACACACTGTGCAAGAATGCAAACCATGGGGCTGCCAGTTGGATGGAGGGCTGCCCCAGAAACGGGAGCCGAGATTCAGTACAGATGGCAGAAAGAGTAGCAGCAACACAGAATAGTATCCCCAGGGCTCGAAACTTCCAAAATGAGATTTACAGTTCTGGCCCGCCCTCTTGCAGGAGGAAACACCTGCTCCAGCAGCTTTGGGAACGGCCTCTTATTATCAACTTCTGTGCAGGGATCAGATTTTTGCAACTAAATAGTTCCTGGTGTGAAATAAAAGCTATTTTGAGGTGGGAGGAGTTCTCAACCTTTTTGTCTTTGCATTTTGTGTCCTGATTAATTTCTCTTTATTGCTTCACTTCCAACCCTTTCACAATTCTTCCTGCTCTAGCTTCTTGTCTACCCTCCTCTCCTCTCCCAGTTTTCACAGCCTGTGCTTTGGGGACCAAGCCAGGGCTTACTGGTGGTTCCCAGCCCTACCTGCCCATCAGAATCACCTGGGCTCCCAAGTAGTTATGGCTGGGCCACTGTCCAGAGCACTTAAGTCAGAATCTCTAGGGGGAGGGCCTTGGCATAGAAATGCAGGTTTCCCAGCTGATTCTAATGTGTGCCAAAGTTCAGAACCACTGGCTAGACCAATGATGCTAAGAAATAAGACAGATTTGACCGTTCTGATTTGCTGAGGTTAGCTTAATGCCTATACACAAGTTTCTAGAAAGGTGATCTGTGAGGAGTCAATTTATTTTTTCATAGTGCTTTTCCTATTATACAAATAATACATGTTCGTTGAGGAAGATGTAGAAAATTCAGAAATGAAAAAACAACTATAATCTAGCTACCCAGACCACCATTGATATTTTTATGTATATTTTAGTGTACATTTATTTCTTTTACCCTTATTTTTATGCACATATACAGACAGTTCTTGAATAAAAATGGGATATGTGGCCGCATAGCTCTCTTAATATCACAAACCTCTCCCATGTGAGCAAATATATTATAGAAAACAATTTTAATTGAAGACCTAGCATTGTTTCACTCCTTTCCTGTTGATTTGGGCCTACTGTTTTTTTCTGTTATGATGAACACCATGATTGTCCACTCTGATAGCTAAATCTTTGCCCACAGCTGTAGTATTGGTCTGGACTTTTCTCTATACTTATTCACTGGGTCATATTGTCTAGTTACATGCCTTTACTTACACACAAAAGTACTAATGCTCCAAAGTTCATATGTATTTCAAGGCACTCTTGCTCAAAAAGAGCTCTTTTTATTTTTTTATTATTTTTTTAATGTGTATTTTTGACAGAGAGAGAGAGAGAGAGAGAGAGAGCGTGAGTGGGGGGTGGAGAGCAGAGAAAGGGGAGCCAGAATCTGAAGCAGACTCCAGGTTCCAAGCTGTCAGCACAGAGCCTGACACTGGGCTCGAACCCATGAACTGAGAGATTATGACCTGAGCCCAAGTTGGATGCTTAACCGACTGAGCCACCCAGGGGCCCCTCAAAAGGAGCTCTTACAATGCCCCTCTGATTGCCCAAATCTTGTTGCCTAGCTTCCTACTTCTTGTATGTTTAGTTTTTCTTCAAGCCAAAAAACCTAGACCTCAGCCTCAGTTCTTCCTTTCCTTCCACCACAGAACCTCTCCCCACCAATCCATTGGTAAGACATGTTGAACTCCATACGGTCTTCTTAAAAACTTTTTTAATGTTTATTTTTTGAAAGAGAGAGAGAGAGAGACATACACACAGAATCCAAAGCAGGCTCCAGGTTCTGAGCTGTCAGCACAGAGCCCAACATGTGGCCCAAACTCACGATCAGTGGGATCATGACCTGCGCCAAAGTTGGCTGCTTAACTGACTGAGCCACCCAGGTGCCCCTGAGCTCCATATGGTATTAAATCTATCTATGTCTTTCCATATTCCTATCACCTTCTGATCAAGCCATCCTTACCTCTCACTTGGACTAAGGTTCCTGCTTACCTTGCTAATCTCTGCATTCTACTTCTCCCTTTGATGACTAGGCTTCAGCCACACTGTACCTTTCCTATTATTAATCAGGTTGATGCTTTTTCCATCTTAGGACTTTGATACTTGAAGTGCAGTATCTACCTGGTGCCAGGGGAACCATGCACACATGCACTTTATGCTTCTTGTTTCATGAATAACAAAGCCTTTTGATCCAGGAATTTCATATCTCCTACCATAACAACACAACAGGGTAAATTTTTAAGCTTGCAAGTAGGGCAAAATCTCAGATCCTTATAGTTATTGACACTATTCCAGTGTGCTTGAGAAGAAAACCCACCTCAGGGGAGAGCAAATGTGCTTGGCTGCTTAATGAATATACTGCTATTGGGTAGACATGGCAATTCAGTTCCCATATACATAGTCCACCCCTTTCCCCATCATACACACTTTCAACTGAATATTAAACAGTACTGCATCATGGGAAGGCTAAATGGAAGAAGCAGGGCTGATAATCTCTCCACTCTCATCTTAGTAGTCCTATTTGGTCTACGAGTAAAGCAGGTGGTTCCTGAAGAGTACATGTTGGCTATCATGGCTTTTCAGCAAGCTAGAGACATAGTAAAAGGTGTTTAGGAAGTCCAACACGTTAAGCATTTTACAGATTTAATTAATGTTTACCTTTCTATGTGAATTTTGGAAGGAGGCCAGGCAAAATTTGTTTTCTTACAGAAGGAATGCAATATGCATCACTCTGCAAGAGTAACTGAAGACTCCAGTATATGCACACAACCATCAAAACTATGTTTTTTCACACTGATGATATTATGTGGTCTCCTTTTCAGAAGAAGCAACCAGGGAAAATTGGGGAACTCCAGCAGTGCATACAGCATGGCTAAAGATGTATGGCCCATCTAATTCACTGGCTAAAATGCATGGTCCAATCAGTTCAATTCTTGTGAATAACTTGGGCCAAGATCATAGAGACAAAAGATCATAGAGACTTAGTTGCCCAGGATACTATTTCATTATCTTGGAACTTAACTGTGATTTTTCCAAAGGCAACAAGGCCAAGCTAATGGCTTCACCTCATGTCTAAACCAGGACTGCCTCTAAATGCTACCCAGCTGCCTGTTGGTATAGTTCCCTTATTCTTTGCTTTCCTAATTTGATTTCTTCTCCCTTCTAAAAATGGACAAAAGGGGAAATTATGGCAAGGCTAATCCTGCTATCTACGCTGTGGGTGAGCTATATGGCTGAATCCAGAGATTCAGGTTCATTATCTGGCTTGAGACAGATAATGAATGGACTAGGGGGAAATTGTGGTAGATGGAAATGGAGGACACAAATGGATAATGATGCTGTAAAGGATAATGTCATATTTTCCCAAGACTGCATCTTGGAGCAAGAGAAAAATTCTCTTAAGTGTTTGTTGTGCCAAACCATGGTAGATGTGGAACAAACTTCTGGATTTGCTTTCTCTTCAGAATGAGATTTAGACTGAAGCCAGAATATAAGCTTTAGGATTCTACTTGGTTTGTTTAGAAAAATGACATCACTGGGGCGCCTGGGTGGCGCAGTCGGTTGAGCGTCCGACTTCAGCCAGGTCACGATCTCGCGGTCCGTGAGTTCGAGCCCCGCGTCGGGCTCTGGGCTGACGGCTCGGAGCCTGGAGCCTGTTTCCGATTCTGTGTCTCCCTCTCTCTCTGCCCCTCGCCCGTTCATGCTCTGTCTCTCTCTGTCCCAAAAATAAATAAACGTTGAAAAATGACATCACTCAGTACCCCCTAATGATCAACCTGAATAATAGCAGGCTTGATTGGGGTGATTTTTATTTAATTTTGTTTGTTTTGGTTATATTTATAATATTGGTTCTTTTTTAGCCTTGGGAGAAATCCTATCTTTGACTTTTTTTTAAGTTTATTTTTATTTTTATTTTTGAGAGAGATAGCAGGAGGGAGAGAGGCAGAGAGAAAGGGAGACAGAATCCCAAGCAGGCTCCACACTGTCAGTACAGAGCCCTAGGTGGGGCTCAAACTCAAGAACTGTGAGATCATGACCTGAGCTGAAGTCAAGATTTGGACCACCCAAGTACTCCCAGAAATCCTATCTCTGAACTGAGGTGGACACATTATCTTATTTTGCCTGGAAGTTGGCAGTATTGTTGTGAGTCAGGATGGCATCTCTCTAAGGGCATAAAAAGAGCTGCATCTTGCTGCTTACACAGTATCTCAGAATATGCTTTGCCTTTTGACTATGCCAGATGTGAATGTGACTGAAAATTATACAAGCAAGCATTCATGGAATCAGAGTGGTGTTCAAGAGGGTGACTATCTGTGTGATGTGGTGGCCATGTGCCATTGATTCCCTTGGAATTTGAAAAGGCAAAGGCTGGTGCTGCAGAGTGGAACCTAGATGCCTGGCTTAGTGAAAACTTGTTTTCTGGTAGCTGGAATATGGTCATGCCTCAGACAAGATGGAACCCAGAATTTACTGAACAATGGCCTATAGTGACCACCTTGGCTAAAGGAAATAAGTGGTCTCTGAGAAAAATGTGTTTTTGCTTGGAAAGTTGGAAAATTGACACCATAATATTAACTGACATATGATGTATTAAGCATTATTTTAATCTCTATTATAATTACAGAGTATAATCAAATATTTTTAGCTTCACATATAGAGCTAAATAAAAATCAAGGCAATGTAGAAGATGATATCTAGGATGAATAGATAGATGCTTTGGAGAGTTGACTTAACATCCCCAATTTATGTAATTTCCATGGAAACATGCCAGAGGACACAATGGAGTTGAATGCTTTTATCAACACCTATAGAAAAGGGGCAAACAATGCAGGAAGGAAGGAAAATGGAAGAGGGAGGTAAAGGAATATATATCAGAAAACTTGTGAATGGAGCAGAGTCCTGTTAACTTGTTTTGCAAAGAGAATGCCAAAAATTGCAACTCCTCGTTGGAGGGTAGGAGTCTTGGTGATTGCCTATATTGTCGTATATTTTTTTGTACAAATATTATAGAAGTTGCTGTACTAAGAATAAGAAAATGCCTGAGGCGCCTGGGTGGCTCAGTCAGTTGGGTGTCCGACTTCAGCTCAGATCATGATCTCGCAGTCCCTGGGTTTGAGCCCCATATCAGGCTCTGTGCTGATGGCTTGGAGCCTGCAGCCTGCTTTGGATTCTGTGTTTCCCTCTCTCTGCTCCTCCCCTGCTTGCACTCTGTCTCTTTCTCTCTCTCAAAAATAAACATTAAAAAAAAATTAAAAAAAGAAGATGCCTAAAATGTGTATCAAAGAAGTTTTAATGGGGATCAGGAGGTGAACTGAAGGACAGGGTTAACAGCTGTTTCTGTAGTTTTTCCTCTAGGCTTAGGGATATCTGAGGATTTGAATCATGGTCGTTTCTCTTTGCAATATTAAACTCAAGGAATTTTGGGGATGATATGCTATTGATTAAATAGAATCTGGTTGAAGATTATGTACAGGTGCTTAGTCTGTGCATGAACACTGTCAAAATTCGTTCTTTAGCAATGAGTAATTGACATTGATGAGATGAAGCTGCCCTGAAGAATGAAGGGGTAGTCATATGCCTAAGGGGCCCCATGACCAGCTGGCATAAAGCTGAGGAGGGCTCAGAGCTGATGGTTCCCTGAGCTGGGGTCATCTCCACTCAGTTTTGTCTCTTGTTAATACACATGTCTCACATTCAGAATGTTTGTGCCTAAGAGTGATGCGTGCCAGGATATTATGTGTCCTCTATCCATTAGTAAAACTAAATAAATTTGGTGCTAGGAGGAGCCTAGTGAGTTTCAAGAGTCTGATTGTCTAACTGAACTAAGTTTACTGTGAAAAGTAGAGCAGGGTGGACATTGCAATTACCTTACCCACTGTATATTTTAAATTGTTTTATTCTCTCAGTCATAGATTTAAACCACAGCTATAACAGAGAGAAAGAGGGAGAGAGAGAGAATCCCAAGCTGGTTCTGTGCTGTTAGCACAGAGCCCAACCTGGGACTTCATCTCAAAAACTGTGAGATCATGACCTGAGCTGCAATTAAGAGTTGGACGCTTGATTGAGCCACACAGTTGCCCCTATATGAACACTTGATGGAAGGTAGGAAACATGAGGAACATTGATTTTGTAATATATGTTTCAGAAGATAAATGATAATTCTTCAAATTTGACTCAAAATGTTCTTCTTAGATCTGTAAGTTGCATTTATCTGATCGCGATCTTTATACAGGAGATCAACATGTCTCTCTTCCTTAAGCAACCAGTGCTAAGAGAAAATGTAGTGATAATTACCTCAATTTGGCTTTCTATTTATTGTGAATAAATACCATCCACATCTGTAATGTGTTATTTGTAGAGAAATGCTTACAAATAGCCTAAAAGTTTCTAAGTTTGTCATTTAACAGAAAATCATAAAGATTATAAAAAGAAGCCATTTGATTTTACCTCAAAATACAAGTATTTTAAAGATCTAATATATTAATATATAATATATCTATTTGTCACTAATCAAGACTATCCAAAAGCACTTAAAGCATTGAACATAATTTATGAAACATTTTGGTACAGTGAAAGTGATTTCAGTCAAGTACCAGCTCTGTTAGCTCAGCTGTCACCTGAACTACTCTATCTAATGTTTTCTCCTGGCTCTTCCCTTTGGGTACCTTACACCCTAAATCAGGGTTTTTCATTGTATTATCCTTTTTTTAAAATCCTGCCATGTTCCCTAGAATGTAAGCTCCACATGGGCAGTCTCTTTCCCGTCTTTTTTTTATTTTTTATTTTTTTTATTTTTTTTTCAACGTTTATTTATTTTGGGGACAGAGAGAGACAGAGCATGAACGGGGGAGGGTCAGAGAGAGAGGGAGACACAGAATTGGAAACAGGCTCCAGGCTCTGAGCCATCAGCCCAGAGCCTGACGCGGGGCTCGGACTCACGGACCGCGAGATCGTGACCTGGCTGAAGTCGGAGGCTTAACCGACTGCGCCACTCAGGCGCCCCGATTTCCGGTCTTTTTTAAAACCAGTGTACCACACCCACCCCACCCCGACCTCGGGACCTAAGAACATTGCTTGGGACATGATAGCCATTCAATTTGAATACACCAAATATATTTTGATTTTACCTCAGGTATAAAAGGTAGTTATTTGGTGACAATTGATGAAAATGGAGTATTTTCTTCTAACATGGTATTTTGACACAATGCACAAATGCCAAGTATTTATATAGTCAGAGAGGATATAACTCTAACTTTGCAGTTATAGACCAGAGAGTATATAACTCTACCCTTGCAGTTAGAGACCACTGGTGGTTCTGTTTCAGTGATTCAAATATATACTGAATTTTAAAGCCAAAGGTGGTGACTGTTGAAATGCCCTGATCAGATCTCCAGCCAAGGGCAATGTAGGTGACTGACAGCTCTAGCTGATGCTCTTCTGGATTCCCCACCATGTTTGCATTGAAATTATGGTTTACCTGGGCTATTACCAACCAATGACCAAGTACGGTGGGCATCCTAGTGAAATGTTGAATCCCTATAACTAATAGCTTTTGCTTGAAGACTCCCCATTGGCTAGGTTAAAACTTTTTTGGAACTATACTGCAATCTTGGACTTTTCCCACCTTACTCTCCTCTCCTCCTTCTGTCTTTCTGGGAGGTTCGGCCAAAGTGAGTCATTGGCCGAAGATTGGGAATGGAAGGAAGGAAGGGAAAAAACAGGGTCCTTTCCTCCTCTTTCTGCTTCCTATGGAGCATCCAGCAACACCTATCTGTTGTTTCTTCCATGTCCACATCTCCCTCCATATAATATACCCCTTTCCTCTATGGTCCACTTCCCTCCAGGCTGCCCCCACTGAGCCTCTAGACTCATCCAGTGGCCTCTGTAATACAATAATTTCTACTGGCTTAGGGATTGGTGAATACATAAGTTACATCTCCGTTCTAGGAGAGAGTTTAGAAAGAAATCCTGGTTTTTATAAAAATGTAATTTTAAGGAATTAAGAGATTTGTGATAGATTATATAATACATGATACTCATACCAGAAAAAGTATATGAACTTTTTTAATGCCACATAAAAATCAAATCTAATAGATTCAAGACCTAAAATATATATATTTTTAAAATATATTTATATATTATAAAATTTTAAAAAGTTATATATTCATGACTGAAATCTTGGGGTGCCTGGGTGGCTCAGTCAGTTAAGTGGCTAACTTTGGTTCAGGTCATGATCTCACAGTTCATGGGCTTAAGCTCCATATCAGGCTCTGTGCTGACAGCTCAGAGCCTGGAGCCTGCTTCAGATTCTGTGTTTCCCCCTCTCCCTGCCATTCCCCCATTTGCACTCTATCTCATTCTGTCATAAATAAATAAATAAATAAATAAATAAATAAATAAATAAGTTTTTAAAAAGTTAAAATATTGAGAGAAAATACAGGGCAGATAGGTATAATCTGGGAAAATGGACATGGTTTGTAACTGAATTACTTATCTATTGCTGTGTCATAGATTACTCCAACACTCCACCAAATACTTATCATCTCACAGACTTTCTAAGGAGCAGAAATCTTGGAGTGACTTAGCTGGATGGTTCTGGTTTAGTATCATGAAATTGCAGGCAACCAGTTGGCCAGGACTGCAGTCATCAGAAAGCTCAAGTAGGGGTAGAGAATCTGCTTCTGAGCTCACTCACATGGTCCTTGGCAGCTTTCAGTTCCTCACTGGATATTGGCGGAAGGCCTCCACTTCTCACCATTACTCCTCCATAGGGCTGCTCACATGATGGCAGTTTGCTTCCCCCAGAGTAAGAGATAGAGGGAGAGAGAGAGAGAGTGAGATAAAGAAAGAATATGCACCCAAGATAGAAGACCCAAAAGAAGTCTTTTTATAACCTAATCTTAGAAGTGACATCTCATCACGTCTGCCATATTCTTTTCATTAGAAACAAATGATTAAGTTTAGCCCATACTCAAGGGGAGGGGCTTCACTCCATGTTGGGAGGTGTATCAAAGAATTTGTGGGCTCATCCTTAACGTTACCACAGTAACCAGGAGGAGAATCTCAGAAGTTAAAAACACATCCATTTATATGAAAATATAAATCATTTGCATGGCAAAATACTGTAAAAGTCAATAGGCAAGTGACTGCTTGGAAAAAAGTTTGTAGTCCAGAAAAAGGTGAATCTTTATAACACATAAAGAGCTCGTAAAATTTGACAAGAGATAAAAAACCCGTTACATGAATATGCAAAGACTATTGAATCAGTAAGAAGTTATGTTTGCCTGCTAGTGACAGAGACCCACCTCTAATAGCTTAAAGACTTGAGGATTTGTTTGCTTTTGTAATATGTTCAGAGGGAGGACATTGCTGGCACTGGTTCAGGACTGAGATGTCTTCATTTGCTTGGCTTTTCTTTTATGGTTAAAAATGGCTGCTAGAACTTCAGACAAGATGTGCATATTCTTGACCTCAGGAAGGAGACAGCAGGAAGAGGACAAAAGGGGCTTTGCTATTTTTACATGACATCCCAAAAATGACTAGAAACAAACAAGATTACCTATTGCATCAGAAGGATGCTTTTCAATCCAAACAACAGAAGACTCAAAAGAAGATTTAAAAAATGAAGAAAGAAAATTCTTTACACACAAATCTTTGGGTAGGAAGGTTCCAGTATTAATTCAGGGACTCAATGTCCTCAGATATCCAAAGTATTTCCTTTTTTTTTTTTTTTTTTTTTGGCTTTATTTTCCATAGAGTATTTGCTTTTTGTTCCTAGTCTGTTACTCCATGGTTACAAGACAGTACACCTGCACACATCTCTTATCTACCTAACAATGACCAAAGGCTGGAAAAGGCAACTCTGTCTTCCATAAAAAAAGCATGGCTGGGAAGATTCGTGTTATTATGACTGAATGATTGACTTGGATCAGAGTCTTGGCTGGCAGGCCAGAGCTGAAAGTGGGTAACAATTCTGAGACTTTGATTCCACTGGTGCTTAGGGCAGCCTCAGTGGGACCTGTGATGGCTAGAGCCTCCCAGGCTAGGCATCTTTCAGGATAAATGAAAACACTTAAAAGGTACCATATAGGAAACATATCCTATGTGGGTCTTTATATGAAAAAAGATGGGAGGCAATGGCTAAGAGTAATTCACCTTTGCCCCTGGGGCTAGATAGAAGACCAAGGAACACTCTGGTTCTATCAATCAGCATGGAAAAGGAAAAGCAATTGAATGTTTGCCACAACTATAAAAGATTTAGATTCAGATAGAACTAAAATGCTAATCAGTATCTCTAGAGACAAGACAATGGAACTACTGCTTAAAGTAGTGAAGGAAAATAACTTTACCTAGAGCTTTATAACCTACAAAACTGGTTCAAGTGGGCTCACTAGGAAGCAGACACTGAGATGATTTGCATACAGTTTTATGAGGGATCAACACCTCTGGAGAAAGGGAAGCAAATAGGATTAAGCAAAGAGAAAAGTTGGGTTGCAGAAAAGTCCTGGAAAAGGCTTCTGTTGATCCCAAGGGGAGCTCTGAGGTGGAATGGCCTTCAGAGTTGTCCCACATTATAGTGAGGGACTGAGTCTTGCTAATCTCATATGGGTCAGTTATTGGGTGCAAGATGCCCCCCAAGAAAGAGGCACAGCATTGGATGAAGCAGGGCTTTCTAAGCCAAGAGCCATTTCTGGAGGAGACTGAAAACTAAGATATGTCTGCCAGCAGGACTCCTAGCTGCTGGGGAGTAAGTTCTTCAGTCTTGACAGAGGGGATCTGGGAAGTCAAATCCCAGCATCCAGCACACAAATTAACATTTATTCAACAAATATTTATTTAGCACCTACTATGTGCCAGGCACAATTTTAGGCATTTGTCACATACCAGTAAATAAAAATAACCCCCAATATCCCTGCCACTGTGGAGCTTATGGACAAACTGTAAGTATAATAAAAAAGTAAATTATATGTTTGGGTATTGATCAGTATCCAGCCAAGAAAATCAAAACCCTGTTACACCCAATAGTTTATTTTTGTTTTTGTTTTCCTTGCTTGAAGAGACATATCTAGAAAGATATTACTAAGGCTAATGTCCAACAGATTACCACCTATGTTTTCTTTTAGGTGTTTTATGGTTTCAGGTCTTACATTTAGGTCTTTAGTCCATTTGGGGTTTATTTTTGTGTATAGTATAAGAAAGTGGTCCAATTTCATTCTTTTGCATGTAGCTGTCCAGTTTTCCTAGCACTGTTTATTGAAGACTCTCTTTTTCTCATTGTATATTCTTCCCTCCATTGTTGTACATTAATTGACCATATAAGCATGAATTTATTTCTGGACTCTCTAACTTGTTCTATTGATCTATGTGCCTATTTTTGTGTCAGTACCATACTGTTTTGATTGTTATAGCTTTGTAGTATATCTTGAAACCCAGGATTATGATAACTCCAGCTTTGTTCTTCCTTCTGAAGATTGCTTTGGCAATTTGGGGTCTTTTGTGGTTCTATTGGGACTACACCAAAATAAAAAGCTTTTGCATGGTGAAAGAAACCATCTACAAAATGAAAAGACAATTTACTGAATAAGAGAACATATTTTGAAACAATATATCCAATAAGGGGTAAACATCAAAAATATATAAAGAAGTTCTATAGCTCACTACCAAAAAACCCCAAATAATCAAATTTGAAATGAGCAGAGAATCTAAATAGGCATTTTTCCAAATAAGACTTACAGATGGCCAACAGATACATGATAAGATGCTCAACATCAGTAATCATCAGAAAAATGTAAATCAAAACTTAGAGAGATATCACCTTATACCTGTCACAATGGTTAATGTCAAAACGATGAAAAATACAAGGTTTGGCAAGGATGTGGATAAAAGGGACCCTCTTGTGCTGCTGGTGGGAATGTAAATAGGTGCAACCACTGTGAAAAACAGTATAGAATTTCTAAAGAAAATAAAAATAGAAATACCATACAATTTAATGTAATTCTACTTTTGAGTATTTACGCAAAGAAAATGAAAACACTAATTCAAAGAGATATATGCACTCTATATTTATTTGAGCATTATTTATTATAGCTAAGATAGGGAAGCAACCTAAGTGTCCACTGACAGATGAATGGATAAAGATGTTTTAT